>NC_140174.1:7588895-8188895 GCF_963971535.1 Notolepis coatsorum
TGTACTACCATGGAGTCCTGTGTATTACCCCGTAGTACCATGTAATACTATGTAGTAAGATAAGATAAGATATTCCTTTATTGATCCCCTTGGGGAAATGCAGGCATCATAGCAGCATGGGGGGGGGGGGGGGGGGGGGGGTACAGGTACATGGTGATAGTAGAAGACATGACACAGGTCATAAAATTATAGTACAGTGGAGAAGTACAAATAAAAATAGGCAGTGTAAACAATATAACAATATTATTAACTCAGCCCTCTAGTAATATGTCCCTCTAGTAAAAGTACCCTCTTGTAATATATGCTTTATAGTCTCATCCATTCATTTGATCAGATTTGACCATAAACACCACAGATGCACAACGTTTGAATAAACTAATTAACATAAAAAAATGTATGGTGATAATTAATTGTATGTTTAGATGCTTAGTGTGGAGGAATTCATGAAGCCTTAGGGCAATCAAGTTCAAGTTTTCAAGTTTGTTTATTAAATATCACAATAAAATACACATACTTTACTGTGAAATGCTTGGTTCTGTATGAGCCCCTGAGAGTGTGAAATCAGATGAAAGAAACCATATCTTTGATAGAGGAAGGTTGTAAATTGGCCAAATTTAACCAGAACACAACTCAAGGGTTTTGAAATGTTTTTATGGACAAATTGATCCCCGGCCCTCACTACTTTTAAGGACTCTATCGTCATTGAAGTTGTTTACACACACACCTGCCACCCAGCCTTTTAACTCTAAATGGTCTGTTCTGCTTCATGTCCCTTGTAATAAAATTTTTGGTTGTTTGTTTGTTTGTTTGATGTGTGTTTTAATTATTTCTCTTACCTCTGCGATGTATGTATCGTCTGTCTCTTTTCTATTATTTATATATTTTTGGTCCGCTTTTCCTGGCACCCTTCGAGTGGCCCTTTTGTCCTCTTGTCAGGCCGTCATTGTGAATAAGTATTTGTTCTTAATTGACCTGCCTGGTTAAATAAAGCACATTTTGTGAAATACAAAATACATAAACAATTATGAATGTGTTTTGCAACCTGCTCTGGTGTTCATCGGGGTCATTGGGGTCAACAGCATAGGTTGTGAGTGACAATGTATATAAAGCCCCTAGCTCTATTTCCTATATACTTACCAAAGGTGTTGTCAATCGGTCGGGTCCTTTCTCAGCACAATCCACACGGTTCTTCATACCAGATACCCATAGCTCCAACTAGTTAAGCCACAAAACAAATGTAACGTAATGAGGCCACTCTCCTGTCTGTACAAGCCTTAACGTAAACACTGAAACCTACTCCACACTAACCCAGCGCACCCAAGGCAAGGTTTTCCAGCTGCCATATTAACCTTACATTAAGAGCAGTGAGCCTCCTTAAAATCCTCTCAAAGATAATTGGCAAATCCATCAACCAAACACATTTCTGGAAAGTTACACTACTGTACAAATATGTGGAGAATGGCCCACAAACTCATAGAAGAGCCCTCACATGTGTTACACACAGAATACGAGCTTCTGCCCTCACATGGGCCCTTCAGATCCCCCAAGTGGAAAAGATTCAAAAATTAATTTGTGCCACATTCAATAAGCCTCATTAACAAGTAGGATAGGAATGTGGTCGCAACCTACACGGGGTAGTGCAATATAAAAGGACTGTGCAATACAAAATAACCGTTGATTTATGGGACTGGGCCACATCAAATGAATAATGTTGGTTGGGAGGGAAGGAAGGGGTTAATTACATTGTTTCTCTGATGTCTTGTCTGTATGTCTGTTTATGCTGTAACATGGTTGTCTTGTGATTTTATTTTTTGTAATGCAGTGTATTGTGTGTTCTGACACAAAACAAATGTCTGTATCAACAGACAATAAAGAACTATCTTATTAGTTTAGTGGTGAACTAGTTGGAGCTGCGGGGTCCAGTATACAGACACTCGGCAGATTACAAGTGATGAATTTAGACATAATGTGAATTAGAGGCAAAATGTGAAACCAGTATTCATGAGAAGCAAACAAAAAAAGAAACCAAGACAATATTAATGAAAAGCAAAAACATATTACAAGCACATTTCATATAACTACAAAGTCCCCATGAACCACAGATGTTGGATGGATCATAGTTCCTTTATTAGAAAAAAAAAAGAGAGAGAGAAAGGATTATAGGAAAATCTAATTAGTCTAATCTATTTTATTATTGAGACCAGAATTATAATCGGTGGCGGGCCGAGACATAAAATCTGTTTCACAATCATCTTCTTTAAGTTAATTATTCCAGTATTTGTTGAGAATGGGATATAGGATGCAAACCCATTCGACTTTAAATCCAAAACATGCGAATAATTGGTATGTATATGCATATATACATGTAATATAAACACATATACATACATACATACATACATACATACATACATACATACATAGGAGCAATAGTATCTAAAGTATGAACATTTTCAAATTAAAATAATAATAGAACAAAAAAGTAGGGATGTTCGATGTTGGCTTTTTTACCGATACCAATATACCGATATTGTCCAACTCTTAATTTCCGATACCGATATCAACCGATACCGATATATGCAGGGTCCCCCCCCCCCAAAAAACGGAATAATTTTAGGTAATTAATATTACATATCTCTTGTTGTGGAATTAACACAACATTATGCATACTTTTGACAATAAATAAAATTAGAATTTGTTCTTACTTGCTTGCCTGGGTAAATAAAGGTTAAATAAATGTAAAAAAAATAAAATAAAGAAATTTGAAAACCGATACCAATAATTTCCGATATCACATTTTAATGCCAATATCGGCCGATAATATCGGTAGGCTGATAATATCGGACATCCCTACAAAAAATGGACAAGTGCTGGTATGAAAAATATGATGATGGCTCGAGGTCACTCTCCCCAGGGGGCAGGAGAACCACTCAGTTCCAGTTGAAGTAGAGCGGGCACGGTTAGACGCTGTAGGTCAAACTGAGGATGGCGCCGTAGAGCAGATCCACTGCGCCTGTGGTGCTCAGATCCAGTTTGAGGTAGAAGAGCCGCTGCAATCGACACTGTAGGCCACATCGAGGACGGCGCAGGGAAGATCACACCACCTTGACAGGCCCAACGGGGGCAGGACCAGGGCTGGCTGTATATAGGCTGTGTGTACCTGTACATCACCACACTATCACTGGAGACATCCACTCACAGAGAGACAAGGACAGGGGTTAGAAGAGCTCCCATGTCCACAATAGGCAGACATGGGAGCAATAAACAGACATCCTGACTAAGTTCCCATCAACCCTACTTCTTCAGCATATACACTGAACTAATCATACTAATCCATGGGTCTGTCCCCAACCAGGTGAGAGCAGGGTAGACTGAAGGAGAGAGAGAAAAGATGGGTCTCTTGAGCAAGGATTTAAAAACTTCGACAGAGCAGGCGTCCCTGACGATGGCAAGTATAATTTATTCCACAGGTAGGGAGCGCGGTAGGCGAAGGCTCTGTGGCCGGCAGATTTCTTTTTTACTCTAGGGATCGGTAGGAGCCCTGCATTTTACAAAGAGCGTGAGTATCGTGTAATAAGATTGGATAGATAGAGCGGTGCAAGCCCACTAAACATTTTTATTATTGAACGACCACATCAAACATGAGGTGGACGCGGGCAAATACTGCGGCATGGTCATGCTGGACCTACAAAAGGCTTTTGACACCGTCAATCACTCCATTCTGATTGATAAGCTAAAAGCAATTGGTTTTGATAGTTCTTCAGTGAGCTGGATGCAATCCTACCTGGAGGGGAGAGAACAGATGGTGGAGGTGAACGGTACACTGTCTCCCCCCCTCCCAGTGAGCTGTGGTGTTCCACAAGGAAGCATATTAGGACCTTTACTGTTCCTAATTTATGCAAATGACATGTCATCAGCTTGTGACTGCAACTTGTTCCTGTTTGCGGACAACTCAGCCCTGCTGGTCTCTGACAGGGACAAGTTACAGGTTGAAAAAACCCTCAGCTCTGAACTCTGTAGAATCTGCACCTGGCTCACTGATAACAAACTCATTACATCTGGGTAAAACGGAATCCATTCTCTTTGGATCAAATAACAAACTCAGCAAGGCCAACAGCTTCTCTGTTACAGTGGGTGACAATATTGTCGCAAGGAAAGATGAAATTGCCTACCTGGGTTCCATCCTAGGGGCAAATCTTTCTTGTGACAAAATGGCAACCAATGTATTAAAGGGGAACTATCTTATAAATGGCCTTTTTGAGTGTTTAGCATTGTTTCCTAGCTATGTGAACTTATATTAATATGATCTATGTCTCAAAATTCTCATATTGGCGCATTCTTCCAATTCTCCTCTCACAATATTCACCCTCACTGAACTGAGTCATTTGAAAATGTGCCCTATATGTGATGTCAGAGAGACACCGCTGCATGTTAATGTTCAGGCGGCGGGACCCGGCGCAGTGGTTTAGGAGCCCAGCCTCAAAACGTCTCGAGATCTTGAGGTAGAAAAATGCTGTTTTTGAGGACTTGATTAGAAATACAAAACAATGAATAAAAAAAATATATATATTACAGAGGTGTTCCATAGACTCACAGGAATTGTGTAAAAGTGCCCAAATAGTGAAAGAAATAGTAAAATAGTTCCCCTTTAATAAAAAAAGTCAACGAACAAGATTTTTGTACAGGATCTCCTCTCTGGTAAACAAGAATACCTTGAAGACTCTTAACAGGAGCACTGATTCAAGGTTTCTATGACTATGCTTGCACCTCATGGTACCAAAGCACCTCAAAGGCGCTAAAAACAAAAGTACAAACATCACAAAACAAACTGGTCAGACTACTGCCTGGCCTTACTCCTAAAACACATCTTACCCCTGCCCATTTTGACAATCTAGGATAGCATAGAGTAGACGACAGAGTACAGCAACTTGCAATGGGCCTGGTCTACAAGATACACTACACCACAAAGGTACCTATGTACCTGTCAAAATACTTCCCAAAGGTCAGTGAAGTCCACGACCACAACACCAGAGGGAGCTCCACAAATCATGTGCAACCCAGATTCGGCTCAAACAAGGGACTAAACACATTTTGCAATTATGCCACAATAATGTGGAATGCCCTACCCACAGCAGCCGTAAAGGAATGTGAATCACTACCCTCCTTCAAAACCGCTCTCAAAGAGCACCTACGAGTGGCTGCAATTAGAAACTGGCCCCTGCAAATGTCAAAATCCCCCCCCACTCCCCCTCTAATGTACAGTTTCTTCCCCTTTGGATTTCAATTCTCTCTTTCTTACACAGTACCGTATATTTGTATGTCTTGTATGTCATAAATGTCTTGATGAATTGAAAATGGAGGACCCTTATGTAAACAAGACGAAAGTATTTTTCTGGTCTTCATCCTTAGCAGTTGTTTGTATTGAGCTGTATTGTATTGTACCCATTCTGAAATCTGTTAATAAAGTTTTCAATCAATCAGAGTAGCAACACTTTAAAGTCAGATTTGGCCTGGATGGGAAGCCAGTGTAGGGAGGACAGAATGGGTGTGATGATCACATTTTCTAGTTTTAGTTATATACCGTGCACGTGCAGAGTATACGATTTTTCAGGCTTGAGTTAGGTAGGCCTGAAAAAAGCACAATACAGTAATCTAGTCGTGATGAGACAAACGCATGAATTAGGGTTTCGGCGTCAGCCATGGTTAAAATAGGACAGACTTTTGCGATATTACGGAGATGGAAGAAGGCAATTTTGGTGAATTTTTTTATATGTGCATTAAATGAGAGGGAGGAATACAAAATTACTCCAAGGTTTTTTATGGTGGAGCTTTGAGAGACATGACATGTATCAAATTTGAGAGAGATGTCCTCAAAAAGGCCTCTCTGATTTGGGGGGCCAACGACTAGCATCTCAGTTTTATCTGCGTTAAGGAGCAGAACGTTTCGCGACATCCACGGCAAACAGGCATGCCTCAAGATTTTGCAGTTGGGAGGGATGATTCATTAGGCTTAATAGGTCGGTATTGGGTCATCTGCGTAACAATGAAAGTTAATACCAAATTTGCGTATAATATCGCAGAGGGGTAGCATATAAATGGAAAATAGCAATGGGCCCAGGACAGAACCTTGTGGGACACCACATTGCACTGTGAAGGTCTCCGATGTTATTAAATCATTATAGACCACACAGTGTGTTCTATCGGTTAAATACGATTTCAACCAAGCGAGTGCATGGCCTGAATGCCAACGTGATTCTCAAGCCGACTAAAGAAAATGGTCGTGGTCAACAGGGTCAAGCGAGCAGGTTGAAGGTTTGGCCGCACCAACCAGTTTTGAGAAGACACTAAGTGAGACGTTTTCAAGTCAGGATAGCGTATGGCTGGGTTGCAGAGCAGAGGGAAAGTCCTTTGGAGGGGGAGTGGGACTCTGAATGTCATTGGCCGAAAACGCAGGATTTCGTGCAGTTGGCTGTTTCTGAGTACGTTTTGCGACTGTATCAAACAGAAACTTCGAGTTATTTTTGCTGTCATTGATGAGCCTGGAAAAGTATGAGGTTTTGGCAAGCGAGAGTGCCCTTTTGTATTTATGTAGACTGTCATTCCAGGCAAGGCGGAACACATCGAGTTTGGTCGAGCACCATTTATGTTCAAGATTGCGGCATGCCTTTTTCATGGTACGAGTTTCCTCTGTAAACCAGGGAGTTTGTTTTTGCAGCCTACGTTTCTTTTTAGGCTTAAGAGGAGCGACAGTGTCAAACATGCTACGAAGGGCGGCATTGAGCTTATCTGTAAACTAAGGCTGTCAAAGTTAACACGTCATTAACGCACACTTCCGTTTGTTTTTTTACTAGACTTCACTCAGGTGTATTATTGATACTCTCATTGATACTACGGTATGTATGTTTCTGACTCAAAGTGTGTGTGTGTGAGATAGAGAGAGAGGGGGGGGGGGTGAGAGAGATGAGGATGGGGCAAGAGAGAAAGAGAGCTGGGAGAGTGTATAATAATAATGCAGGACCTCTTTAGGGGGTCTTTAATCGGCATGCAACGAACTGAACATGCAATTGGAGCGGCAAACACACCGGGATACACACACACACACACATGCATTGTCTTTCCTCAGTCGCCGATGCGATAGAGTCTCTGCGCCTAACCCATCCCGTCGTCCTTCCCCCCATGGGCAGCCGGGAGCAGATAGGGCGTCAACGTGAGCCGTGCCCCGGGGACCAAATCCAAGTGCTCCTGTCCGTCTTCGTCAAGGACGCCACAGCGTTAGCGATCTGTTGTTGTGCATGTTTTTCCATTGGGTTTCTCTTATCGGGGGGGGGGGGGGAAACCCTTGCGAGCACGGGGAGAACATGCAAACTCCACACAGAAAGGCCTGGGAGATACCCCACCTGGGTACCTGGCATCATGGAAACCTGGTCCCCAAGCGGGAATCGAACCCTGGACCTTCTTGCTGTGAGGCGACAGTGTTAACCACTACACCACCGTGCCGCCTAGTGTGTGTGTGAGAGAGAGGGTCCTCAGCCCTTGTGTGGGTGAATGTAACAAGTTCCTAACGTTTTATTCCCCCATTATTTCATGCACAATTTATTCAGTTTTAAATTATAATTTTCTTTTAAGTTATTTTGTGCATCACTGTTTTGAATTTGATGCAAATTTGCAATGCATGAGGGTTATCCTTTTGTGTTAAATGGCTGCATAAAGAAAGCATTTGTTGACTCTCATGTTGAGTATTAAAACTTGAAAAATATCCGTTTAAGGTAGATTTAGAAAAGAAGGGTAACCGGTAGGTCTTGAACAAGCGTTGGGACACAACGGCTCATGTAGAATACCATCTGGGCGAAAAACTGTCAAATAAACTTTTTTCCAAACCATTTTATTGGTTTTCACGAGAATATGCAGAACTAACACCTATACCTAGACTACATGACACATGTGACTATGACAATGACCAGTGAATAATAATAAAAAAAAAACAGAAACAGAACAGAACAGACCCCCCCCCCCCTACCCTGATGGCACAGATGACATAGTAAGGGGCGGGGTGTAGAATTTACTATGCTTCAAAACTATAGACAACTGGCTGAAGTGAGAAAGAAAAGGGTTCCATCTTTTATCGTGCCTCTCATAATTACATTTCATTAAAAAAAAAAAACATTGTCAGAGATGCCAAATATGGAAATTAAGGGGCAATGGGTCCATTTCAATATGATCTCAACTATAGTTTGAAAAACAAGGGACAGTGTCATAGATGGATTGAACTGGTTTTAGACAATGTGCCATGCCTGTGAGTCACCACTAGGGGTCAGAGTGGCTAACCATGACTGAATTAATGAGTGACAGTGACATTGCCGACCTTTGAGGTCTAAAAAAAAACAGCAAGTTGAGGGCAACTTTGCTGGAGTACATATCTCAGACATCAGTGATATCAACGCGAAGCTCTTGCCTTAGTGTAATGTGCTCTATGAAGTACTTTGATTCTTGATTAGGCCTGCATATTGCAATCCGTTTTTTATTTTGTGATGTGAAAAAATACAGGAGCACCATCATTTCAACAGATATATGCAGCTTTTAACTTCAACAATAGCTCCATTTGGGAAGAATGAATCACCATAGCAACGATTAGGGTGATTCTGGAGGGAAATGAGGCAGTTATTTAATACTCTGGTTGACTCACCATGACACCATTGTATTCAGATAATACTCATCTATCAATCCAGCGTAAAGTCCATGATATTAATAATGCATGTTGCTTACCCTACAATAAAGGGGCTCATCTATGAAGCCTACATCTATGAGTTTGGAAGAAGGGTGGTTGTCTAGAAGAGATCCAGGAGATTACAGGCTGTTTATCGCATTATAATGAATGAATGACTTTATTTGACAATATAAAAAATAAACATGTGACAGAAGAGCACAGTCGGGATATACTGCCAAGGATGAAACACAAAAAAGCTCAGAGCTTATTTCCATTGTGGTCCTTGTAGGGGGGTGGGGGAGTGTGATGCTTAATACATGCATCATACAAAACGTGACATCACAACACATCACCATTTAACATTTATATACATAACAGACTCATACAACATGCAAGGGTGCCTTAAGCTAAGTGTCTAGGTCAAGTATAGTCCCTTTTGAGCCATGTCTTCAGGCTGGACTTGAATCTAACGGCATTGTCTATGATTTTCAGGTCACTGGGCAAACTGTTCCAATAGACAGCTGCTGAATACAGAAAGGACTCCTTCCCCATACAGCTCCTGAATCTGACTGGCACAAAGTCAGTTGAGCTGCGCCTAGTTTGGTATGCGTGGGTGTCTCTGATTCGGTTGAAGTAGTTGTTAAAGTACACTGGCACTACCCAAAGCTGTAAAGGAATGTGAATCCCTGCCCACATTCAAAACCGCTCTTAAAGAGCACCTACGGGAGGCTGCAATTCGAAACTGGCCACCGTAAATGCCCAAAACCCCCACCACCTCCTAATAGACAGTCTCCTCCCCACCGCATGTATATATTCCCTCCCCGCCGTATGTATATTTCCCTCCCACCCACCCACCCCATCCTAATGTACAGTCCCCTCCCCATCATATGTATATACTCTGTCAGGATCTAGGGGTAACAGTACTGTATATTTGAATACCGCCTATGTCACAAATGTATCAGTACTAAATACCTATATGTCCCTATGCCATAAATGTCATGTATGTTGTGTATGTCATAAATGTCTATATGAATTGAAAATGGGGGACCCTGATGGAAACAAGACAAACGTCTTTCTCAGGTCTGCATCCCCTTAACAATTGTATGTATTGAGCCGTACTGTATTGTACCCATTCTGCAATCTGTTAAATAAAGTTTTCATTCATTCATTCATTCACACCCCGTGCACTATTCTGTGAACTAGGCACATCCCTATCTGGTTTACTCTGTCTTCCACCTTAAGCCACCTCATGATCTCAAAGTGAGCTGGGTCAAGGTGGGCTCGGGCAGGTAGCCTTAGTATTACCCTGATTAGCTTGTTTTGTGATGTCTGTAGTTTTATTTTCTAACAATAACATTAAACTTAAGACACCCTTCACAAAAAAAGAGAGAAACATGATGCGTCCTTCATGATGTCACTATATGCGCACGTCGCGATATCAATGCTGAAACAATATACCTATTGTTGGAATAATGTAAAACTAAGACATCCGCAATGGTTTCTCTTGTTCAGAATCTTGAACAAAATTGGAAAAGGTTCATCTAGTCCCATGTTAAAATATTATAAACTGTTCATATGTATAAGCAACTTTTTTTTCCCACCTTGATGTTTCGGCTGCAAAATCGACTGCCATCATCAGAAGTATCTGCTTTTTTGTACCTCATTGCCTGCATTTTTACTTCATTGTACTTAGGTTGTTCTTTAGTTGTATATTTGTATAGTGTTGGGATAATTTATTCCTCTTTTACTTACTTTTAATTTTACTGTATGAAGCACATTCTCAGGGGCTCATACAGAACCAAGCATTTCAATGTACTTTATACATGACAAATAAAAGCAAACTTGAAACATGAACTTGAGTATCACTGGTGGTATTGCGATGTGTGGTCAGCTTCGGCATATGGCTGTCTTGCTGGAAGTGGCAGCAGAGCCGCGTACTATGGGTATTGCACTACCACCCCTGCAGGACTTATACAATAGGAGGTGCAAATCCAGAGCCTGCAGAATAATGAAGGACCCTCACCACCCCAACAATAGCCTGTTCAAGCTGCTGAGGTCAGGCTAGCGCCTGCGCATACATGCAGCAATAATTAAAAATTTTGCACAATTGAAGCGGGCATGGCCACCTTCATTTCACTATATGTCTTGTGTGTATGTATGTGATGAATAAACCTCTTGAATCTTGAAGTGGCAAGATGAAACATCAAGGTAAAAGTGTCCTATGAGTCAATATACAATACAATTGTAAAGACCACGGACGCCTAGACTCGCTAACCCTTGGCTAACGGGTCGGAGCCTTTAGTTGATTGGTTAGCGCCGTCTCCTGTGGTCTGGGCGACCTGGGTTCAATTCCTGCCCCCCCCCGAATCTAAATGGTAAATGCAATGGTGCATTTATATAGCACTTTTATCCAAAGAGCTCTACAATTTTTGTTCCTCACATTCACCGTTCACTCACACACCGACGGCGGAGGCAACCATGCAAGGTGCCAACCTGCTCATCGGGAGCAAATAGGGGTTAAGTGTCTTGCTCAAGGACACTTAGACACGATGCCCGGGAATCGAACCGAGAACCTTCCGATTACCAGACAACTGCTCTACTTCCTGAGCCACTGTCGCCCCCATATTTGCTACAATATGAACAGTTATATATATATATATGTATATGTTCATCTATTCTCTGCACAGAAGCATTGGGAAGCAGGTGCGAGTGGTTTGGACACAGCTTTGAACGCACTACACTTCCATTCTTACGATTTCTTCTTGTGATACCTCATGTGCATTTTGAGGTTCTGTTGACTGATAAACCTTTTAGGGCAAAGCTCACATTTAAAGGGCTTCGCTCCTGTGTGGATTTTCATGTGTGTCTCCAAATTCTCACCGCTGACAAATCCTCTGTTGCAAACACTACACATATACTGCCTTTTACCATCGTGCGCCCTTTTGTGTCTCTGAAAAGCCCCTCCGTCGCAGAAACCCCTCCCACAGAGGTCACAGTTATACACCGTGTCCCCCGTGTGGCATCGCATGTGAACGTCTAAATGTCCAATAAACTTGAACTCCTTGCCGCAAAAGTCACAACTGAATGGTTTCTTCCCCGTGTGAACTGCCATATGCGTGTTCAATACCCTTTGATCACTGCACTCTTTACCACAGTACCGGCAATTGTACATCATCTTATCTATGTGAATGGCCATGTGCTTGGTGCAGTCTATCCTACGGGAGAAACGTTTAAAACAGACATCGCACTTAAACGGCTTCTCGGCCATGTGGATCCTGGCGTGAATGTTCAGGTCTCCGACCTGGCTGAAAGCGTTGCCGCAGGTCTCACACCTGTACGGCTTTTCTCCGGTGTGGACTCTCATGTGGATCTCTAGCGACGTCTTTGTGTTACAGTTTTTGCCACAAGTGGGACATGTTTTTGTCTGTTTCACGTGACTCTCCACGTGGCGCTTGAAGCTCTCGGAGGAATCTAAGTGTTCTCCACAAACGCCACAAAGGAACTTGGAAGCCTTTCCGTGATGAGAGGCGTGTTTCATGAGATTGGCTTTGTAGCGGAACGCCTTCCCACACACTTTACAGTGATACGGCGCGGGCGGCGCGCACCCGTCTTGACTTTTGGATTTTATAAGGGGTCTCCTGCCCCTGTTCGTCGGCTCTCCCTCGTTAGATTCCAAAGGCTCCGACACACTTTCCAGACAGGACTTCATGGACGTCTTCCGTTTGTTCAGTGCTTTTGACGCCTTTGATTCTGCATCCGACTCACTTTGTTCATCTTCCAGGTGGGACTTCATTGACCTCCTGTGCCTATTTGCCGATTTCGCCTCCTCTAAGCCCATCAACAGCTCTGCGAAATCCGATTCTGACCCATCGCCGCTCTCTATCCCGTTCTCACATTTGCCGTTTTCGCTCTCCCCTTCAGAGAAGTCAAACGAGAGCGGCTGGCAGTCACTCGACGGATCCGCTGCGCCTCTTCCCTTTCCGCCGGGGTCTTCTTTCACCGATAACACACTCTGGTAGGTGTTAAGGCTGGACGTGAAGTCTGGGTTATGTTCACATTTCAAACCGGTGTCAGGAGGGACCGCAAACGTGACGACAGCATTATCAGCCAAGTGCGTCTGGTGATGCCCCACCTGACTGATCTGGATATGCTCTTCCTCCTCTTTGATTTGCAGTGACTCTTCTTCCTCTTTGATTTGCAGTGACTCTTCCTCCTCTTTGATTTGCAGTGACTCTTCCTCCTCTTTGATTTGCAGTGACTCTTCCTCCTCTTTGATTTGCAGTGACTCTTCCTCCTCTTTGATTTGTAGTACTAGTGACTCTTCCCCCTCTTTGATCCCTGAGATACGCCCCTCTTCCTCTTTGATGTGTAGCGGTGCTGAGTACTGCTGCACTGGGCGAGGTGCCATCTGGTGCTCATGGTGCACCTGCTCCGAGGGTTCCTCCATGGCCTCGCCACACCGGGGAGTCTACAGCAATTAAGGGGAAAACAAGACAATCCAGTCAATTGGAGTAAACAAGCATAAAGTAGGACCCAGGTGCTGTACGTTTTTTTTTTGTTAAAATAAGTGTTAAATAATTCTACATTCCGACAGCCATCACCGATATAGAGTGTCTGGTCAGTAACACGGGTCTCCCAGTCCCTCCACTTTGCAGTAAACAGCCATCACTGATATAGAGTGTCTGGTCAGTAACACAGGTCTCCCAGTCCCTCCGCTCTGCAGTAAACAGCCATCACTGATATAGAGTGTCTGGTCAGTAACATGGGTCTCCCAGTCCCTCCACTCTGCAGTAAACAGCCATCACTGATACAGAGTGTCTGGTCAGTAACATGGGTCTCCCAGTCCCTCCACTCTGCAGTAAACAGCCATCACTGATATAGAGTGTCTGGTCAGTAACATGGGTCTCCCAGTCCCTTCACTCTGCAGTAAACAGCAATCACTGATATAGAGTGTCTGGTCAGTAACATGGGTCTCCCAGTCCCTCCACTGTGCAGTAAACAGCCATCACTGATATAGAGTGTCTGGTCAGTAACATGGGTCTCCCAGTCCCTTCACTCTGCAGTAAACAGCAATCACTGATATAGAGTGTCTGGTCAGTAACATGGGTCTCCCAGTCCCTCCACTGTGCAGTAAACAGCCATCACTGATATAGAGGCTGTCGGAATGTAGAGCTAGTATTATCTAATCATGTAGACCACTTATTTTAACAAAGAAAATACCACTTACAGCACTTTTAAAGGACAAGTCCCGAATCGGGACCCAATGCCACATGCATTTGATTGATTGAAAATTGTATTAACAGATTGCAGAATGGGTACAGTACACTAAGTACAGTACAGCTCAATACACACAATTGTTAAGGGGATGCAGACCAGAGAAAGACTTTCGTCTTGTTTACATCAGGGTCCCCCATTTGGACTTGCCATCTTACATTTGGACGCATCGCGAAGTCCAAATGTTAAACCGCAGTGGGGGGTCCCGTTACGGGGCTAAAATATCAAGGTCGAGTACATAAAACACGTTATAATAATAACGTTACAAACCTCTAGTATTTTCAGCACGTTACTGTATTGCCTATTGGTGCTCTGCTTGAGATGTAGAATCCTCGAACTGCATCAAGACATTATTCAGTCGCCGTGACCGTCGCTAAATCTGACAAAAAGCTTTCAGCATATTTAATTTGGACGAAATTTGTTAGGAAAATAAAGTTGACAAGAAACAAATGAAAGAATAGGGGCTATTATTATTATTATTATTATTATGGGAGCTCTCGCGGAGCTGGGACAACATCCGGTTTCCGGCAGGAGCGGAAGAGGCGGGGCCAGCATCGAGCTATTATTCTTATTATTCTTATTATTATTATTATGGGAGCTCTCGCCGAAACCAGAGTCCTTTAATAAGAGTTACGACACGCTTTGATCTCGCCGACAGGATATCACGTGGTTCACGTATCTACCTGTAGTTCCAATTTGGCCTTCCTGTTGTTCTTATTTAATTTCAGCGGGACAGAACGGCAGAACTAATTATACGGCTCTGCTACTACTGTTACAGCAATTTTTGGTACTTATTAATACAATGTGCATTGATCACTGTTGCGATATATCATTTACATATCTGCTACTTTAATATTTACATTATATCACTAGGCGATGACGGCAATTTCGAACGTTAAATGCTAGCTGTGCTAGCTGACTTATTTTACATTAGCCATATCACCAGTTGTTACACAATCAAGCATCATTGTATTAATCAGCCCACATTATATGTGGGCTATTTATATTCAATATATATAATAGCATTTCAGGGGAGTGGCAGAGAGACTTGTGCTTCTACACATCCTAATGCTATCTATAAGACATTCATACATGCACATGTGAAAATGCAGTGAATAGCATATCTCAAGCTGTTTACTCTGCATTTCTTAGCATTTACATTTCATACTGTAACCATTGATATACTACTCAATTAAGCCAAGAAAGAAGTTTGGTCAACAGTAGAAAAAATACAAGGCAAGCAATTGCATTCCACACATTTTTTTATTATTATAGGCCTATAATATGTCCAGGTAGAGGGTAAAGGTCCAGTCTTCCACTCCTGTTGTTGGTAGTGCTAGGGCCTTTCTGTCACGACTGCTGCTCACCTCAGACTGGACACATGCACGTCATTATAGTGGTAATTTATCCTAGAAAACAAAACAGGGAGATAGAGTTATGGAGTTGCTCATGCACTCTACAACAACACACACCTTGTGTCTCTTCTCATCTCTAACATTTCCATTCCACAGCATGCAAGCATCCTGCTTCAAGAGGTGTATGATTGTGTATGTGACAATAAAACTCTATTTGATTTCAATATTTTAGAGGGTTTAGAGTTCACCCACCAGTTTCTGCTGTGGGAAACTTGATATTTTAGTATACATATTTTGCTTGCTTAATCATAACATCTAACTTTTATAGATCAACGTCTTACCATGGTCGGCTGTGCAGCATTCGGGTGCACCAATCGGTCAGAGAAAGGGATCCGTATGTAATTAACCCCTTTAATCCAGAAAGCCTGCAGAGATTTGAGTTATCTTGGCAGGCTTGCACATGGAAAGAAGTCAGAGACATTTGTGCCTCGAATGCAAATGGTTATCTTCTAATCTATCAAAAAAAAAACATATATATAAAACATATATATTTTCAGTATATATATATATATTTATTTATATATACTGTATTTCAGAATAAGGGAAAATATGTTTAATGTGCCCTTGTGCCATGAGATAAAATGTCGCTCAACACAAAATTGTATTAGATTAGATTAAAATGCATTGTCATTATACAGCACAAGTACAGTACAACGGAAATAAGTTTGGCATCCAACCGGAGTGCAAATATAGCAGTAAAGTGCAATAGCAATATTCAATGTACAGGTGATTAGACTGGATACAAAATATATAAAGAGTACTACTGAGTAATAATTATAACCAGATGTACAGTATGTACGGTGTTATAGTATTATTATCTACAGTGATACAGGTTTAAAGACACTATGGTAGTAAGTCATACTGGCCAGCAGTGTAACTAGTAAGAGTACGTAAGGGATATGTACAGATACAGATATAGATATAGTAACTACAGGTATGAAAAAAGGATTATATGCAGGTATATACCGACAAATGTGTATAAATATATATACGGTAAATATAAATATATGTATACGGTATTTACAGCATTATTGATATCATACAGAGTTGTATGGGTTATATGCAGGTGTAGTAGTAATATGGTAGGCATATTCACCTTATCAGTCTTCTAGTTGAACCTGGAATGATGTGACAAATAAACCTCTTGATTCTTGGTTTGCAGATTGCAGAATGGGTACAGTACAGTACAGCTCAATACATACAATTGTTACGGGGATGCAGACCAGAGAAAGACTTTCGTCTTGTTTACATCAGGGTCCCCCATTTTCAATTCATCAGGAAATATATGACACACACGACATACAGATATACAGTAGGCCTACTGCTACATCTATACATTTATGACATACCAGATTTGCAAATACAGTACTGTTTGTGATACAAAAAGTGTCCAGAAAAAGAGTGTATATACATTTAACGTTACATATACATGGTAACGTTATCTAACTGCATTTAGAATCTAACAAGCTATTAACTTATGATAAACATAAACTAAAGATTGCTACATAAAATACCACTATTGACTACATCCATGAGTGGTCTGCTAATGCGTTAAAATGTAAAAAAAAATGCAGTAAGTAAGTAAAGTAAAGTAAACTTACCAGCGAGTGCCGCTCGGCAACAATGAAATGAATGGCGATGAGCTGAGAGCTTGAACTACGGACCCCCCCTGAGGCGCTTTACTTCCGCATTCCACGATAACAACCAAGGTGGGTCGGAGTGGCGGAACTCTTAATTATACGGCTCTGGCCGAAACAATACAGAAATTGCATGCTGGGACAGCATCTGGGCTTCCGGCGGAAGCGGAAGAGGCGGGGCCAGTGTTAGCTGCAGCTCTGGTTGTTAGCAGCATCGAGCTGGTTTGAATGTTATTTCATTCATATTTAGAAGATATTGCAACTTCCCTGCAACTGTTCTTTTCT
Organism: Notolepis coatsorum; assembly: GCF_963971535.1. Taxonomy (NCBI): domain Eukaryota; kingdom Metazoa; phylum Chordata; class Actinopteri; order Aulopiformes; family Paralepididae; genus Notolepis; species Notolepis coatsorum. Next base: position 7,606,211 of record NC_140174.1, read on the forward strand.
TTAAGTAACATAGTTAAACATTACGGTTGACGACGTTGAAATATATCTGTCCCCGTTTAGTTGGTGTCGTTAGTTTGCAAGGAATCCACACATGCCAAATTTAGCTTGTCATTTTCTAGCCAGATAGCTAGCAGCAGTTAGCGTCTTGGTGCTCGTCTAGACTCTAGGGACTAACTTGGTGGTGTGACAGGTCTGGTCTTCAGCAGGTGCAAGTCGCCCTGCATGCATTTTGAATGATAACTACCCAGTAATAATAGTAGCCTCACTTATGGCAGCTCGGCAACCTTTCACAGATACAGACACTGCCGATGAAGCAGTCAGGGCCACTTGTGACGACGCAACAACATGCAAAAGGTAAATGCCACAATGAGTGAATGATGGTAAAGAAGCATAGAATAAACATTGCATGACAGGATCTATGGGTAACAGTACTGTATATTTGCATATCACATGTCACAAATGTAACAGTACTATATACCTGTATGTCATGTATGTCCCTATGCCATAAATGTCATGTATGTTGTGTATGTCATAAATGTCACTATGAATTGAAAACGGGGGACCCTGATGTAAACAAGACGAAAGTCTTTCTCTGGTCTGCATCCGAGCCGTACTGTAGTGTATTGTACCCATTCTGCACTCTGTTAAATAAAGTTTTCATTCATTCATTCAACGATTGCATCTAACGTTAGCTAGTCTTTCTGTATTGTACCCATTCTGCAATCTGTTAATAAAGTTTTCAATCAATCAATCAATAGGCTATAACTCACCAGTCAAACATCTACTGAGCAGCACAACATCATTGTAATGATTGAACAATTTTTTTTAATGATTGATTGAAATGTATTTCGATCTCCATAGGTTCACGTGTATAATAAATATACAAATTCGTATACATAAAAAGGAGGCAGATATTACCACAATTTAAACCAACACACAATAACACAACTTGAGATTTCTGTAGTTCGAAAACAGGCATTATGCTGAAGCTAATATTTTATACCCATTTTAACGGCACATTCTATTTGATTAAGTCGACTAAATCTTCTGATGTTTCTGTTTTATGTACGGCTGGTTAATAAGGGAGCAATAAAGACATCCATCTTTAAATGGAAAACCTATGGCTATGTTCCAACCGTATTCATTCAGCCCAATGTTTGATTTTTATAGGTATGCAAGCAGCAAAGGCTACTGGAAAGACCCATATGTCCAGTACTTTGTGAGGTCGGTGGGTGAGCGGAAGGCTCCTGAGATCAACAGAGGCAAGTGATGAAAGTGTTTTGTTTACATGTTATGGAGAGAGAACCGTGCATGCCCGCTGTTTCCCATACATAAACTTATTTGTGACAACAACCCATCACATTTATAATAAAACACAAGATACTTGTGCCCTAAGGATAAGCTCAATGACCCAATCCCCTCGCCAAACATCTGTGCTACTTATAGTGGTCAAATAAAAAATGTTGTGTGGGATTTTGGGGGATAGGATACGAAATGAACCAAAGGGGTGTGGGTGCAGGAAAAAGATTTTTCAAATGTGAGCTCCAGGTATTGACGATGCCAATGCTACATACCCGGCTGCCACATGGCCCTCAATGGCCACCACAACCCAATGTGTAGACTGCAATATCTGACCCGACACAAATAGATTTCCTAAACTGACAGATATCGTCACAATTCATCAGCTCTTCTTGTTTTCCAAGTACATACTTTACCAGCGCTGACTGTATTTGACCAGCCCCAGCCAGCCACCTCCTCCACAAATAACCTAAGAACCTGTGGAAAACTCTGATGTGGTTGGTATATAGCGCTGTCATACCAGTATGTGTGCACAGTGCGAAATTTATTTATCGACACCATTTTTACTCAAATCCTACTCTAGAGAGTACTTTGCACAAACTGGATATGGAATGTCTCATTGCATTATTTATAATCCAAGCTCAATTGCCCTATCTATGACCCCGCCCTCATTTATTGATCCTCCAATCACAACCGTTGCTTTCCTCTGACAGATTGGAGGATCAAGAAAAGAGGACAGGGCTTGAGATACTGTGTCGATTGTTTACAGTATGCGTAACGTATGGAGCATACCTCAAAGAAACGTCAGACTTACTTTACTGTGTGTGTGTGTGTGGTGTACTACCAGCTCCTTAATATCTGTGGAGATGATTATATTTCCAGTGTCATGTTTTGTCCTATACGGCAGGTTACTATGCTCGTGTGCGGGCAGTGAACCACTTCCTGGATGCCTTCATCAGGAAGGCGGAGGGTGACTGCCAGGTGGTCAACCTGGGTGCTGGACTGGACACCACCTTCTGGAGACTCAAGGTAACACAACCTGGGTGCTGGACTGAACATCACCTTCTGGAGACTCAAGGTAACACAACCTGGGTGCTGGACTGGACGTGTGTATACTTTCGACAACAAATGTTTGTTTCCGCGTTCGAGTTTTGCGCTCTGATTGGCCAGGTCATGTGACATGTGCGCCAATCGTCGGACAGCAAGTTTTGCGCCTATTTCCGGGTCTAACAGCCTGCAAACTACCTGGCGTTCTATCGCCATGCTCTAAGACAAACTCTAACCTTAACCAACTTCGAAAGAGCGCCTAAGCTTAACCAGTGTAGAAACTTGCGGTCCCACGATTGGCGCACATGTCACCTGACCAGAAACGCGCATGGCCAATCAGAGACGCGGAAACAAACATTTGTTGTTGAAAGTATTCAGGTGGACTGGACGCTTCTATTCGAAGCCTAACCGGTTCATGCTTCCGTGTTCGCGTTTTGCGCTCTGATTGGCCACTGATGTTTCTGGTCGCACCAATCGTGTGATGGCAAGTTCTTTCGCCGGTTAAGCTTAGGCACTCTTTCGAAGTTGGTTAAGGTTAGAGTTTGTCTTAGAGCAGGGCGATAGAACGCCAGCCCTGATTCCAAACTCTAACCTTAACCAACTTCGAAAGAGTCGCCTAAGCTTAACCAGTGATAAACTAGGCGTTAGGTAGTTTGCTGCTGGTCGAGGCGGAAATGGGCGCGTCACGCGATTGGGCGCACATGTCACATGACCAGAAACGTCAGTGGCCAATCAGATCGCACCAGAAACGGCAGTGGCCAATCAGATTAGCAAAACGCGAACGCGGAAGCATGAACCGGTTAGGCTTCGAATAGACGCGGACTGGACACCACCTTCTGGAGACTCAAGGTAACACAACAAGGCAGTAGTGACCTTCGCCAGTGGAGATGAAAGCAACCCTAGATTGCCTGTGTACAGCCTAGGCTCACTGCAACTAGGGATATCGGGCTGATACCAGGCTAAACAAGGTATCTTTCCTCATTATTATACCCAGAGCCATATAATGGTAAATGGACTGCATTTATATAGCGCTTTTATACAATTTAGGCCTCACATTCATTCACCCATTCACTCACATAATATGTGAATATTATTCACACACCGATGGCAGAGGCAACCATGCAAGGGGTTAAGTGTCTTCTGGGAGGAGCCGGAATCCAACCGGGAACCTTCAGATTATGACCACTCTACCTCCTGAGTCACTGTCGCCCCAATGTTGTTATGTATCGGAGCGACCTGTAGGGGGAGATAGTGTCCCTTAATCAAATAAAACCGTTTAGCCTACTCTTGTTCTAAATCTAAAGTATTCAAATTATATGTTAACACATCAGTAATCAAAGCAAAGCATTTTTGACACAGAAAATCTTTAGATCTCTCTAATGGGGAAAATCTTATTGTATCTATCTTGACCATTTTTATATGAGAAGTTCCTCTATAACCATCAATTTCACTAGCTCACTCACTCTCATTAATTCACTCACACTCAGCCACTCTGCCTCCAGTGGTGGCTCACAGGCATGGCACTTTGTCTAAGAGCAGTTCAATCTAAGTGAGAATGCTTCACATCTATGACACTGTGTGTCCTTGTTGTTCTATGCTCCCAAACTAATGGTCTATACTATTAAGTCTATACTGCTCAGTAAAAGCATTGGATCGGATCGGTACCAGGTATCAGCGGTGAGAAAGTGTATCCGAGCATCCCTTCCTGCAACTGCTGTGATATGAATCTGACTTTGACCGTTCTCAAGATAAGGCTGACTTTGATCACTTCAAAAAACTCAGGAACCAGACTCAGGAAATGATCAGGATAGCTAAGAGAGAATACTTTGCAGAAACCATCAAGGAGAACAGCAATGACCCAACTAAACTGTGGAAAACCCTCAAGCAGCTAGGCTGTGGGGGCGATGCCAACCAAAGGACTACTGAGTCCAACATAGGCCTGTCCACAGACAAGGGAATGGAGTTTGATAAAAAGAATGTAGCCACAATCTTTAATAACTTCTTTACATCGGTAGCAGGTAAGCTTGTCTCTAACCTACCTCCCAAGACAGAGCAGTTTGGTGATGACTTTGTTTCCAACTACTATAGCCAACGAGGGGTTAAGGCAAACTCGTTCTCCTTAAGCAAGGTGTCAGTAGTCAAAGTGGCTGCGATGCTGGGTGAGCTCAAAATCAAGAAGGCCACAGGTGTAGATGGCATCAGTGCCAGGTTTCTGAGGGATGCAGCCGGAGTTATAGCTCCACCAGTAACCCATATTATTAACCTCTCCCTGGACCTAGGCAAGGTACCCACCGACTTCAAGAATGCCAAAGTCATCCCTATATATAAAAAAGGGAGCAAATCTGACCCCAGCAATTATAGACCAGTCTCAATTTTAAGTGTGTTATCCAAAGTCCTAGAGAAGATAGTCCATGAACAAGTCCAGGAATATGCAAGCAGCCATGACCTCCTGTACGACCTCCAATCCGGCTTTAGGAAGTCTTACTCTACTGAAACATGTCTTCTTTATCTTACAGACAGTATCAGGAGGGAGATAGATTCAGGTAAGCTGTGTGGGCTAGTTCTTCTAGACCTACAGAAGGCTTTCGACACAGTGAACCATGACATACTGCTCTCCAAGCTTAAGGCCTTGGGTATGTCTGAGACAGTGGTCAGATGGTTCTCTTCCTACCTTGCTGATAGGGTGCAGCGGGTCGAGGTCAGTGGCACTATGTCAGAGGCCAAGCCCATTGTATGTGGGGTCCCACAAGGAAGCGTGCTAGGACCTCTCCTTTTTTTACTGTACATAAATGACATGTCAGCAGCATGCTCATGTAACTTGTTTTTATTTGCAGACGACTCAGCCCTGCTAGTCTCACACAAGGATCAGAACACACTAGAACAGATGCTAGGTGAAGAACTTGCAGGGGTCAGCAGGTGGCTTTCGGACAACAGGCTTTCTCTTCACCTAGGTAAAACAGAGGCAGTACTATTAGCCTCCAAGCCCAAGCTCAGGAAAGCACGGGAGTTTAATATCCAGCTAGGAGCTGTAACCCTAAAACAGCAAAAAAAAGCGAAGTATCTAGGCTGTATGATAGACGGGAGCCTAGATGGGGAGGCTATGGCCTCCCAAGTACTGGGCAAAGTCAACGCCCGCACCAGGTACCTAGCTAGGAAAGCCAACCTCCTTGGCAGAGATAGCCTCAGGCTATTAGCAAATAGCCTAGTACTCTGCCACTTTGACTATGGTAGCGTATCGTGGTTCGAGGGCCTGTCAGTGAACATAAAAAAGAAGCTTCAGGTTTCCCAAAATAAGCTAGTAAGGGTGGTAATGGGTCTTGGCCCTCGCACCCACATAGGGAGGAGTCACTTCCAGGAGCTAAACTGGCTTCCTATAGAGGCCAGAGTTACCCAGCTCAGACTGAACATAGTGCACAATATTATAAACCAAAGGTCCCCTAGATACCTCCAAAACTACTTCACCCCGGTCAACGAATCCCACAACCACAGAACTAGAGCAAGCATAGCAAACCTGAAGCCTGCTTCTTTCCGATCGAAACTGGGCCAATGCTCCCTTACTTTCTCTGGAGCCCAGGATTGGAACAAGCTGCCTCTCCCCATCAAGCAGAGCTTGAGCCTCCACAGCTTCAAGAGAAGCGTCAGGAAGTGGCTCATGGACAGAATAGAAGAATAGCCCCCTATAGTTTGAATGGGTTTCCAACCAGTTTTTAGTTATTGTGGGGTATACAATTTTAGCAATAGGTTAGTCTTTTAATGTTTTAAATGTATGAGTTTTGTGTTATTGTCAGTTTTTAGTTATTGTGGGGTATACAATTTTAGCGTTAGGTTAGTCTTATAATGTTTTAAATGTATGAGTGTTGTGTTATTGTCGTGTTTTTTTGTTGTGGCCTAACAGCCCTGGGACCATGACGGAAATAAGGGTTTTACTCTTTCTCATGTTATCCTTTGGATCCTTGTTGTGTGTTTTTAATCCATCAATAAAATAAAATCAAATCAAACTTATTGCGATACTAGGACTCTGTTATGTTTACCTTCATTAGACTAAATCGTCCAAGAAATTTGATTCTCAAGAGAAAAAAACAATTACCGGTATCTGAAATGAAGGCGAGAGAAAAAATACATAAAAACATACAAAAAACGAACATTTGTACTGTCTTCTACTATCATGCACTTTTCCACTAAATAATCTTCCTTGCCTACCGGTATATTACTACCTACTATACTAATATGTCTCTACTACTATGCACTAAACACTGCAGCACCCAAGTTTCAACACTGTTTGATGAACATTGTTACTCAGCTGATCAGAGTTGTACCCTTCCTGCTGACTTGTCGTACAGAACTTGTAAGTGGCTTTGCGTAAAAGCGTCGGCTAAATTACTAAATGTAAAATGTAAATGTAGACATTAAATCCTTATTGTCTTCTATGTTTTATTTTTTTGTGTGTGTGTATCCGACTTACAGGATGAAAATCTTTTGCCCCGAAAGTTCTTCGAAGTTGACTTCCCAACCGTTGTGGCCAGAAAAATACACAATATCAAGTAAGACGATCATGCAGTACTTTCTATGGCTTTGTTGTTGTTGTCATGTATCATAGTGACCTGTAGAGGGAGACAGTGTCCCATAATCAAAGAAAACTGTTTAGATTACTCTTGTTCTAAAAGCATTCAAAATAATATCTTATTTTACTGTAGCATTACAGACCGTATTGCTGACGTGTGGTTTTGATGTTTTTATATATTCTCTACTAGGACAAAACCCCCCCTTTCAAAACCCCTCATTGAAACCCACTCCACAGACTCCCTACTACTAGGTAATCAATGGAGAAAAAAAACACAATTCTAAACATAAAATGAGTCATTCACTTTTGGGGTCATTAAAATTTGACTGGGAAATTGTATTGTTTTCTCACAAAGATTCCCTGCATATGTATTGTGTTGTGTGTGTGTTGTGTGTGTGTATTCAGATGGCCATAGCCTGGACTCGGACCGCTACTGCATCATTGGAGCAGACCTCAGAGACATCTCCGTCTTAGACGAGAAACTCAAGAAGTTCCAGCTCAACCCGGAGTGAGTGACACGTGCACTGTGGGCTTTTAATCTAATTAAAGGGCCACTTCATAAATTCGCACATAATCTCAACACACATCCAAAAACAGTTTTGGGGCGCGTTCATTTAGTTTGACAGTTATTGAGAGTAGATGAGTTTGAATATGGCCACCAGTGATGTCATTGGGAACATTGAATCCACACAATGATATTGGTAGCAGTCCCTATAAGACGAGGTGTTGCTATTTTTTCATCTACATCATTTCATTTTTAGTCTAGATTTGAATTTGAGGCTAGTTTGCAACCGGATAGCTTTCTGAATGCACTGAGAGGAAACTGATATCTATCTTCCTGTCTGACTCTGGAGAAGACGGTAAGCATGGCGTGTTCCTTTTAAGTTTTGGCTTGGAAGAAGTTCTTATGTCTTCAGAAGTCACTACTAATAACGGGACAGTTCTCAACTCGAGTGGTACCATGGGTCTTTAGCGGGCACCTCTGGAATCGTAAAGGAAACAATTTAGTAAAATATTACATTATCATTGTAAAGAGTATTTCTCTGCAGCTCTCATTGGCTGCGTTTACATGCCACGTAGTAACCTGGCTATTGGCCGTATTATTAGCATCATATAGCATTATTTGGGTTAAGCTGTTAAGTGTTGCAGGTTCTCGTGTTAAGCACGTTTTGATATCCGGAGTATCCTTGTGTCCACCAATAATCCAATTGACAGATTAGGTCTGTGTGAGTTATGAAAGGGGGCATGGCTAAAGCTTTTAAAAATGATCTACTTTCATCCGTTTTCTATCGTAAATTCTTATCAAAACCTAACAGTAAGGTTCCAGTGCCGTTAAGCGATTTATTAACATGTCTATTTACCATGTCTATTCTTTTGATCAAGGTTTTTTTTATTTGAAGATTGAATTTTTACAGTTGGGCCCACATGGGCAGAAATAAAAGATCAAATAAAACCCTCCCTCCCCCCGCCCCTATACCAGACAAAATCATTCTTACATACCGGTACCTTAGAGCATTTCTTAATCATTGTTTTTCCTTTAAAATAAAAAAACATTTAAATCACCAGACGGTAGTGAATATATGCATCTCTTATATTCTGCAGACAGAGATAGAGAAATAAGAAGAAAAAAAATAAGAACATAAAAGAACAGGAAGCTGAGAAACAAGGAGGGTCAGTCAAACCGCCTCTGTCACATTATCCGCTTCCATATCTTCAAAGAAAGTCAGGAAAGGATCCCAGATATTGTGGAATTTTTCGGTACAACCTCTGACAGTATACCTGATCTTCTCCAGTTTGATATGATACATGACTTCTCTCATCCAGTGGCCGTACACAGGTGAACCTGGGTTTTTCCATTTGAACAGTATTAGTCTTCTGGCCAAGAGTGAACAGAAGGCCAGCATTCTAGATTCCCACCACCACCACAATTTTTTTTTTTTTTTTTTTTTATCCACTTTTTCTCCAATTTTTCTAGTTTTCTCCCATCCCAATTTCGTATCATCCAATTCAACCCTCCCCTGTCTCGAACGCTGTTTCTTGCCTCCCACAAGCCGGCTGCAATGTGGACTAAGTCATACATAGCACGAGTCCCCTCCGATACTCGAGGTAGCAGCAGTCGCATCTTTTCACCTGCGTGGCGCGATCTTTCAGCGTCAGGGGTCTGCGTTTTGGAGGGACGCCGCCCCCGTCGCTTCCTGATTCTACTGCGCAGGCGCACCAACCGACCTGTAGGAGTCGCTGTCCACAGCGCCCGATCCCCACCCATCAGTTTCCCACCCCCTAATACTGCCAATGTGTATTAGTACGAACGACCAGCTAAACTGAAAGCAAATGTGGAGCGCTGGGCTCGAACAGGCGAACCCAGCGTCTCCAGTATTCGTGGTGAGCGCCTTGCCCACTGCACCACGTAGCCGCCCCTAAACTCTTGAATCTTGAATCTAACAATAAAATATTCTGGATGGTTTTATTACAGGAATGCGTACCTGAGTTGTGTGTCTCGCAGCTCTAGCCTGGATGTTGTGTCTCCTGGGGCTGCTCGGTTATGGCAAAAAAAAATCATAATCATAATTATTTTTGATTGATATTGAAATCACGATGATTAAATATGATTACTCGTCGATTTGAGCGCTGCATTTACAACACGAGACAAAATGAGAGCAACACGGCATGCGGCGCAATAATCATTTGATCTCGATTAATCGAGACAAAATTGTAATTAAAAATTGAAACTGGATTAACTGCCCGGCCCTAGTGTCTCCTCTTTCTCTCGCTCCTTGTACCTCCTTTGCTGATCTTCCTATAGGGAGGTGTAGTCTGACGTCACTGGTTGTTCCACCCAGCATGGAATTCCTTACCACCTGCACTAACTAGGGTTGAAGACAAACAGACATTTAAAATTGATTGTATTGTATTGTATTGATTTTATTGTATTGTATTGATTTGTGTGGACCCCAGTAATAGTAGCCTATGCCTGTGGCAATGGCTAATGGGGATCCGAATAAACTAAACTAAACCCGTATAGGGTTTTATCATTGGGGAAAATGGATTATCAGCTATTGTAACAATTCTGCCGTATGGAAATTGAAAAGCTTTCCATTTTTGCACAAAATGAGTTCCCTTCTATCACTAGCATAATTTAAGCATTTTTAGTAGAAATACAATTTGGCGATTATTTTTTTATGATTAATTGCTAATATTTTCATGTTGAGCTATAGATTGTGGATGAATAAGCACAGAAAGGTACAGCATGCCAATGTTAATGCTTTATTTGTTTTAAACGAGACGATCTGGAAATGGGCAATGGATAAATGCATTGTGTTCCAAAGAGGGTGGAACACGAAAAACGGCAATGACGTAACCACTACACCTCCCTATTACCGTCTTCCACTCCAGGCTGCCCACGTTGTTCGTGTCGGAGTGCGTGTTGGTCTACATGAACCCTGAGCATTCCTCCAACCTGGTGCACTGGGCTGCAGACACCTTTCACACAGCCATGTTCATCAACTATGAACAGGTACGTTTGTTTCAAACTCTACAAACTAGCCTGGTGGTAAGAAGCGAAGAAGAGGGGGAGAATATGTCCGGGGGAGGAGGTCAAAAGAGGAGGGGGAGGAGTGTGGAGGTGAGGGTTGGAACTTTGAATGTCTGGCAAAGGGGGAGAGATAGTTGATATGAAGGAGAGAAGAAGGATAGATGTACTGTGTGTGCAGGAGACCAGGTGGAAGGGGAGTAAGGCCAGGTGCACGTAGGGGAGGGTAACAAAGGGGATGAGGAGGGGATGGGCAGGTACGGCTAGGGTGGCCAGATGTCACGCATTGCGCGTGATTGTACAGCATTTCTGTCTCTTTTCACGCGTCACGCAAATTGAGACCATGTCCCGCATGATTGGTTGTCATCCGCGCTAATATCCCCGCCCCCCCCCCCCCCCCCCCCCGCCCCCCCAGCCAATGTGAAGTGCCTCTATGCGTCGCGTAACGTTACTAGTATCTGGCCGCGAGTGACACCGCATCCTATGACAACAACAAGTCCCAACGCTGTCGAGCGCGGCGGGTCCGTTTCAGAGCCAGTTATCCTTCCGCGCAACTTGGGATAAACAGATCAGTTCCATGCGCTGCTGTAATCTCCGCTGCTCGGCACGAGAGAAGACCGCTCGCTTGGTCGAAATTTGAAAAGGGGAAAACAATCCCAAACGGTTTAGATTGAAAACGAATAATAACAATAAAAAAGATGCGAGTAGCCGTTTGGTAACCTAACCACCCCCCGCACAAATCAGTGCAAGTGGAAGATAATCATATTCTTTATTATTGTGCCATTACTGCGGGGGGGGGGGGGGGGGTGTTCTTAGTCCAGGTTCTGTGGTGGCAGAGTAGTCAAGTCAAGTCAGTTTTATTTGTATAGCACATTTCCAGGCAGCGGCAGCTGACACCAAAGTGCTTCACAAGCAAGTTGATAAAAACATAATAGTGTGAGGCAAGGTATAAGATTAAAAGAAAGAAAAAAAAACATAGCAAAGCAATGAAAGCAACAAAAACAAAATAATATGGTGCAAGATATAGGATTAAAAACATAAGAGTAGAGGAGGGGAGAGGCTAGAGCTGGGAGAGAGTTCAGCTTCCTGACAGCCTGGTGTATGAAGCTGTCTTTCAGTCTGCTGGTCCTGGCTCGGAGGCTCCTCATTCTCCTCCCGGAGGGCAGGAGAGTGAAAAAGCGTTGTGAGGGTGGTCATTATTATACATAGTCTGGGTGGTCAGTGTGTGTGTGTGTGTGTGTGTGTGTGTGTGTGTGTGTGTGCGTGTGCATGTGTGTGATAAGACTGGGGGTCCAGACCTAATCATAGGTGATTGTAAGTCTGGGTGGTCATTTTATTTATTATTTGTTTATTTATTTATTTTGAGTACTTAACACCCATTAGAGACAAAAGGAAAATAAAATAAATGAATAAGGGCAAAACATATTAGGCTTGTGGTCATTTGAATGAGGACAGTGGCGGATGAGCCTTGATTGAGGGGACAGGGACAGTCCACCAAAAAAAAGGAGGGGCGGGTACTGCGCTGGGGGGGGGGGGGTTGGCGTCCCACATTGTCCCTCACAAACATACCATTTGTCCCACATTTGGTTTATTGGGATCTGGTCACCCTAGGTACGGCGCCGAAGAGAGAAATATGCGGAAGGTCAGATGGTGGTAGACTTTGCAGAAAGAATGGGGATGGCGGTAGTGAACACATATTTCATGAAGAGGGAGGAGCACAGGATAACATATAAAAGCGGGGGAAGGTGCACACAGGTGGACTATGTCCTGTGCAGAAGGGGTCATCTGAAGGAGGTCAAGGTGATCGCAGGTGAGAGAGTAGCCAGGCAGCACCGCATGGTGCTCTGTAAGATGTCTGTGGAGGCCAAGAGGAAGAGAGCCAAGGGAGGGAAGCCAAAGATTAAATAGTGGGAATTAAAGAGAGAGAGGAATGTTGTGTGGAGTTCAGGGAGAAGATAAGACGGGCGCGCTGGGTGGTAGAAAAGAGCTGCCGGTAGTTTTGGCAGCCACAGCAGATGTGGTGAGGTGTGGTCAAATGGTACTTGGCATGTTTTTCGGGGGAAAAAGGAAGGAAGATGAGGAGACCTGGTGGTGGAGTGAGGAAGTGCAGAAAAGTATACAGAGGAAGAGGTTGGCGAAGAAGCAGTGGGACACTTTAATAATAATAATAATAATGGATTGGATTTATATAGCGCTCTTTGTGACACCCCAGTAACCCCAGAGCGCTTACAGAGTCCATTATTCGTTCATACACAGTCATACCGGTGGTGGTAAACTACAATTGCAGCCAGAGCTGCCCTGAGGCAGACTCACGGAAGCGTGGCGAATAATCATCGCCTACGGCCCCTCCGACCACCACCAACATTCATTCACATGCATACACATTCATACGAGGCAAGTAGGTTAAGTGTCTTGCCCAAGGACACAACGGCAGTGGGATGGACATGGGCTTGAGCGGGATTCGAACCACCAACCCTTCGATCATTGGACGACCCGCTCTACCCCTGAGCCACGCAAGGAAAGAACTGTTGTTCTTGTATAGTTAGTAATAGCAAGTATAGCATAGGGATATAGAGTAAAACTGTATATTGTATAGTAGTGTGTACATAGGACATCATGTCTATTTTATGTCTATTTTATTATCTTTTACTTATTTTATTTACTATTGTATTATTGCACAATCGAAGCGGGCATGGCCACCCGCATTTCACTGTATGCCCTGGTATGTATGTGACAAATAAACCTCTTGAATCTGGCAGGCGAGTGCTTAGACCTCTACACTCGCCGGCCGCACCAATAATGTATACGTTAACTGATTTGTATTGTGTGTGTGTGTGCAGGTGAATATGTTGGATCGGTTTGGCCAGGTGATGATAGAGAACCTGCAGCATCGACAATGCAACCTGGCCGGAGTCAAGGTCTGCCAGTCCCTGGAGGCACAGGTACCAGCACTCCTTCTCAATGTTATCACTCGGGGATGTCCAGGTCCAACTTCCTCAGTCTCAATACCTGGGCTTTGGGTATGGGCCGATACAGAGTACTGATCCGATCCACAACTTTTATTGGAACAATATAGACTTGAACCGTCTTTTTGGGGTCGTTGGACAAAAACTATTGAGATATAATCAAATTATCTTGACGTGTCAAATACAGGTATGGGGCAGGGTAATAGTAGGAAGACATAAATATAGGCAATACAATTAGATCTGAATATAAAAATATGAGAAATCTTTCGCTGTAAACAAAGGTGCAGATGAGGGTCTGTATGCCCTATCGGTTATATTATATGTTACTAATAAATATAGGCAATAAAGAATTTGAATCTGAATATATATACTAGGTAGTAGGTACCCTAACTGGCATGATAAGTCATACGTTCAGTTGTAGTCCGTGTATGTAATAGACATAGTGCAACAAAACAACAAACAAAATGCCAGTACCTTGACGGGTCACTTGACGGGTCACTTCACACACGGAACCACATCTAGAGCCCAAACACGTGGTATTTACATCTCCCACACGTACAATCTTAGCCAAAACTAAGAAGACTTAAAGGTCACTTTGACTCATGACTCACTCTGAGATCCGCTCGTGAAATTAGGAGAAATATTCCTTTGCTTCTTCTACTTTTCAGTATTTTCTCTTCAGTTAGATTGTCCACATATTGTTGATTTTTATTTGCTAGGTAAGCTGCCCTTATATATCTCCAGACTTCTGTCCTTTTTATACTTGCTTTTTTAATACCAGACGAGCAGCAAATGGGATGCTTTTAAATGTACTTCCTCTGATGCAGTCAGAGCTCGGTAAAGCTGCATTCTTCCCACTATGCTCCCTTTTTATGGAATACGCTGCAAGTGAAACTTTGTCTAGAGGCTACTACTGTGAATGCTTTTAAAGGTATGCTACGACTAGCCCTTCATGAAACATGTAACTGTTTCACCTGATGCTATTGCTGATCTGATTATGCGTCTTGCCACTGCACAAATGGCCTTCTGTGTTTGTATTTGATTTGTATGTTTTTTTGTTTAATGCCCTTGTTTTTATGTTGAAACGTGTTGTGTGCCGTGTTGGTCAGGACTCCCTGGAAGAAGAGATCTTGTATCTCAATGGGACATTCCTGGATAAATACGCACACGCACACACGCACACTACACATCCTCACTTACACTCTCTCACACACCCCACATACAAATACACTACAAAAGGTCACTTAATTTTTTTTATAAAATATAATAATAAAAATAACTACTGTACTTTTTTCCAATAGTCCGAGCTGTATATTTGTATATTATTGTATATTACTCATTACCTCTGTCTTACGCTTAGCATTGTATTTAATTTTTATAACTTTTTTTTATCATGTCTATTTCTATTTTATTTGTTGTTTTTGCACAATTGATGCGGGCATGGCCACCACCTACATTTCACTGCATGTCTTGTGTATGTCTGTGACAAATAAAACTCTTGAATCTTGAATGTGTGTGTGGTTTCAGAAGGACCGGTTCCTGAAGACGGGCTGGGACCACGCTGACGCTCTGGACATGATGACCGTGTACAGTGTTCTCCCTCAGGACGACGTGGCCAGGTGACACTGGCCCCAAGCAGGCTCTTTTCATGTTTCTACTGTGTGTAGCCGGCAGAAGGGTTCCGTGAGTTCCGTCAACGTAACTGTCACCAACTAGACTCTCTAGTTACTAGAGCAGTCTAGGTTTCTTTTTTATTCTGCGATCCAATAGTAGGGGATTCCTGTAGTAGGGGAATAGATTAATGTAGTAGGGGGATAGATTCATGTAGTAGGGGAATAGATTCCTGTAGTAGGGAAATAGATTCCTGTAGTAGGGGAATAGATTCCTGTAGTAGGGCAATAGATTCCTGTAGTAGGTAATAGATTCCTGTAGTAGGACAATATATTCCTGTAGTAGGGGAATAGATTCCTGTAGTAGGTAATAGATTCATGTAGTAGGTAATAGATTCCTGTAGTAGGACAATCTATTCCTGTAGTAGGGGAATAGATTCCTGTAGTAGGGGAATAGATTCCTGTAGTAGATTCCTGTAGTAGGCAATAGATTCCTGTAGTAGGTAATAGATTCCTGTAGTAGGTAATAGATTCCTGTAGTAGTGTAATAGAATCCTGTAGTAGGTAATAGATTCCTGTAGTAGTGTAATAGAATCCTGTAGTAGGGCAATAGATTCCTGTAGTAGGGCAATAGATTCCTATAGTAGGCAATAGATTCCTGTAGTAGGGCAATAGATTCCTGTAGTAGTGTAATAGAATCCTGTAGTAGGGCAATAGATTCCTGTAGTAGGGCAATAGATTCCTGTAGTAGGCAATAGATTCCTGTAGTAGGGCAATAGATTCCTGTAGTAGGGTAATAGATTCCTGTAGTAGGACAATAGATTCCTGTAGTAGGGTAATAGATTCCTGTAGTAGGTAATAGATTCCTGTAGTAGGGCAATAGATTCCTGTAATGGGTAATAGATTCCTATAGTAGGGTAATCGAGTTCAACTAACTCCCTTGTGTGCCATTCTTTGATCCTTCCATTGTGTGTCACAAGCTTCTCCCTCCTCTGGAAACACCAGCTGAACTTTATTGGTGATTAGTTCTGGCTTCCTGCGTCCTGAAACACATTATTTCCAACTGCTTGTGCTGCGCAAACGACGGCCTTTCGTCCGCACTGAGCCAAGATCAACCTAGCTGACCTTTTCCACGGCTCGCTCTGATGAATCGCTGACCGCACCTCTAATAGAAAGGAGATGCAGCCAGCCAGGCAGGGGAGAGAAATGGAGGGAAAGGCACTGTCACATTTCCTGAATTTTACGAATACATTTCCAACCAAGTGGACATTCCAGGAGTGTTTAAACAGTGTAATTAAGATCTTAGTAGCTATCCGTATACTCTTAGTATCTATCCTTATAATCTTAGTATCTATCCTTATACTTCCTATTATCTATTCTTATACTCTTAGTATCTATCCTTATACTCTTAGTATCTATCCTTATAATCTTAGTATATATCCTTATAATCTTAGTATCTATCCTTATTAGGGGTGTAACGGTACACAAAAACCACGGTTCGGTACGCACCTCGGTTTTGAAGTCACGGTTCGGTACGGGTTTTCGCTACAGTGGGGTACATGTAGTCCACTCAGGGGTGATGTAGTGTGCAGTAACTAATTGTACTTGTAGGGCTCTCAACGAATATTCTATATTGAAATTAATAATAGACTTGTAAAGAAAGAAAAAAAATAATAATTATATTAGATTGTGAAAAAAAACAGTGGTTAACATACCGTTGTATTCGTTCGGTACACAGCCGTTCGGTACGGTACTCTTAGTATCTATCCTTATAATCTTAGTATCTATCCTTATATTCTTAGTATCTATCCTTATACTCCCTATTATCTATTCTTATACTCTTAGTATCTATCCTTATACTCTTAGTATCTATCCTTATAATCTTAGTATCTATTCTTATACTCTTAGTATCTATCCTTATACTCTTAGTATCTATCCTTATAATCTTAGTATCTATTCTTATACTCTTAGTATCTATCCTTATACTCTTAGTATCTATCCTTATAATCTTAGTATCTATCCTTATATTCTTAGTATCTATCCTTATAATCTTAGTATCTATCCTTATATTCTTAGTATCTATCCTTATATTCTTAGTATCTATCCGTATACTCTTAGTATCTATCCGTATACTCTTTGTATCTATCCGTATACTCTTATCTTGAAAACCCTGCCTATCTTGCTCTTTCCTCCACAAATGTTCTGAAAATGTATTCAGAGTTGCACTGGACCAAGTAGCGAGAGCAGACTGCATTCTATCTGACAGCCACATAAAGCTGTTGTCACGTTCAGTTTCACTGGGTCAACTCTGTGCTCAGGCTCGCCGTCTTCTCCTCTGTTGCCTCCAGAATTGAACGTCTGGAGTTCCTGGATGAGAAGGAGCTCTTACAGCAACTTCTGCAGCACTACAGCATCTGCTGGGCCACCAAGGACAAGCTCAAACTGGGTGAGGAATAACAATATGCATCTCTTTTTTCATTATTATTATTATTATTTGAATATTAGTTTATATATAGAGTAGAGGTCTTCATCAGTCCACTCTTATTAACCCGTAATAAAGCTGAGACCCTACCCAAGACTCGAGGTGGGTCCGGTCGTACCTGACATCAAGGCCGCTCACGTACTCGTACGCAAGGCACCGTCATGATACAAGTTTGTGGGTTACGCAGCAAAGCACTCCGATGACATGCTACCCACGTGTCCCTGAGTCCTGTCTGAGGTTAGAAACCACTTCAGGACCAAGATGGTGCTGAGTCACAACTAGGGGGTGGTCCGGAGGGGGGCTGTGACCCCCGGCCAGGAGGCCAAAGAATTTGCAATAGAGAAGCCATTTGCTGCAACTTAAAAAAACATAATTTCAATAAAATAGAAAACACAAGGGTAAGTTCCAGATAAGTTATTTATTTTAAGTACAATGTATGAGGTTGCACACACATTTTAAACACATGGTGGCGCTGGCACGTTGTCATTAGTTACCATTGTTTAGGGAAAGCCCTGCACTAATCCACAAGTTGGAAACAAAGCTACTAGTTTAAGTCTAAGTTTATTTGGATCTCCATTAGCCACAGCAGTGCTGGGGCTATTCTTCCTGGGGTCCATAACACGTAAAATACAGTTACAGACTTATACACTCACAACATTCACATGTCATACAGACGATTAAAACAACAATAAAAACCCTAATCAAATTCATAATACAATACAACAATATATACGCCTTATGAATTCACAATACAATAATACCGACTCATAATTAATTCATAATACAATACAGCATAATATACTATTTAGCTTTTACATACATTATCTATGTTCATATCAGCCAATTATACAATCTTTTAATAATATATCCCTATCAGACACATGCCTTTTCATCTATATATACCTATCTCTTTATCAGACACATACATTTTCATTTACGTACACACTATCTATTAGGGAACGTCAATTTCTTTGGTTGAAAATGTTGTTTTACCACGATTTTGAAACGACATTTACTATTCTCCTGCTTAACATGTCTGGGAAGAGAGTTCCATTCCTGCATACCACGGAACATGACAGTTCGCTTCATTGCATTCGACCTCACTTTTGGAAGTGTAAAACCTCGTGCAGAAGCATGTCTGGTGGAATGGTTGTGTCTGTCAAGACTTATAGATAAATTGTTATATAAAATTGAGGGGATCTTTGTAACAAGAATATTCCTAGTGAATACAAGGAGTGAGCAGAGTAATTTATGTTTGACAAGTAACCAAGTTAAACAACTGTGCATCGCTGCACAGTCAAGTAGCCTCTGCTAAATCTGGCCACATTAAGTTAAACAGCAGCCTCCAAATCTGCTAACAACAAAGCTAGTAGCTACAGAGAGGGGGTTGTGTACTGAGAACGGGAGGGCCAGCTGCGTTTGAGAGCAAAACAATGGCGGGTGCTCTGTGGGCAAGCAATGTAACCACAAAGATAGCTGTAGAGGGGCTGCGTGCTGAGAGCGAGAGAGAGCCAGCTGCGCTTGAGAGCGAAACACAGAGTAACACCGGTAACACCGCGGCAACCCTGGTGGAAATAAGAAGTGCTTTACCTTCACGAGTGGAGTCCGGTTGAAGACGTGACAGCTGAGTGTGTAATGGAGAGTTTAAGAAGGAGAAAGCGAAGAAAACAGGTAGAGGGGCGGAGCTTGAGGTGTGAAGAGGAACGTGTGAGTGTGAAGGGGGACTGTTCTACATGCGTCATAGGCAATCACCTTCCCCCTGAAATGACGCACTTTCAACTCCAAATCCCTCTCTCCGCTATTGCGTTCCAGTACCTGATATACAGGGTCCATCAGGGCACACGATTACTCTGGGCCATTTAGCGTAGGGTCCAATTTTACTCTGGTCTGTTTATGGTAGGGTCTAGGGCTGCAACGATTAGTCGACATAATCGACGGTGTCGATTATAAAAAATCGTCGACGAGATATTGTTGCGTCGATTAGTCATTAAAATTTTTTTTTTTTTTTTTGCACTACCTATCTTTGTGAAAGTGGCTTCTCCGCTCTGGTCCAGCTGAAGACTTCTTAGCTTAACATAACAGACCGACAGTAAGTTTGGGGGAACTAATGGGATAACTGGGGATGTTGTTTGGTCCTGACAAGAGTCTCAAAGCAACTCTGAGGTCATGCTCAATGTCCAATCTGTTCCTCTGCTCTGTCTTCAGCTGGACCAGAGCTGAGAAGCGAAGTGAAAAAAAAATAGTTTTTCGATTAGTCGACTAATCGAAAAAATAATCGACAGATTAGTCGACTACCAAAATAGTCATTAGTTGCAGCCCTAGTAGGGTCTTTGTTTTTATTTTTTATTAATGAATACATTTCTCGGGGGTCCTCGCAAGAAAGCCTAGGGTCTAATTTGAAGCCCTCTTAATATCGAGGCTTCATTTAGTCAATTTACGTCTGATGTATTGAATTCCGAGAACGGTGTCCTTGATTCTCCCCAGGTCTGTCACGGTTGGCATTTTGAGCGTGAGGCCGTTAAAACTGTGACTCAAGCGCGGCGTCGGTCGGTCGGTGCCGCCATGAACAACAGGAGAAGAAGACACGCTGGGGAAGAGGAAGCCGTTTGCTTCATCAATGCCCCCCCCCCCCCCCCCCGTCTGGATGCATTAAACGCGTGGAAAACCCAAGGCTTCAGCGGAATCGCCGTTTTTTTATGTGTTTCCTTTGCATCCCCCCCCCCGAGTGCTTACAGCATGCATTTCTTTTTATCTTCGAGATTAAATGAACTTTCTCTCCAGAGGTGTGACAAGAGTTGACCCTAATTTGCGAGCGAAGGCGGTAGCGCGCATCCTGCGAAGAGGAGCCAAGTTTCGTTCATTGGCTCCTTGTGTTCTGTGACACAAGTCGTTTCACATGTTTGACGTTATGTTTTCGGACGCTGAAAGAATGTGTGTTTTCTTTTTTAAGGATTTCCTATGCCTGTCTTATAGATATCCTCGTCTGTGTCAGTCTTTACGTGCCATTGTTTTGTCATTTTCTTTTGAATGTTGTTGATATTTATTGATTTGATTGTATTGGCCCGACAAATGCTTTCCTCCGACGGAAATTGGGAAGTGCTTGCATATGGTAGCCTTGTAGTCAAAGGGAGATTCATGTTTGTCACAAGCCATGTTGTACACCACGACGAATGCTGATCTAGTTGTTTGAATAAAAAGATTTTGTGTAAATTTGTTTTTATTTCGGCAAGTTTTATTTGGATCTAGATGTCACATTTAATTTAACCCCTTAAGCATACCCCACATTTAGCTTAAAACGTTAAGAGGTTAAAGGATGGGTTAACCTGTTCCACCCGTGGAATATTTTCGCCTAAAATATATACCTAGGTAAATGGAATATTGCTCCACTTCTACAAGACCATTTGCATATTCTTGGTATCTAGGGACATCTATGGACCTCAGGGAATGTATTCACAGTGTCAGAAATATTCTGTCTATTACTAGGCTTGCTTGATGAAACAAAGGAGAATATGAATTATGATTTTTCTTTGACAGTGAATAACACCATGCTAATAATGACCAAACATTAAAAACTGCCACTGATCTCGTTCAGTACCCTCTTGAGATCATGTGTAAACAAAATTAAATAAAAGAAATCTAAGGAAATTAATAAAGGGAAGATGATTAAACCGAAGGTTCTGTAGATACAGTAGTGAATTCTCCCATCCGGACCAATGCCATTTGAAATATTATTATAGAATATGATGCTTATAAATTACCTTATTATAGCCAATTAGCACATTATATATATATATATATATATATATATATATATATATATATATATATATATATATATATATATACATACATATATTATCTTTCAAATGCCCGAGTTCAATTTGGATTTAGTATCACCAGGCATGCATAAGAACAGATAATGAAATCTACTGTAATCTACTGTACTTTTACATTTTCCCCACAGTGCAACCGTTTTGAAACTAATTTCAGATCTAATTGTTCCTACATGTTAACAATAGGGAAGAGAAACTAACTGCGTTTTAAAATTTGTCAAAAACATTACCTTTTGTGGCTTATTATCCCGAATAATAACAGTTATTGAAATAATTCATACAGAGCTCTGAACCTTGAACCCCATATGATCTTCCAGGAAGTGTAGTTCAGAAAAATTCCAACACTTATCGACAGTTATGCATGTCCTCAAAAAGCAAAAAGACTACAATTCCCACGGTTCAAAATTTCCAAAATGGTCGCCCTCGCGACTAGACTTCACCAAATCGAAAAGTTTAATCTATCTAATGGCACTTTTAACCTATTGCTAAACTAACGTATTGATGATAATATACATTCTACATGCTTTTGTGAAGTGTTAGTGATGTTAATACTTGAATACGTTTGATATTAAAATCGCAACTTTTATGCAAAACTCTGAAAAATATTTATTTATGACCGGATGCCATTTCGGGACCGGTACGGTCTTTTCCATTTTTTTGGACCCATGCCCTATTTAACTGGCATGATGTTGACTTTCACAGGCCACCATTTCACTGATGGCTTTACTATTGAAAAACTTAGATGGAAAGATAAGATATTCCTTTATTGATCCCCTTGGGGAAATTCCGGCGTCATAGCAGCATGGAGGAGGGGAGGTACAGGTATGGACAGGGTAATAATAGAAAGACATATAGGCAATACAATTTGATCTGAATATAGAAATAGGAGAAAAAATATGAACTAATAAATATGAAAAAGATAAACAGTGTAAACAAAGTTGCAGGTGAAGGTCTGTATGCCCAATCGGCTATATTATATGTTACAATAAATATAGGTGTTGCGGCAGTAGACTGTCATAGACAGATAGTGCCGAGGGGCTGAGCGATGGAGTTCAAACAATTGACGCGCGACATGAAATAACTCCGTTCCACGTCCAGGAAATACTTTTAAGGCATTTATTCTTTCTCTTCATCATGAGACAAACAAAATACGATTTGCACTTTGCGGTATTGCGTTATTGCGGTCAAAAGATAATATGCGCTCCTAACTCTCACCCCCTCTCTCCGTGAGCTGTCAACCTCTGTGAACTGTCAACGTGAAAAGGTGAATGAAATTCCATAAGACGCTCCCATTAGCGCCACACCCCCGTGAGCACGCCCACCACCTAAAGTGACAGTACAACTAATAATACAACAAAACTAGAATACTGAATCATAATAAAGAGACCTCCATTACGGCGCCTACAATAGGCAATAAAGAATTTGAATCTGAATATATACTATGAGTACGAGAAAAAGTAAACGGTATACACAAGGTACCCTAACTGACATGATACGCGCCATACGTTGTAGTCCATGCAGGTTTTGGTGGTTGAGTGTCGGACACACTTGATGGTCAAACATTCCTAATAGTTCTTTTTTTTATACACTTTTTCTCCTCCTTTTTCTGTGTTTCTCCCATCCCAATTTAGCCGTGCCAATAACCCCCTCCCCTGTCTTGATCATTGCTCGCATGTACCCCCCACTGGTCGGTCGTAGGGAGGGTTGAAGAATCTATCGCATGTCCCCTCCGATACATGTAGAGTCAGCCAGCCACTTCTTTTCACCTGCCAGCGCGGACTCTCATTGGCGAGGTGTAACGTGTGGGAGGCTCACACTACCCTCGACATCTCCCGTCCTCGCTGTGCAGGCGCCCTGACAGTTGCAAACTGTACATTGTATCAAAGGTTATTAAAACCTAATTATAAAGGTCACACCTATCATGGTTGGTTTTTAACACTTGCCCGCCCAATGGATTGTATTGTAGCCTGGTGAGCGGATCCAGCACAACTCTTAACCCTTTCACTGCCACACGACAGCCGGTTAACCCTTTCACTGTGACAATACAGAAGTGTTGTGAAGGATCAGATTAAACCGAATATGTATATTTATTTATATATATATATTTAATTGTATTTGTATATCGTTTGATATCCCCTGTATATTCCTTGTACAATATGCATTGAATATCCCCGTTTCTACTAAACAGCCCATAATAGTTTCATTCTACCATTGGACGAGAACCTGGCGCCAGGTTGCCATACCCCTAGGTCCAAGTTCAATCGTGCCGCCTAACATGTCGAGGCAACCCCCGGTTCCGCGCAGTAATATGCCGGGCGAAATACGAATGGTACTATTTGTTCATAGCGCATATATATATGGCGCTCGTAAAGTAGAACTTTCTTTTAGTCCAGTTCTTTACCCTCCAACAGAGTGACAGACGCAAAAGCCTCCCCACGACGCACGTGCAGTGTAGTAGGGCCTACTTGGCCCAGAATAGGCATTGAGATATCGTGTAGATTAATAGTTGAAGGGTCATAGTTTGGCACCATACCGTCGAGTTGGACGTATTCTATTAAGCTAATAATAGTCTATTTATGTATGGTGCATCGTTCGGTTCGAGTTCTACAGTTATCAGTACCCCCATCGTTCCTGACGTTATCTGGACGCTTATCCAGGCTGGTCAGACCCCTAGTGGTGATTGCATCCGAGGAGCTCCGGGTCAAGAGCGACTGGACCTGTATATTGGATTACTCTACCCGACGACGGCGAGCCTTCCACGGCTCTTGGATTATGCTTTGTGTGCTTTGATTATTCCATGGATAAAGGCCAACACTGTCGAGTGTTGGAATTACCCCCCGGAGAGGACTCCAGGTGAGGCGGCGCTCTACACGTGAGGTCGCACCACGTCTCTCCGTTGTGGACCGGCAGATACCGTTCCACAGAGGGTCCAGCTGTATTCGTCTGCGGCCCGAGGTTCTGTGGGCACTGTGTCCAAGACTTTGGATTCTCCCAAGACACCGTCGGCCAGATGGGATACCGCCAGCGGCTTCTCTAACCCCCCCCCCTCCTACTGTCTTACAACCAGCGGGACCCCCCCCCCCCCCTTAGTGTATCCAGCTATAATCATTTAAGTACCATCGCTATCGTTTCCTAAATATTCCAGGTTGTATACTTACTCCCTGCGCAACCAGAGATTGGACATTCAATGTTGATTTACCTACGAATACTCATTTGCCATAAAAGTGCATATTCAATATTTCAAATCATAAATGTAATTAAGTGAATGTTGTATACACCCTTTGCTGTATTAAATATTCGATTTGGTACATTTGTGTTGGTTCGTTTCATCAGGTGGGAAAGTGTTCATCATACTTATATCTTGTACTGGGTGGCCAGAAGTTAAAGTACATGAGGTAGTGGTATTAAATATCATATCTAACAATACAGTCAGGGAATTGTACCCCTCAGCTACAAGAAGGTTAGCCCTTTACCATCACACAACCGACGGCGACGCTCCATCATTAGCATCATTAGCTCCGCGGATGCTAGTAAAGGGTTAACCTTCTGTCGTGTGGCAGTGAAAGTGTTAAGTTCCTCAATACGTACATGTCCTGTATGTATATATTTATAAATTTTATATGCATGTCATGTATGGTTTTATATATATGTCCTGTATGTATTTATGTATATGCATGGCCTGTATGTATGTATATACAGTATGTATATGCATATCCTGTATGTATATATATGCATGTCTTTTACATACAGTATATATTGTATATGCATGTCATGTATGTGTGTGTGTATATATATATATATATATATATATATATACACACACATGTCCTGTATGTATATATATGCATGTCATGTATGTATATATACATGTCTTATACATACAGTATATACTGTATATGTACGTCATGTATATATATATATATATATGCTTCCCTTAGCATTCGTGAATATGAGATGGAAATCAGAAATGCATTAATACATTGAGACATCTTCCAGAAGGAACCCTTATTTGCTTTATTGTTCACGTGTATTATGTGGAATATCACAAACAAAAGGTGCTGATTGTTTTAAATGACGGAACACTTATCGATCCGCCAGCCAGCGTTCTCTCCGATAGTCACAGCTAAATGCCAATATTGTTTTATCGGTTAATAGACTCCCCCGGAGAGAGTTCTAATACCAGTAACTCGAGGTGTAGACGGTTGGAGGTAGGTGGGGCCTGGGAGGAAGTGGGCATGTGCGTGTGTGTGTTCTCTGGTTTAGGGTTTAAAAACCCCCAGGGCTCGTCCTCTGACCACCCCGCTGCCACACGCCACCACCGCACTCTCCTCCTCCGAGCACTCGGGCCAGGCAGCAGGCCAGCAGCTGACCGGTGGAGACACCAGCAGGTGGACTTGACACCTTAGGCATCACGGGACAACGGGTCCGCGGAGCCAACATGTCCGAGACGACGGAGCCTAATAATAAGACCGAGGCCTTC
Organism: Notolepis coatsorum; assembly: GCF_963971535.1. NCBI lineage: Eukaryota > Metazoa > Chordata > Actinopteri > Aulopiformes > Paralepididae > Notolepis > Notolepis coatsorum. The sequence continues at coordinate 7,632,018 of NC_140174.1, forward strand.
ACCATCGAGGGGGTCGACGCGGGAGAGACGGAGAAGAAGGGCAAGGACGCGACGAGAGGGGAGATACCCGCCGTCTTCTTCTTCGAGAGATACGTCCAGCCGTGCCTGGCGGAGCTGGTCGGGACCACCCTGTTTGTGTTCGTGGGGTGCGTGTCCGTGGTGGGGAACCTGGGAGTGGACGGCGCCCTCCAGCCGGCCCTGGCACACGGACTGGCTCTGGGCGTGCTCGTCACGGTGCTGGGACCAATCAGGTGAGAACTGATGACATTTATGACATTTATCACTGATATCTCATTATATTTTTATCTATGGCTGATCATTTCATATTTTCACAATGTGGAATTCCAAGTGTACTGAGATTTGCGTTCTCATATTCTTGCATCACATTAACATAAAAATGGCTGGGCAGCACCCCTGAAAAAGTCCAGTGAATGGGCCCTCTCTAAAGCTGCTTAACTCATATCATATACATATATGTTTATTGCTGACCCATGCAGCTAGGCCCCAAGAAGGCTTCCCCCTATGGGTGGGCCTTCTTACATGAAGTGTTTGTATATAGAATACAATACAATGTAATTTCAGTGATGCTTTCATTCAAACTGCCTTACAAATACGATCTACACATGCATATCTGTGGTGCATACGTCTTTGTGAGCGACGTGGGGTTCATCATTATGGTTTAAAGTAGGGATGTCCGATATTATCGGCCTACCGATATTGGCATAAAAATTTAAATTGTAAATTTTTATTTAATTTTTTTTTACATTTATTTAACCTTTATTTACCCAGGCAAGCAAGTAAGAACAAATAATTTTTTTATTTATTGTCAAAGTATGCATAATGTTGTGTTAATTACATGACAAGAGATATGTAATGTTAATTACCTGAAATTATTCCGTTTTTTGGGGGGGGGGGGGGAACCCTGCATATATCGGTATCGGTTGATATCGGTATCGGAAATTAAGAGTTGGACTATATCGGTATCGGTAAAAAAGCCAATATCGTGCATCCCTAGTTTAAAGTAATAATCTCAAACCTTATCATATAGTATTTGCCACTTTATCACAAACTGATGTGATGTGATAGTGATTCTACCTATAACCAGTTCATGAATGTTTACATTTGTTCTTGGCTGTTCTAAACACTGGTGTCTGGCAGGACATTCCTGGTAAAATCATCTAACACACAGGAAGTGGATGTGTTTTACAGAAACAGCAGTTTGTTTGGGATGAATAGAAGTTCAAGTTTTGTTTTATTTGTCACATATAAAGTACATGTCCATTACAGTGAAATGCTTGGTTCTGTATGAGCCCCCTGAGCATGTGCTTCATACAGTAAAAAAGTTAAAAGAATAAGTCCAAACACTATACAATATACAAACTACATTTACATTTAGTCATTTAGCTGACGCTTTTATCCAAAGCGACTTACAAGTTCTGTACGACAAGTCATCAGGAAGGGTATCAGCTGAGTAACAATGTTCATCAAAGTGTTGCGTGCTACAGTATAGGTTAGTTTATTAGGACAAGTGCAGGACTAAGTAAGGTTAGTTATGGTTAGATTTTTTTAAATTTAAATTTAAATTTTTTTTATTTAATTTATATTATAGTTTATATTTAAACTAAAGTAAAACCTAAAGTACAAAATGCACACTTTTGTGGATGTAGTGCAAATCTTCTTTGTAATAAATAGATACAAATATGGTGTACTGTTAAAAAAGTGTTTAAAGTAGAAGATGAATTGGTGGAAAACAAGTTACCGTAATACAGTCCAAAAATGCAACAGCAATGACCACTTGTCACCACTAGATGTTGCCAAAACAAACAGAAATGATGCTTAATAATAATCTCTCTGGTTCCAGCGGAGGGCACTTCAACCCTGCGGTGTCCCTGAGTGTGTTCCTGTGTGGGGGGATGGACATCGTCCTGCTGGGACCCTACATACTGGCCCAGGCACTTGGAGCGATGGCTGGTGCTGGTTTGGTGAAGGTAGGAAGAACAGGCCAAACACCGTACTTTAAATTGTAATATGACTTACATTCTGAAAGCACAACTTTCTCTGATCTCTGATACACAAGGCAATGTTTCAAGGCAATGTAAATGGAAAATTTGGCCAACAGCAATGACCGACCTTATTTGTATTAATATGGCAATATTGCTAATCTCGGTTGACTCAGAAAGTTACACATTCATTAATTTACTTTAGAAAAATTATGTATTAATATTAGTGCCGTCAATCGATTATAATATTTAATCTGATTAATTGCATGATTGTCCATAGTTAACTCGCGATTAATCGCAAATTAATCACATTAAAAAGATAAAAGAATTGTATCTACCTTAAACTGATCTTTTTCAAGTTCCAAGTTTTAATACTCTTATCAACATGAGAGTCAACAAATGCTTGCTTTATGCAGCCATTTAACACAAAAGGATGACCCTCATGCATTGCAAATTTGCATCAAATTCAAAACAGAGTGATGCACAAAATAACTTAAAAGAAAATAATAATTTAAAACAATGAATAAAGTATGCATGAAATAATGGGGAAATAAATTTCTCTCTTGCCCCTTCCTCATCTCTCTCACCCCCCCTCTCTCTCTCTATCTCTCTCACACACACACACACACACACACACACACACACACACACACACACACACACACACACACACACACACACACACACACACACACACACACACTTTGAGTCAGAAACAAACATAGTATCAATGAGAGTATCAATAATATACCAGAGTGAAGTCTAGTAAAATAAAATAAAAATAAAAACATATTTTTTTCTAAAGTTAATCGTGAGTTAAAAAAAATAGTGGCGTTAATAGAATCGTGCGTTAACGCATTAATAGCGCATTAACTTTGACAGCCTTAATTAATATACCGGTATATAAATTATATATATATGTACGTATATTATATGTATTTATATAAATTATATATATATATATACTGTATATATATATGTAATTAATTAATGTATTATTTATTTATTAGTTAATTCATTAATGTATTTATTAATTAATTAATTATTTAATTTATTTACACTTGACAAGACTTGGCTTCTTGTCATTAGAACCATGAACGACTGCCTGTATTGTGTGATTGCATTGTGTATGAAAGACACACAAATGATCTATCATATTACCTCACCATTTTGAATATGACTATTGTATGAATATGCATACATAGATGACAGAGATGTATATACCTCCATATAATACTTATATATACCTACTTATACACCTGCATATAACCCATACAACTCTGCACGTATTGCATATACAATAATGCTGTATATACCGTATATATTTATTCTTACTGTATAAATATATATATCCACATATTTCTGTACATAACCGCATATAATCCTTTTTACATATCTGTGATAGATACCATATCTATATCTGTACATATCCCTTACTAGTTACGCTGCTGGCCAGTATGACTGATTATACCTGTATCACTGTACATATTAATACTATTCTGTACATACTAATAATCTGATTAGCACTACTACTCAGTAGTACTAACTTATATATTTTATACCCAGTTTAATCCCCTGTACATTGTATATTACTATTGCACTTTACTGTTACATTTACACTCTGGTTGGATGACAAACTTTTCGTTGTACTGTAACTAATGTATGATGACAATGAATTAGAATCTAATGGAATGTGCCACAAAGCTGATTAACGCTTTAAAGGAACACGCCTGGCTCCATGTTAGCCTAGCTTAGCACAATGAATGGAAGCGGACATGACCGGATAGCCTTCGGGAGAGGTGTTAGTTGGACAATGCCTTGGCTAACCGGTCATGTCCGCTTCCATTCATTGTGCTAAGCTACTGTAGGCTAACGTGCAGCCTGATGGCTTTCTACTGAACGCACAGAGAGGAAACCGGTATCTATCTTCTTGTCTCGCACTGGAGAAGACGGTAAGCTAATGTCCCAAAATGTTGGCGTGTTCCTTTAATATTTCATACGTTCCACCTCCAGGCGGTGTCCCCTGCTCCCCTGTTCCTCGCTGCCTCTGGAGGGGCGTTCGATGTGGTGAAGGCCACCACTGGGCCGGGCGGTGCCACGGTGGTGGAGATGATACTGACCCTCTTCCTGACCACGGTGGTGTGCATGGGGGCCGTCAACAGACACACCCGCTCCCGGCTGGCTCCTCTCTGCATCGGCCTCACGGTGGCGGCCGGCGTGCTGGCTGGGTGAGACCTCACCGGCACGATAATAATAATAATAATAATAGATTGGATTTGTAATGCACTTTTTGTTCGCTGGGATCCCAAAGTGCTACACTACAGGGTTAAAACATAGTTAAAAAAATAGAAATAAAATAGTTATTAGTAAAACAAATAAAATAAAATACAGAATAAAAGTAAGATAAAAAATAGAACATAGTTAATTAAAAACATAGTATAAACAGACAATGTTAAAACAACAGCGCAATAAAATTAAAATAAAAAGCTAACAGTCAAAGGCCTTTTTGAATAGGTAGGTTTTCAGGCCTGCTTTAAAAGAGTCCAGGCTCTGTGGTGCCCTCAGCTGGATGGGGAGGCTGTTCCACAGGCGTGGTGCAGCTGTGCAGAAGGCTCGGTCACCCATGGTGCAGAGCAGGGTATTGGGGACCTGAAGGAGCAGGCTACCTGCGGATCTGAGGGTGCGGGTGAAGGATTGTGGAGTGATGAGTTCCTGAAGGTAGAGGGGTGCGTGTCCGTTTATGCAGTTATGGGTGATCGTCAGGATTTTGTAGTTGATCCGGGATGAGACGGGGAGCCAGTGTAGTGAGTGGAGGATGGGGGTTATGTGATCGTGTTTACGGACTCATCAGGATCCTGGCAGCGCTGTTCTGGATGTATTGCAGCTTTTGGATGCTCTTGCCAGGAATCCCAATGAAGAGTCCGTTACAGTAGTCCAGTCTTGAGGAGATAAAGGCATGGACAAGCTTCTCTGCATCTGACAGGGTTAGAGTGGAGGCGCTCTTTATATTATCCCCAAAGGAGCCGTTTGTCTCTCACAGCCAGCAGATTCATTCTTTCATTCAGTCCTTATTTCAACTAGAGAATTAATTGATTTTCAATTCATTGATTTTCAATGACGTCAAGCGTATACATACATAATAAATACATGAAAGAAATACAATAAATATACAATAAATGCAAGACATAATAGAGTATGCACAATCAATTAAAACAACTGCAGTTTATGGTGGTATGGTTGGTGATTAAGGATTTAAAAGTTAAAAAGCAACAATTCATAATACCACAACACAGAGAAAACATTGAAATTAAAACGGAAATGATTAAAGTGCATCATCAGTGAGAACAATCAAAACCAACCTACTGTATCCATATTATTCTACCACCAGCAATACATTTGGGATATTACTGTGTATGTGTACTGTGTATGTAGAATAAACAATTGACATTAAAGGGGCACTTCACCAAAAAGACAATGCTGATTTATTTTGCATATAATGTCACACACATCCAAAAACAGTTTTGCACACATTAATTTAGTTTGACAGTTATTGAGGGCAAATGAGTTTGAATGTGGCCACCAGTGATGTCATCGTGGACATTGGATCCTTGTATTGTGTTAATTACAGCTCAGTGAAATGATAAGGTAGCCGTCCCTACAAGACAAGGTATTGCTGTTTTAGTGCTGTAATTAACACAAGGATCCAATGTCGCCGATGACATAACTGGTGGCCATATTCAAACTCATTTTCTCTCAAAGATTTTCTAACTAAATGAATGTGTTCAAAACCTTTTTTAGTTTTAATATAATATAGTGTTAATAATATAATGTGATAGAAACATTGAATGTACAGTACATTATCAGTAAGGGCCTTTTTTGGTAATAGAGTAACATGCTTCTAGTAGGTTCTAGATTCTATATTTATAAATACTATACAGGGCGTGGATGATAACACGCTGTGACCCTTCATGAGGACATGCAGGCTGAGCAGGTGCAGTGTGCTGATAGCAGGCTGGACACGCCAGACCCCAGCTAGCTTCATAGACCTAACACTACTCTGATTTGGCACTTTATTTCACAAATGCGATATTTGGCTGAGAAAGCTTTTTTTTTTTTATTATTATTATTATTATTAATAAAATGTTGTTGTTAGCCAAATACTATATTCACAAATGTTACTTAAACTTTACAAACAGAAAGACATATATGTTAATGAAATGTATTACATTTTTTAATGTTTTATTATTTAATTTTTCTATTTTAATTTATTAAAATTTTCTATTTTAATTTAAATGTAATAATTAATAATTAAAAATAAATTATGAAATGGGACATTATACCCTTTCCTTTTATCAATTTAATTTGCTTTGTTTATTGTAGTTGTATCTTATATATATTTATTTATGCTTCTTTTTATAATTTGCCCCAGCTCAACCGCCCTCCCCACCCAAAATAACACTACAGTTCGAACAAACAAAGCAAAAACAAATAAGAAAATAAAAAGAATGGGGGAGGGATAGCTGGAGCTCAGACCCACATCACTATCTTATACATATTTGCCAAATGTTTCTGTGATATTGTTTTAATGGTTCATGTTGCACTTTTGAATAGTAATAATAAGGTAAAAAAAAATATATAAATAATAATAATTAATCAAATAAAAGCCCTGTTCCAGGGGTCTGAGGCCAGCTGGACAGTAACCAGAAGTGTCTTGCTTTCAGAGGAACAGTATCCGGAGGCTGCATGAACCCAGCCCGGGCCTTTGGTCCTGCAGTCGTAGCTAACTACTGGGACCATCACTGGATCTACTGGGTCGGACCCGCCTGTGGAGCCATGCTCACTGTCACCTTGGTCAGGTATGTGCTGTACCTTCACTGTTAGTCTACATGTAGTGGTGATGGACCCACCTGTGGAGCCATGCTCACTGTCACCTTGGTCAGGTATGTGCTGTACCTTCACTGTTAGTCTACATGTAGTGGTGATGGACCCACCTGTGGAGCCATGCTCACCGTCACCGTGGTCAGGTATGTACTGTACCTTCACTGTTAGTCTACATGTAGTGGCGATGGACCCACCTGTGGAGCCATGCTCACTGTCACCTTGGTCAGGTATGTGCTGTACCTTCACTGTTAGTCTACATGTAGTGGTGATGGACCCACCTGTGGAGCACTGCTCACTGTCACCTTGGTCAGGTATGTACTGTACCTTCACTGTTAGTCTACATGTAGTGGTGATGGACCCACCTGTGGAGCACTGCTCACTGTCACCTTGGTCAGGTATGTACTGTACCTTCACTGTTAGTCTACATGTAGTGGTGATGGACCCACCTGTGGAGCACTGCTCACTGTCACCTTGGTCAGGTATGTACTGTACCTTCACTGTTAGTCTACATGTAGTGGTGATGGACCCGCCTGTGGAGCCATGCTCACTGTCACCTTGGTCAGGTATGTACTGTACCTTCACTGTTAGTCTACATGTAGTGGTGATAGACCCACCTGTGGAGCCATGCTCACTGTCACCTTGGTCAGGTATGTACTGTACCTTCACTGTTAGTCTACATGTAGTGGTGATAGACCCACCTGTGGAGCCATGCTCACTGTCACCTTGGTCAGGTATGTACTGTACCTTCACTGTTAGTCTACATGTAGTGGTGATGGACCCACCTGTGGAGCACTGCTCACTGTCACCTTGGTCAGGTATGTACTGTACCTTCACTGTTAGTCTACATGTAGTGGTGATGGAGTTGTGACTTGGTAATGGTGGTAGTATTATTAGGAGTAGGAGTAGTTTCTGTACTAATAGTGGTAGTGATGATAGTAGTGGGCGACAGTGGCTCGGGAGGTAGAGCAGTCGTCTGGCAATCCGGAGGTTCCCGGTTCGATTCCCACTGCTCCCGGGCAGCGTGTCGATGTGTCCTTGAGCTAGATACTTAACCCCTAATTGCTCCCGATGAGCAGGTTGGCACCTTGCATGGTTGCCTCCGCCGTCGGTGTGTGAATGTGTGAGTGAATGGGTAAAAAATGTGAGTAACAAATTGTAAAGCGCTTTGGATAAAAGCTGCTATATAAAAAAGCAGCCATTTACCATTTAGTGGTAGTAATAGTAGTTGTGGTACTGTATAAGTAATCATATTAGTAGTATTGGTTGTAGTAGTAGCATTATTGATAATAAAACACAAGATACTTGTTCCCTAATAATAAGGATAAACGCTCAATGAAGAAACCCACTCCCAGTGCCACGGGAGGCTCTAACATGCCTATAAATACGTACTATGGAATTACACACTATGAATGTATTACATGGCCCATTCAACTGATCCATTCCCCTTGGATGTGAGCTGCAGCTATTGACAATGTGTTGCTACATACTCTACCACCACATGGCCCCTAATGACCACCACAACCCAGCATGTAGACAGATAGGCAGCCAGAGACAGCATATCACCAGGGTCATCAAGTGGGCACCTCCCTTCACTGGTGTTTCATTAAGTTAGGCCCACTGCCCACAACACCTCGGGAAGCCTCAAAGACTAGCTCCGCCACGCCACAACCACACCCCCCCCCCCCTCCATACAATCTCTCACCGGCCAATGTTACCCACATGCACAACTTCCATGCAATTAACACAACACAAGGATTCAATGGGTCTCATTCGCCAACGGACTTAAGACAAAAATTTCACTGCCACACGACAGCCGGTTAACCCTTTCACTGTGACAATACAGAAGGTTAGCCCTTTACTATCACACAACCGACGGCGATGCTCCATCATTAGCGTCATTAGCTCCGCGGATTCTGTCGTGTGGTAGTGAAAGGGTTAAGACATCTTAGATTTTGGGATTCCCCAACCGTCCCTAAGCTTGGATTTGGCTTTATTTGGGAGGAATCATAGTGATTCCTTCATGTCAACTCTACAGGCGGCCTCCTTGGAATTAATTAATCATAATTTAAATAAATATGACTATTTGTACGATTTAAAAAAATTACGCATTTGATGTCGGAAAAATAAATAAAATCCAAGTTTAGGGACGGTTGGGGAATCCCAAAATCTAAGCTGTCTTAAATGGCCCTAAGAGCAAATTATTTTGTCTCAAGTCCGTTGGAGAATGAGACCCATTGTCTCCAATGACATCACTGGTGGTCGGGGTGGACGGTATAAAAAGTACACCGGTATGAACTTGCGCTACGTTATGGATTTTGACTATAGGGAGGTGTAGTCTGACGTCACTGGTTGTTCCACCCGTATAGGGATTTATCATTGGGAAAATGGATTATCGGCTATTGTAACAATTCTGCTGCATGGAAATTGAAAAGCTTTTCATTTTTGCACAAAATGAGTTCCCTTCTCAGCGTTGCTTGGGCTGATCGCTATACTAACTCGTTTGGCTGGGTTAGGGGGAGGGCAAGTCATGGGTGGGAATCTGGCGTTGTGGACAGCGACGCCTACAGGTCAAGTCTGGGCGCTTGCTCAGCGGAGGCAGGACTTGATGAAGGCAGCGTGACCTCCCATACGTTACACTTCACCAATGAGAGTCCTCGCTGCCAGGTGAAAAAAGAGTCACTGGCTGTCGCTGCGCGTGTCGGAGGAAGCGTGCGGATGATTTCAGGGTTCCCTTGTACCGACCAGTAGGAGAACATGCGCACAACAACCAGGTAGGGGAGGGGGGGAATTGGCACAACGACTAAATTGGGACGGGGAGAAAACAGAGAAAAAAATCTGAGAAAGCGAGGATTAAAATTTTTTTTTAAAATGAGTTCCCTTCTATCACTAACATTATTGTTTAAACATTTTTGGTTGAAATAAAATTTCGTGATTTCTTTCTTTTATGATTAACACTTTAATCGCCGGAAACGCCGAAAATCGTCATTGCCCGCCATGCTCATTCTGCCGAAGACGCCGTAACACGTCTTTGATATCAATATTTCAAAAATCTGTGATCGAAATCATATTTCTCCTCCGGGGACCTGAGATATACTGCTGAGCTCCACTCAACTGTCTAACGGTTCAAGAGCGCCATCTGGTGGCCGATCGGCAGATCGCCCAACAGGAAGTGACGCGCCAAACAGGAAGTGCTCACCCATATTTCGTCCGGGCACTCGCGATCGTTAGCCGGACTCCATCTCGACACACTGGATAATCAATCGCTCGCCCTAACTCAATAAACAACGTTATTTGGACGTATATAGTATTATACAACCTGGAAATGGTTCATCATTCCTGGTCAGGAACCTTTTTGACTGGGAGAGCCATAAAAGCCAAATATTTCTAAATATATTTCATTGAGAGCCATATAGTATTTTTAACATATAATAAATTAAATATGTCTTACTTTTAATGCGACTTCTGGTGCTGCATGGTTTTGCTGATGGCCTTGTATCTGGTTCATACGTGGTGAGGTTGAGCTTCATGCAGGCGTTGAGGCTTCCATCAGTTAAACGTGAGCGTAGGTTGGTCTTAATGTTCCTCATATGCGAGAATGACTGCCCACATGCATATGTAGAGCCAAACATGGTCAATACGGCAATACTCACGCTGCATTGTGTGGTATGTCACAGGAAGCTCGTTCCAAGTTTTAAGAATCAGCTAGTCTTCAGGTTGAAGATTTTTAATTTCTGTTCACTTGTGTTCCCTCGCCAGCTCTGCTCGCTATATCTTCAGCTACAGATACTATTAGCTGTATCTTCAAAACTAATTTCTGTTTACTTTAAAATGACACAGTATTATTAAGAAATATCACAAGTATTTAAATAAAAAAAAAAAAAAAAAAATTACTCAAATTTCTGGGAGCCATATGCTGTCACCAGAAGAGCCATATATGGCTCGCAAGCCATAGGTTCCCGACCCCTGATCTAGATCAACATCCCATAATAGAAAACTGTCTACTCCAAGCTGATCGTCCAACGGCGCGAGGAAGATACGGTAAGATCCAGCGTTATTTTCCAACGTGTTCTTTACTAACTGCTCTGATGACCATATCACCCACACTACATGAATCATCTAACGTTGGCCACGGAATTATAAACGACCCCCAGCCCATCCGGTCAACATCAGATGATACGTAGTAACTTCTAGAAGTACCTCCAGTTGAAATTTTTTATCTGGCACCGATCGCTATCAAACTGTATTTCATCATCAATATAATGCATTTGGGGCTATAAATAAAGTTCTGGAGAAAGCTGCAGAAAACGATAAAAACATACTTATACTTTAGACCGTATTTTAGTATGAATATGTGAATGAAAAAGTATAACGTTGCTACACCCTGAACAATAGATATAGGACATTGAATGGGCCATAATAATGTCAATTTAGCAATACAATTTAAAAAGTTATAGCCCTGCAAAGAAGGGGAACTTCTCCATAGACAAATAGAGATGGCGAGGGATGGTAAATTATGAATTTAACCATGGCGATCAAAGTGTTAATTGTGAATATTTTCATGTTGAGCTATAGATTGTGGATGAATAAGCACAGAAAGGTACACCATGCCAATGTTAATGCTCTATTTGTATTAAACGAGGCGATTTAGAAATGGGCAATGGGGAAATACATTGCGTTGGACAGAGGGTGGAACATGAAAAACGGCAATGACGTAACCACTACACCTCCCTATACCTTGTGACCGGTAGAGCAGCTCTAAAGTAGCAATGACGTAACCAGACCAGTAGGAGGCAGCGATGCGATGCATGCAGGCTTGCGTAGTCATCAGCCTGCTCCACCGAATCATCTGCAACATGCGAGAGACATTACAAAAACGATGAAATGGCTGAAAGCGCAGCTGAGGTGTGCCAAGATTCACCATATAATAATTATACAATCTTGAGCCATGGTTGATTAGGGGTAAGCTACTCTTATTACACATCTATATTAGTAGGTTGAGGGACCACTGAAGAGAGATATTGTCAGTTGTGTATGGGATGTGATGATGTGTGACCCTGAGGGGAGAGGAGGTTTATGGAAGGTGAGGGCAATAAAAGAGTTGTATTTCGGAGATAACCGCTGTGGTCAGAGTCTAGAGAGAGAGGTACACAGAAGAAGTCCAAACTATGGGATTAACAGCTGCTGTGGGTGTCGTCGGGATATTGGGTAAAGGGGGGGTCTCTGGTCACATGACCCTCCATGGTGAGGTCAGTTTTAGGGAATTGAAGGAGGAGCCACTTCCATCTAACCTTCTCTATAAACCTCAGCTGAGACTGATTGGAGGTCAGATTGGAGGACGAGACGACCAGACGGTACGTGAGCCAGGAGGACGTATGGGGTGAAGCTAACCGCTGTTATCTTACTTGTTCTGTGTTGGTCAATTGATTCAGGATAATACAATAATTATCCTGTCATCATATGTACCATTTATTTATGGCATAACGTCGTAGCCTTATTATTGTAGAATTGTCATAGAATATGAAGTAATCTATTTTATACATTACATTATATAGATAACATTCTTATACAGGACAGAACGAAGAGGAGTAATTGTTTGTCAAAAAAAGAACACAGGTTAAAATTATATTATTATATTATTATATGGACACGGTTTGGTTTTAAAACCTCAGATATAGAGCAGAAAACTGTCATCTGCAAATTGTTGTAAATACCAGCAATCTTTTCTATCACCTAAAAACAAAACACGTGTTGGAATATTAAGGAAGCAAAAGAATGCATACTCCGCAAACATTGAGTTAATAGTCGGGTAGCGGTGGGACAATTATTGCTGTCTCTGCATCTCAGACAGTTAGACAGTTACTCAGACATCAGTTACTCAGACATCAGTTACTCAGACATCAGTTACTCAGACATCAGTTACTCAGACATCAGTTACTCAGACATCAGTTACTCAGACATCAGTTACTCAGACATCAGTTACTCAGACATCATCAGTTACTCAGACATCAGTTACTCAGACAGTTACTCAGACATCAGTTACTCAGACATCAGTTACTCAGACAGTTACTCAGACAGTTACTCAGACATCAGTTACTCTGACATCAGTTACTCTGACATCAGTTACTCTGACATCAGTTACTCTGACATCAGTTACTCAGACAGTTACTCAGACATCAGTTACTCAGACATCATCAGTTACTCAGACATCAGTTACTCAGACAGTTACTCAGACATCAGTTACTCAGACATCAGTTACTCAGACAGTTACTCAGACAGTTACTCAGACATCAGTTACTCTGACATCAGCTACTCAGACATCAGCTACTCAGGCGTTTTCCAAAGTCAGTCCTCCTTACCACTGATGCCAGTGATGGACCGGCATAACAAACGGCGTCACTGTTTACTTGTGCAAGTAACTTGAGAAAAGGTTTTGCATTTTCTTTTCAATTGCAGTTTTGCCTAATAAATGTTCTTAAAATACCTCTGTACTATGTGGAATATAACCTAGTAATACAAGAGTACAGTAATAGCTGCCATACCAGTGTTATATCCCTTCAGAAGCAGTTATATCAACATTGATTGTACCGTGATATATACTGTTACTGTCTGTGCTTCAAATTATACCGTGATATAGATTTTAGACCATACGGTCCAACCCCTTACTGGTGGCCATATTCAAACTTATTTACTGTCAATAGCTGTCAATCTAAATTAATGTGTGCATGTGTGTTTTTGCACGTGTATGAGATTATGTGCAAAATTAATCGGCCAGTAATTGAATTGGGCGCCACAGCATTGAACGGCAGATCAATGATTTCATTATAGATCGGTTCACTCATGTAAATGGTGAATGGACTGCACTTACAGTGGGGGCGACAGTGGCTCAGGAGGTCTGAAGGTTCCCGGTTCGATTCCCGCTCCTCCCGGGCAGTGTGTCGAAGTATCCTTGAGCAAGACACTTAACCCCTAATTGCTCCCGATGAGCAGGTCGGCACCTCCGCCGTCGGTGTGTGAATGTGTGAGTGAATGTGAGGAACAAAAATTGTCACGCGCTTTGGATAAAAATGCTATATATAAATGTACCATTTATTGTTTTATTTACCATTTATATAGTGCTTTTGTCCAAACCGGCTCAGTGGCCTCGTGGGTAGAGTGTCCGCCCTGAGTTCGGGAGGCTGGGAGTTCAAGCCCCGGCCGAGTCATACCAAAGACTATTTAAAAATGGTACCCATAGCCTCCCTGCTTGACACTCAGCATCAAGGGTTGGTTTGGGGGGAAGTCCTTGCGACATACTAGCGTCATGTCCAAGGGGTGTACTTGTACATCAAGCTGCCTCACGCTACGGAAACAGGAGATAGGCTCCTGCCCCATGTGCCGTTACGGCTCGAGAACCATTGGTTCTCAAAGGCAAACTTCTTTGTCCAAAGCGCTTTACAACTTATGTTCACCCACTCACTCACACATTCACTCACTCACTCACTCACTCACACGTTCACACGGCAACGGAGGATCCGACCTGCTCATTTAGAGTTTCTCTCCCGCGCAGGTTGTGTTTTGGTGACCAGAGGACTCGAGTCGTGCTGAAGTGAACGTCTGACTTCTCCTAAGAGGGACATCTTCCCAACTTGCCCACAGGTTGACGACGGCTGTTCTTTGTGTGGTTTTGATATGAGTTTAAAGGTGCATGCGTTACACACGATGCATGCTAGAAGCACGAGTGTAGAAGTATGTCGTATGTTATTTATAAGCTCTTTGTTGTCACGCTGATGTTCCAAATGTGAGAATCTTTTCCACTATTTTTTTTTATTGTATTTCTTATTACATTTTAATAAGTGGTAACGCTATTATCTACAACAACAAGAGATACTCTGTGTGAAGTTTATATATGTGTTTATAACGGTTGAAATGGACTTTGATAATAAATTCGATACCTTTAAACGGATCATCGCGTTTGTCTGCTGTGTGTTTATTTTTACAGTCTTTTTTTATAATGATTGGTTGGTTCAAAGTGCTTGAATGGATTAGCACGCTACGGTGTTTTGATTATGTGAACGGCGGTGCAAGGACGGGGCACTGAACTCTAAATCGTAGGATCAAGGAAAGGGGGCGGGATTTGAGATTAAATTAAGGGCACTGCTTCATGATTTAAGTCTAGCATTATTGTGGAGTGCATGGTTTTCCATGGTGCGTGGTTTTCCATTCAAGGACTTCAGAGGTCAATTCTGAGGTTAATTTCATCGCTACAACTATAGACAAATAGAATCTAGATGAATATGAAGCCAAAAATATATTGTGAAAAACGTATGTGCATATTTTGCACATAATATCACATATCCCCCAAAACACAAAACAGTTTTGCACCCATTCATTTAGTTTGTCAGTTAGTTGAGTTTGAATGGGTCCTCCAGTGATGTCATCAGAGGACACTGACTCCTTGTGTGCTAATTACAGCTCAATGAAATGATGTAGATGAAAAAAGTCCTTGTCTTAAAGGGGCTGCTATAATTTAATTGAGAACACAAGGATTCAATCCACCCGATGACATCACTGGTGGCCATATTCAAACTAATTCACTCTCAATAACTAACTTAATGTGTACTGTTTACAGTTTTTGGATGTGTGTGAGATTATGTGCAAAATAAATCCACATTGTTTTTGGTGAAGTGCCCCTTTAAACAAGTACAGTTCTTGAATTCTTTAATCAGCCAATGCAGTAAGCCAGGGGGTTCTCAAATTTTTTATACCACGACCCCATTTTATTTAGGAATCTTTTTGGCGACCCCACAGAGTAATTTCAACATGCAATTAAGGAATATAAAAATAAAAGCACACATTGAAATTGATCATGCATATTTATCTATTTCATTACAGCACTGTTATCAATACACATTTATAAAACTAGGCATATTTAGCCAAAATATATATATTTTCTTTGGCCAACGCGCCAAACTGTTACTGTCACCTGCCCACGACCCGTAGTTTGAGAACCACTGCAGTAAGCAAACAAGATCACAACATATCTTGAAACAAAGAGCACAATGAAAGTACAAGATAGAATCCCTTGCTACATTTATCTTATCTATCTATCTACATGTGGTTATGTACTACAAAAACTACAAATACTACTATTCTACCACCACCACTACTTTTAAATTATATTTCTTATTACATTTTAATAAGTGGTAATGTTATGATCTACAACAAGAGACACTTTGTGTGAGAGATCAACGGTTGGAATGGAATTTGATAATAAATTCGATACCTTTAAAACAGATTATCCATTTTGTCTGCTTGGTATTTACAGTCTCTTTTATAATCATTGTTTGGTTCAAAGTCCTTGAATGGAAAACCATGCCATGACCATTTCAATAACGCTAACGTTAGATCGATTAAAACCATAAAGTAGTGTCCTCAACTTGATCTCAAACCCCGCCCCCTTCTCTACGATCCTCCCATCACAGGTGTTGCTTTCCTCAGACAAACTGTGATTGGAGGATTGAGAAAAGAGGGCGTGGTTTGAGATGGGTCTAATTAAGGGCACTACTCTGTGTTGTGGAGTTGTGGCCTGTTCTTGCACAACTGTTTGAAGAATGAAAACAACATAGCGTGGTTTTTCATTAAAGCACTCCAGAGGTTCATTTAGAGGTCAAATCTGTTCAAATACATTATAAAAGGAGGAAATGCATTTGCATAAATGAGACAAAACATGAGTGGAAAGAGAAAAAAACAGTACAAAAATAAAAAACAGTTATACTCGGGTGGGGAGGTTTGTGATCGTGTTTTAAATTAACACTTTGGGTGCCGGGAAACGCTTAAGCACGTCATTCCCGGCCATGTTCAAGTTGCCGAAGACGCTTTACAGCGTCTTTAATATCAATATTTCAAAAATCTGTGATCGGATTCATATGTCCCCTCCGCTGGCCTGAGATCCACCAGGAGGACCCACTGAGCTCTCTGGCGGTTCAGGAGCGCCATCTGGTGGCCGATCGGCGCAATCGCTTAACAGGAAGTGCCGTAGAGGTTGTGCTGGACGGCCGTATTACTTCCGGGCACTCGCTAATAGGTCCCGGGACTCGATCTCGACACACTACATAGCGATCGATTGCCAATAACTCGATAAACAACATGATTTGGACGTATATACCATTATACAAGCTGGAGATGGACCGGGTAAATCTACATCCCATAATGATAAAATGTCTACTCTACGATGATCGCCCAACGGCGCGCGGAGACTGGGGTGAGTTTTAGCGTGTAAAGTTACCGTCTTCGATACTAACTGCTATTATCAACATTTGACCCACATTAGATGATTGGTATAACGCTGCCCACGGAATTATAAACGCCCCCTAGCCCATCCGGTCAACATCAGATGACGTGTAGTAACTTCTAGAAGTACGTCTAGTTGGAATTTTTTATATCGCGCTGATTGCCATAAAACTGTATTGCATCATCAATATAATGTATTTGGGGCTATAGATCACGTTCTGGAGAAAGCTGCAAAAAGAGATGAAAACATACTTATACATTAGACCATACTTTACTATGAATATGTGAATGAAAAAGTTTAACGTTGCTACACAATGAACAATACATATAGGACTTTGAATGGCCCCTAATAATGGCAATGTAGCAATAGAATTTAAAAAGTTATAGCCCTGCAAAGAAGGGGACTTTCTCTATAGACAAATAGAGCCGGCAACCTACGGTTGATAATGAATTTAACCCATGGCAGCCAAAGTGTTAAAAACAGTTACATACCGAGGTAGGGAGCTTTGTGATCATGTTTTAAATTAAAAACAGTTAAATACCGAGGTAGGGAGCTTTGTGATCATGTTTTAAATTAAAAACAGTTACATATACTGATGTTTTTAAATTGTCCAGAGGATAGTGGGATATTGATTTTTAGTGTGAGTTAAAGATCATCCCAGGAAGCTGGTGCATCAAAACAAAGGGCAGACTTATCAAGTTCAGACTGAACCCGTGGGACCTCAAGTGTGAACCGTTTGAGCTGGTCAGATAAGGTCCATAATTCCAATCTAGCACCATTGTGATATATGGTGGCAATTGTCCATCAATGGCCTTAAAGATGAACCGATACCAATGTCTATTTCATCTTTGTGATAGAGAAGACCAACCCACCTTATCATACAGGATGCAATGGTAAATCGTAAATGGACAGCATTTATATATACCGCTTTTATCCAAAGCTCTTTACAACTCATGTCTCACACTCTTCCATTCACACACACACACACACACACACACACACACACACCGACAATGCAAGGTGCCAACCTGCTCATCGGGAGCAATGATGAGTGCCATAACTATCACCAGTTAGGAATCTAAGAGCAGAGTGATATACGGCGTCTAGGGGTAAAAGAGTGGACAAGGCAGTGTTTCTATAGATTACATCAACATAATCCAACACTGACATAAATGTACATTTAGTCATTTAGCTATGACGCTTTTATCCAAAGCGATTTACAAGTTTTGTACGACAAGTCAGCAGGAAGGCTACAACTCTATCAGCTGAGTAACAATGTTCATCAAAGTGTCGAGTGCTACAATGTAGGTTAGTAGATTAGGACAATTGCATGACAGTAAGGTTATTTAGGTTTTTTTTGTTGTTGTAAAATAACCCAATCTTTTGTCTCAGCTGGCTAGTGAAATTGTATATGTGGTATTTATAGATGGCATATAGATCCAGATAGATGATGATGATGGTGAAGGTGAAGCCACCACCATCATGTGCCAGTATTACGTTATGATCACTTGTTAAAGGGGCACTTCACTGAAAAACATATTTTGCACATTATATCTTGCACATAATCTCGCACATATCCCAAAGCAAAGTCGTTTTGCCCACATTAATTTAGTTGAGAATGTGTCCTCCAGTGATGTCATCAGAGGACACTGACTCCGTGTGTGCTAATTACAGCTCAATGAAATTAGGTAGATGAAAGAATAGCAATCCATAAAGAAATCCCTATCTTCATTATGTCATTGAGTTGTAATTAAAGCTGCTGTGGGTTCGAATCCCGCTTGAGGGCCAGGTTGCCGGGTTGCCAGGTTTCCAGGTGGGGTATCTCCCAGGCCTTTTTTTTTTTTTTTTTTTTTTTAATCAAATTTATCTCCCAGGCCTTTCTGTGTAGTTTGCATGTTCTCCCCGTGCTCGCAAGGGTTTACCCTCCAGAAAACCCAATGGAAAAACATGCAGAACAGATTGCTAATGCTGTCGCGTCCCTGACGAAGACGGACAGGAGCACATGGATTGCTCCCACCGCAGTGACGGGAAGGTCAAGAGCAGATAGGGAATTTCACCCGCAACCCCCAAAAGAAAATGCATGTGTGTGTTCCTATGTGTGTCGCCCCCATCTCGCATGTGTGTGTGTTCGTTGCATGACAATGTAGCATTGTGTGCTACAAAATAAAGTCACAGTCGGGGTCGAAAACAAGATCTTGCGTAAGACTTTGCCAATGATTTGTCTGAACGGAGTTAAAGGAACAACAAAGTGATTAAGCTGTCTGAGCTTTACATCTTGACCTTTGTTTATGATGCCACCGAGTGGTGTGATATTTATTATGACGCGTTGCCTCACATTAATATCAAGTGTGGCAAACTGCACATCTCTATCGTGTACTATGTCGGGCCAAACCTTTTTAATAGAATTTGGGGCCCACTGACAGACAGACTGATCGACAGACAGACAGATGGACTTATAGCGGGGCCAATGCTATCCCTGGTGTCTTCTGTCTCCTCTTTTAGACACTCCTGCACCTGTTTTCTTCAAGTCTACCCCAATTTTCTTAGGGCATTGTTGCACTTTTTATTTATTTATTTATTTTAAAAAGTGACGTGAATTCTCTGCTGATTTTATGCCTGTCTATATTTATGCAAATGTTATGCCTATGTCTATTTGATCTATATTATGTCTACATTATTGCTGTGAAGCACTTTGGGCTGCAATTCTTGCATGAAAGGTCAAAGGGGTCAAAGGTTGCATTCATGCATCTGAGCTGAGGACAAACCTTTTAGATAATTTTCCCATTTCTAATATGGATCAAGACGGATTCATTGGGTGAATAAACACTCCAGGGGGGCAAGGGATGTCAGCTACAGTAACTAGGCCACGCTGGGTGAGCCTATAGGGAGGTGTACATGTAGTCTGACGTCACGTTAGTTTCCCGCGCAGTCCACCCGTATAGGGATTTATCATTGGGAAAATGTATCGGCTATTGTAATAATTCGCATTGGCAAGCTTTCCATTTTTGCACAAAATGAGTTCCCTTCTATCACTAACATTATTGTTTAAGCATTTTGGTTGAAATAAAGTTAGTTATAAGGTTGTTTAATTTGGGGGCGGCTGATTGGCGCAGTGGGCAAGGCGCTCGCCACTAACGCAGGAGACGCTGGGTTCGAGCCCAGCTCTCGGCGTTGCTACCAGCTTGGCTGGTCGTTCATACTAACACAATTGGCAAGTGTTAGAGGGTGGGAAAGCCGGTGGGTGTGGATTGGACGTTGTGGACAGCGACTCCTACAGGTCGGTTTGGTGATGCCGGTGCGGCGGAAGCAGGAAGTATCGGGGGCAGCGTGAGCCTCACACGCGTTACTCCTCGCCACTGAGAGTTCGAGCTGCTGCGGTGAAAAGATGCGACAGGCTGCCTCCTCGTGTACCGGAGGGGACACGTGATGCAAGGCTTCTATCCTCACTACAGCCGACCAGTGGGAGGCATAGTCTAGCAACGTTCAAGACAGGGGAGGGAAGAATTGGATAATACGAAATTGGGATGGGAGAAAAATAGAAAAATGGGGAGAAAAAGTGGATAAAAAAAAAGGTTGTTTAATTTGTCGTTAAAAAATAACTATACTTACCAGTAGAACGCCTGTCGTTCAGTGCTGTCGCCTCATACAGTCAGGAGTCTACACTGTGGTGACGTCAGTCAGCCGCGCCAACGTGAAGTGTAGTTCCTCAGTGAACGAAAACATAAACATTGTTATTTTGCTACTTTTACGATTAATCGCGAATTCTTTCATGTTGAGCTATAGATTGTGGATTAATACACACAGACAGGTACACCATACCAATATTCATGCTTTATTTGTTTTAAACAACACGATTTAGAAATGGGTCCATTGGAAATACATGGCAATTTCTTCTTTTTATTATTATTATTATGTTTTTGGTAGATTTTTATTGTTTTTTTTTACTACCGGGCAGTCCGGTAGAGAGAGAGAGAGGAAGAACGGGAGATAGACGGGGGGAAGACATTCGGCAAAGGTCGCCGACTCGCCGGGTCCGGGCGTAGGCAGTGGGGGGGCGACAGTGGCTCAGGAGGTAGAACGGTCGTCTGGTAATCAGAAGGTTCCCGTTTTTGATTCCGGCTCCTCCAGGCAGTGTGTCGAAATGTCCTTGAGCGAGACACTTAACCCCTAACTGGTCCCGATGAGCAGGTTGGCACCTTGCACGGTTGCCTCCGCTATGGAGGCTACAAGGAGCCTGGCTGTGACGTTTTGGGACATGGATGATGGACTAATCCCAGTGATCTGTGAACAAGTCTTATCTTGTTCATATTTGTGTTTGTTTTAATGTTGTTCTATATGTGAACATGTTCTCTATGCTGCCTTCTTGGCCAGGGCCCACTAGAAAAAGAGGTGGAAATATCAATGTGATTACCCTGGTGAAATATCAATGTGATTACCCTGGTGAAATAGCAATGTGATTACCCTGGTGAAATATCAATGTGATTACCACTGGTTAAATATCAATGTGATTACCCTGGTTAAATATCAATGTGATTACCCTGGTTAAATATCAATGTGATTACCCTTGAGCAAGTGGAGTGGGGGGGGGGAGGGGGACACTGTACAACTGTACAAACAAAACTACATTGGAATATTGACAAGACCATACTTGGTAATTTACTGTACATTGGAGGGGGTTGTGTTAGGACATTTACAGGGGCCAGTTTCGAGTTGCAGTCTCCCTTAGGTGTTTTTTGAGAGTGTTTTTGAAAGTGGGTAGTGATTCACATTCCTTTACAGCTTTGGGTAGGGCGTTCCACATTGATGTGGCATAATTGCGAAACGTGTTTAGTCCCTTGTTTGAGCCGAATCTGGGTTTAACATGATTTGTGGAGCTCCCTCTGGTGTTGTGATCGTGGTATTCACTGACCTTTGGGAAGTATTTTGACATGTACATGGGTACCTTGGTCGTGTAGTGTATCTTGTAGACCAGGCCCATTGCAAGTTGCTGTACTCTGTCGTCTACTCTAAGCCATCCTAGGTTGTGAAAGTGGGCAGGGGTGAGGTGGGTTCTAGGAGTAAGGTCAAGCAGTAGTCTGACCAGTTTGTTTTGAGATGTTTGTAATTTTGTTTTTAGCGCCTTTGAGGTGCTTTGGTACCATGAGGTGCAAGCATAGTCGTAGTACCCTTGAATGAGTGCTCCTGCCAGAGTCTTCAGGGTATTCTTGTTTACCAGTGAGGAGATCCGGTACAAGAATCGAGTTCGTTGGTTGACTTTTTTTATTACATTGGATACATTTTGTCACAGGACAGATTTGCCTCTAGGATGGAACCCAAGTAGGTAATATCTTCTTTCCTTGTGACAATATTGTCACCCACTGTAACTGAGAAGCCGTCGGTCTTGCTGAGTTTGTTATTTGAACCGAAGAGAATGGACTCTGTTTTGCCCATGTGTAATGATAGTTTGTTATCAGCGAGCCAGGTGCAGATTTTGCCTAGTTCTGAGCTGAGGGTTTTTTCAACCTGTAACTTGTTCTTGTCAGAGACCAGCAGGGCTGAGTCGTCCGCAAACAGGAACAAGTTGCAGTCACAAGCTGACGACATGTCATTTGCATACACCTTGCATACACCTTGTACTGCTCGATATCTGTCTTGCTTTCATCCGTGGCCTTGGCATGAAGGACAGCGAGCCCTTTATTATGTTCATATCAAATTATAGGTCACTACTCTGTACTCAGGATTGAACTCTTATCACTTACAGCTCACCTGGATGCGGCCTGTGTCACACAAGTCTATACTGTTATCCGAGGACACGCTTGGGGTCAGACCGAGGCCGGTGTCCTGAATGTGTGGCTTATTGATTCACAGGTGGCTCTAAATTTGTTTCCTTTGATGTTTTATGATCAGCGAAGTCATATTATTCCAGCCGACTTATAAATGATCACAGAGCCTCCAGTGTGCCCGTCACTCTGCTCAGCCGTCCGAGTGCCCGAGAGAGAGAGAGCTGCCCCCGAGGGAGACAGGCAGGCCAGGAACACTCTCTTGGAGCTGCACGGTTTTGTCGAAGAACACTCTAGAGAGAAAAGACGTGCGTGATCCTCTCCCCACCTCTCGCTCGCACAGAAGAGAACACAGCCGCACAGAAAACAAGGCGCCATGGAGAAGATGGAGAAGCTGGACATGGAGGACACGGATTGCGGCCTGATGGCGGGCGGCGAGAAGAAGCCTCCTGCACCCAGAGCTCCCAACAAGTACGAGAAGCTGATCCAGCCGTGCCTGGCGGAGGTGGTGGGCACCATGTTCTTCGTCTTCATCGGCTGCGTGTCGGTCATCGAGAACGTGCCGGCGGCGGGGAGGCTGCAGCCCGCGCTGGTGCACGGTCTGGCCGTGGCCATCATGGTGGCGGTCATGGATAACATCAGGTAACGTTTTTTTTCTTTGGTTGTTTGGTCGTTTTAGAATAGATTACAGGTTAAATAAAATAGATTACAATAGAATCAGTGTCGCGCAGAGAGAGCTTCATACATAATATATATGTATGTATGTATGTATGTATGTATGTATGTATGTATGTATGTATGTATGTATGTATGTATGTATGTATGTATGTATGTATGTATATATGTATATATGTATATATGTATATATGTATATATATATGTATATATGTATATATGTATATATGTATATATGTATATATGTATATATGTATGTATGTATGTATGTATGTATGTATGTATGTATGTATGTATGTATGTATGTATGTATGTATGTATGTATGTATGTATGTATGTATGTATGTATGTATATTTGTACTCCTGTTGGGGCCTCTTGGATCAGATCGACATTGTAAATAAGAAACCTGTTCTTAATGTTTTATCTGGCTAAATACAGGTTAAATAAAATAAGCACAAACTAAAGGAGTGACTCAATGAATCAATATATATGTTACCTAATAACTCCATGGTTAATACTTAACTTTCCTGCATCGAGATGATCCCCTTACATGTTAACATAGAAATGTGTGCTTAATTAAAAGAAAACGTTTACAAATTATGCTTAAGTATATTTACTAAAACTGACCTCCCACATTGTACTGTGACCTCTGGTCTTTGACCTGCTCTTAACGCTCTCTCCTGTTGTCTTCCATTCCTTCCAGTGGCTCCCATTTCAACCCTCCATTCACCATTGCCATCTACCTGTGTGGAGGCATGGATCTGATAATGGTGGGACCCTACCTCGTCAGCCAGCTGGTCGGAGGCGTGATTGGAGCTGGAATGGCAAAGGTCAGCCTGAGATCCACAGTGACATGAAGTAATACAATCACCTCAAGTTATTGGGGGAAATGAAGCATGTTTTAAACGTTTTCTCGACAATTAAATCCTGAATGAATCCTTTTTTAGATGATGAATCGTGTCAGGCAGCGTTCAGCGTTTATTGCTGAAATATCGCGGGGAATTGGTGAAATCACGGTCACAAATAGGGTTGGGTACCGTTCACATTTGAGTCGATACCGGTATCGATTCCTGGAATTCGATATCTGTACCCAATGGTATCTTTTTTCCGTACTTAACTTTCTCTGTAATAACAAAAAAAATTATTTCAGTTTAAGTTTAATTTAAGTCCAAACTTCTCAATTTAAACATTGTTATTTATTGCTGTAACACACCACACAAAATAAATCACATGATCATGTATTATGTTTGTAAATGTTTAAATATCTGGCCATCCTCAGTAAATATTATCAAACTCCCCTGACCTCGTCTAGTCTTTCCAACGATGGGACAGTAATACATATATATATATATATATATATATATATATATATATATATATATATATATATATATATATATATATATATATATATATATATATATATATATATATATTTGTGGAAAAGGCTCCCTCTTGTCTAGTATACTACACACTTTATGCTAAACATGTAAAAGTACCGACATTTTGTACCGATTGATCTAGCATGAATCGGTACTTGGTAGTACTGATGTAATCCGGTCGGTACCCTTAAAAGTACCGAGTTCGGGACCCAACCCTGGTCACAAATATTGCCGGGGGTTTAGGCGGCTGGGTGGCGCAGCGGACATTGCGCTCGTCACCAATTCAAGAGACACCGGGTTCGAATACGGCTGTCGGCGTTGCCTCCGGCTTGGGCCGGCCATCATACTAACTCAATTGGCAGAGTTAGCGGGTGGGAAGTTGAAGGGTGTTAGTCTGGTCGTTGTGAACAGCGACTCCTACAGGTCGGTTGGGGGACGCCTGCACAGCAAAGTCAGGAAAATGGGCGGGGGGTAGTGTGAGCCTCCTACACGTTACTCCTCGCCAAATGAGAGTCCGCGCTGGCAGGTGAAAAGATGTGACAGGCTGCCTCCACGTATATATCGGAGGGGACATGTGATGCAAGGCTTCTATCCTCCCTACAACCGGCCAGTGGGGGGCATATGCGAGCAACGATCAGGACAGGGGAGGGGAGAATTGGCACGAGAGGTAAATTGGGATGAGGAGAAAAAGTAGATAAAAGAAAATAAATATTGCCGGGGTTTGGTTGAATTTGCGTTAATCCTTGCGATCGCAGAATCGCTAAATCCTGGAGGGTCTGGTTTTCAAAAGTGACTTCCTGTTCTCTATCTGGAGGGGTTGTGTATGACACGGCCAATCAGTAGGCCTGTAGATATTCTATAAACATACAGTTAACTCTGAATTCATAAAGACAGACAGACCAAGTCACAGTCATCTTCTCCACGACCTCTCTGTCTGCAGATCATGGTGCCAACGGACCGTTACTTCAACGCCACGGGGGCAGCGTTCGACATCCTGAAGAAGGACGACCAGCTGGTGGGCGCCATCTTCGGAGAGGTCGCCATGACCTGCCTGGTCACCATGGTGGTGCTGCTGGTGGCCGTCAACAGCAAGACCAAGACCCCCCTGGCGCCTTTCCTGGTGGGCTGCACTGTGATCATCAACGTTCTGGCCGGGTGAGATGATGCAAGAGGTCACAGAGGTCGCTCCTCACACGCCTGTTGGTTTGTTTGTTTAGGATTCCCATTAGCTGTCAGACTAATGACCGCTAGTCTTCCTGGGGTCCACACGAGAAAAGAATACAACAGAATACAAATACAGAATGTAATTAGCAATACAAGAAAGAAATAATATAATAATAATAATATATATAATATAATAATAATAATAATAATAATAATAATAATAATAATAATAATAATAATAATAATAATAATAATAATAATAATAATAATATAAATAATAATAATAATAATAATAATAATAATAATAAAATAGTTAATCACATCTTATTGCATCATACTACATCAGTCTCATTTACATCATTTTACTTTTTAATAATTATCTTGCCTTGTGGAGACTGGTATCTTGTTCCAGTTGAATATGGCTCTATAAATTATTAGTCCTACAGGTCGAGGAAGAACCAGGTCACCACTTAGTGCCTCTCTCTCTCTCTCTCTCTCTCTCTCTCTCTCTCTCTCTCTCTCTCTCTCTCTCTCTCTCTCTCTCTCTCTCTCTCTCTCTCTCTCTCTCTCTCTCTCTCTCTCTCTCTCTCTCTCTCTCTCTCTCTCTCTCTCTCTCTCTCTCTCTCTCTCTCTCTCTCTCTCTCTCTCTCTCTCTCTCTCTCCTCTCTCTCTCCTCTCCAACCCAATGCCTCTCTCTCTCTCAACCCAATGCCTAACAGGTTATTATGAGCCAGTAATACAGTCCATAACGAGCCTCCCACTGCCGCCATTTGGAAAAAATAATCTATAGCAGTGTTTGCTATTATTTATGTACATTATCCTTTAGCTGTGTTTGGACTTGGTAAGGCTCATCCTCTGAAATTATTCAATCTCCAATCTCATTGAATCTTTTTTTATTCCAGCAGTAGTCTCCAGTTCCTAACGCACACTTTGACGTCACTATTCTAGCAGACCTTTCCATTGCCAATGCTTCAATGGACAGAATTCACCCCAGTCCTTAACCGACTATAATTGCTAATTACAACAGGGCGGCTTTTTCAATGTGGTTTCTACACTAAAAGATGCGTTAGGAACTGGAGACTAGACTGCAGTGCTCACTGTTCCTGTGCTGATTCTACTTTGTGCTCCGGCACCAGGGGTGACGTATCGGGGACCTGTCTGAACCCTGCCAGGGCGTTCGGCCCGGCTGTGATGACCAACTACTGGACCTACCACTGGGTCTACTGGGTGGGCCCAATTGGAGGAGGTCTTTTGGCCGCTGGACTCGTCAGGTGAGACCAGGCAGCGTGGGTTGTGTTACTATATAGGTTTTGCCTATATCATCTATTTTATCATCTGCTAGCTCCCAGAGAAGAAACATGGAATGGGGTGTCACAGTTGGCTTTTTATTCTCTACATTTGTTCATTTATTTATGTATTTATTTATAAACCTATATTTACTCAGGTAGATGAGCTGAGCATGTGCTTTTTCCCCCAACAACACCCTGCTGCGCAGTATGTTGAGAGAGGCTTTGCCAGAGGGGGTTAAAGGAACACACTAATATTATGGGCAATGGGCTTACCGTCTTCTCCAGAGTCAGACAAGAAGATAGATACCAATCTCCTCTCTGTGCGTTCAGTAGAAAGCTATCCGGCTGCAAGCTACTGTAGCTTAGCTTAGCACAAATAAATGGAGGCGGATACGGACCAGCTAGCCTATAGCTGTTGGATGTTAGCTAGGCTAACGTGCAGCCAGATAGCTTTCTACTGAACGCACAGAGAGGGAATTGGTATCTATCTTCTTGTCTGACTCTGGAGAAGACGGTATAAGCGTGTTCCCATAATGTTGCCGTGTTCTGTTAAGTGCCTTGCTCAATGCTCAGGGGTCCTTGATGGTAGTTGTTGAGAGAGGGGAGAGCGTTATTCATTCACTTCCCCACCCCGATTTTTTGTCCCCAGTCAGTCTTCAGTGGGATTCAAACTGACAACCAGTAGGAGGGTTATAAATCACTTGTGCATAGGGCGGCTGGGTGGCGCAGCGGAGATTGCGCTCGTCACCAATGCAAGAGACTCCGGTCTCCAATCCGGGTGTCAGCATTGCCTCTGGCTAGTCCGGCCGTCATACTGG
Source organism: Notolepis coatsorum (assembly GCF_963971535.1). Taxonomy (NCBI): domain Eukaryota; kingdom Metazoa; phylum Chordata; class Actinopteri; order Aulopiformes; family Paralepididae; genus Notolepis; species Notolepis coatsorum. Next base: position 7,660,257 of record NC_140174.1, read on the forward strand.
CTCAATTGGCAGAGCAGCGGGTGGAAGTCGATGGGTGGTGATCTGGACGTTGTGGACAGCGACTCCTACAGGTCGGTTGGGGGATGTCTGCACAGCAGAGACAGGAAGTGGCGGGGGTAGTGTGAGCCTCCCACACGTTACACCCTCGCCACTGAGAGTCCGCGCTGGCAGGTGAAAAGATGTGACAGGCTGCCTCCTCGTGTACCGGAGGTGACCGTGATGCAAGGCTTCTATCCTCCCTACAACCGACCAGTGGGGGGCATAGTCGAGCAACGTTCAAGACAGGGGAGGGGAGAATTGGAAACACGAAATTGGATGGGAGAAAAATAGAAAATAAGGAGAAAAAGTGGATCCAAAAAAAAAAAATCAGTGCGTAATGATCCATGATCAAAACAAATTGTTCTTCTCTTTTCAGGCTCGTTCTTGGTGATGAGAAGATACGGGTGATTATGAAGAATTGATTTTATTTGCAAGATAAACCCGTTGAGATGATGCATCTGGTTTTCAAGGGGGTCCTGCGACATGAAATGCAATACAAAGAAACAGCAACAACAACACAAAGACACTTACCATATCAGACAACTCCAGGAATCTTCAGATAACAGGAGTACCGTACTTTCTGACTATAAGCCGCGGCTTTTTCCCCCATTTTTCAACCCTGCGGCTTATATAACGGTGCGGCTTATATGTGACTCGACGTGACCAAACCCGAAAATGTAAAAATCAAAATATAGCTTTTTTGACTGCATTGAAATGTTATTTATCTATTCCCTTATTTGCTAAACTTAATACAACTTGTAAATGAGTTAATTCTTGTTATTTGTCCGACAGTATTGTGTCCCAATGCTAATTACATATGGTAATTAAACATTAAAACACCTGCAGCTTATAGTCCAGTGAGGCTTATATATGTACACATCATTCAATTTAGCTGCTGCGGCTTATAGTCAGGTGCGGCTTATAGTGCGAAAAGTACGGTAATTTAAGTAAATACAAGTGTCTCCTAGTATATAGGGAAGGCCAGTCGAGTACACGCTCTAATCTACATGACTGTGACGAGGAAGAAGCTGGAAAGAAACTCTCAAGTCCTCGTCTATGCGGAGCAGCTTCAGACTTTGGTACTTGATGGCAGCACAAGGTTGAGTTTCAGCAACTCTATAGTGTTTGGATTTGGGAGAGAGTTGCTAATTTTCACTAATATTTTGTACAGTCTCAGACCAGAGGAATAACATGTATGAATTGTGACATCGGGGTGTAGTTCCCTCACCAGCAGATGAAATGGATGTCGTATCACTCTACAACGCCCCATGTGTTATCTTTCTGTTTATAGTTTTTTTTTTATTTGTCTTATCCCACAATGGTGCCACCTTTCTGTACAAAATAAAAATATATACTGTACATATATATGTCCTTTTGCTTTCCTGCTTATATTAGAAAAGTATCCTTGCTCAGGTTGGGAGGGTGGAAAGGAATCCCAACCTGAGCATGGCATAAGAGCGAATATTGTCAGTGACTGACGTGCCAACAAAGGTCCACACAGGCTAATTCAAACCAAGAACATTTTGATTACCTGGCGTTCATCGCACCCTGGAGAGAGAATAAACCTGCTTGTGTTTAGGCCTGACCGACTGTGATCATGTGCAGCGTGCAGGTGCTACACTGGTCTGTTTGGATAGGCTGTGCTTATTGAGTTCAAGTTCAAGTTTTATTTGTCACATATAATGTACATTACAGTGAAATGCTTGGTTCTTTATGAGCCCCCTGAGATTGTGCTTCATACAGTGAAAGTAAAAAGAATAAAGACCAAACACTATATATACAAATGATACAACATACAAACTAAACCTAAAGTACAAAGTGAAGTACAAAATGCAAACAATAAAGTACAAATGCAAGCTTTTTAAAATGCAAAAAAAAAATGCAAGAATGAGGTAGGGATGTTGTGCAAATCTTTTTGAAATAAATAGATATACAAATATGGTGTGGTGTTAAAAAGTGTTTAAAGTGTCTAAAGTGAATGTTAAGGTGGGTGTTTAAAGTGAGTTTGTTCTTAATTTACCTGCCTGGTTAAATAAAGGTTAAATAAAAATAAATAGATAGCACTCCGGTTAAGTGGGAAAACTGGCCCTTTAAATAAATGACTTTGATGACCCCCCCCCCCCCCACATCCGATCATGTACCCTTGGACCCAATGGTATTTGGCAACCTGTAGAACGCAGAGGCCATGCCAATCTGATGATCCCAGCCCATGGGCTAAAGGGCTGCACAGGCTTGATAGGGCGAAAAAAAATACTGCTGACATCAACAGGGCTGACTTTTATTAATTTGGCAGTGCACCCTTGGGCGGGAGTTCAAACCCATGCACCCACCCATTCACCGGCCCGGACCAACCCCACACCCTCCTCTGTGGCGTGCAGTCTTAATCAATCATTAGGCCCACCACCAGCTGTGTCCAGTATGCCATGTAACCTTCAACCTACAACCACCTTCAACACACAACACACAATAACAATTACCCTCTTAAACACAACAACCCTCTTCAATCAATATCTGAAATGAAGAAGGGAAAAAAACGGAAAAAAAAGACTAACCCTTGTACTGACTTTTAAATGGTAAATGGTGCATTTTATACAGCGCTTTACACTTGTTTGTTCCTCACATTCACTCATTCACACACCGATTGTGGAGGCGACCATGCAAGGTGCCAACCTGCCCATCGGGAGCAATTAGGGGTTAAGTGACTTGCTCAAGGACACTTTGACACGCTGCCTGGGAGGAGCGGGAATCTAACCGGGAACCTTCCGACAACCAGACGACTGCTCTACCTCCTGAGCCGCACTGTTGCCCCCTAATTACTGTTATGCACTCTGCTACTCTGCTAAGTAATCTACCTTGCCTATACTACTAAGTACCTACTATGTTAGTATATACTATGATGCACTCAAGTCTGTAGTGCTCAAGTTCAGCTCTGTTTGACGAACAATCTTACTGACCCTTATAGCTGCCAGAGTTGTACCCTTTCTTGCTGACTTGTTGTGCAGAACTTGTAAGCGTCAGCTAAATTACTAAATGTAACATGAATGTCTTATTGTTCCTAAGGAAAGCCAAAACGTAACAAATTGCCACTACAAAATAAGGAAACCCAATAAAAATATAATATATAAATGTAAACAAATATATAATAATAATAATCAAATAAACTTCACTATGTTCTACTTTAAAAGCGGACAGCTTTTGAATTGTTTTGTGAGAGTTACCTCGTGTAAGGAGAGGGGGTCAAGGTGAACAGAAGAGTTCTAAACTGGGACCCAGAAGATTTATTTGAGATGCAGGTTAAAGGTTAATGTTCTTCTATTCATAATAATAATAATAATAATAATAATAATAATAATAATAATAATAATAATAGCTTCATTTTATATAGCGCCTTTCAAAATACCCAAGGTCGCTTTACATAGGGGGGGGAATAACAAAAGTAACAAACATAGTGGACAGACACAACATAAAAAGTGAGAAATTTAAACATACAACTCACTGCAGCACCCACTTTAACCACTTTAGTACACCTAAGCACACTTTATATTTATCGGTAAAGAATTTGCACTACAACCCATACCTCATTACACCTTACTGTAAATTATATTGTACCTAAATTGTACCTCATCCCACTTCTGCTTTGCACTGTATAGTATATTGTATGGTAACTCAGTTACTTCTACTCTACATAGAGCATTGTATGTATATATATACTGAACATTTTTGTCTACGTACTTGACTTCTATTTTATACTTGCTATACTTATTTTATTATCTATCTTTGCCTAGCACAGTCTCTGGAGCGAAACAGAAAGAAGCATTTTGTATAAAAGTATTCTGTACTTCTGTATGACAACTAATAAAGAAACTTGAACTTGAAATTAGGGGTTAAAGGCCAAGTTGAAGAGGTGGGTTTTGAGCAGTTTTTTGAAGGAGTCCAGAGTTGGGGCATTACGGAGTTCTGCAGGGAGGGAGTTCCAGAGGGTCCGCAGTCTGGTTCGAGGGATGGAGAGCTGACCAGTGTCCGTGGATCGCAGGGACCGTGACTGTGTGTAGGGGTGGAGGAGGTCAGTGAGGTACTGAGGTGCCAGAGCATGGAGGGATTTGTAGGTGAGCAGGAGGGTTTATAGGTGATGCAGGATTTGATGGGGAGCCAGTGGAGGTGGATGAGGGTGGGGGTGATGTGCTGCCAGGGTTTGGTGCGGGTTAGAACCCTGGCAGCTGGGTTTTGCTTGGGACCCCGCCCCGGACAGGACCCTGTTGCAGTAGTCCAGGCAAGAGGTGACGAAGGCATGGATGAGGGTCTCAGCTGTGGAGTCGGAAAGTGATGGTCGGAGTCTGGAGATATTTCTGAGATGGAAGAAGGCGGATACAAATTTGTTGATTTTTGCCTATTAAAATGATCAACGCTTAGATCTATATAAGGGCTTGGAACACAAGGTTTAAACATTACAACAATTAAACATTACACCATATTTTATCTATTTATTCTTACACATTTGCACTACCTCTCTACCTAATTTTTGCATTTAGTTTTTTTGCATTTTGTACATTTAGTTTTATATATTGTATATTTTTTGTATAGTTATTCTTTTTACTTTTTCTCAGGAGGGTCACAGAACCAAGCATTTCACTATAATGTACAAGTACCTTATCTGTGACAAATAAAACAAAACTTGAAACTTGGAACATGAGAGACCATTACCAAGATCACCACCATGTTTGGGTTGATGCAGTTAGCCTACTTAAGTGCTTTGGTTTGAGACTTTTTTTTATGACTAAAGAATTCACAAGTGACAAAAATCACTCCAAAACTGCATTTCGACCCATGCACCTTCATTTGACTATGTAAAAGTGAGATTACTCTCCCAATTTCATTCAGCTATATCACTGTGAGGGGTCAAGGGAACCTGTTGTGAATGACCAAAACGATTTTTCGAGACTTTGGTGGAATATATCGCCCCTATCCCGGTAAACTAAGTGGAAATGGCAGTTAGTAATCGCACTGACCAATTTCCCGACAAATTCAGGGTACAAGGTGTGCGACAATGTTTGAAGCCGGCCTTGCAGTAACTTAAAAACACCAGCAGATGTCAGTAAACATAAACACCAGTATGGATGTCACATCACTCTAAAATGTGCCCGCTGTTAATAGTTATTTAACGCTACTATACGCTACACTTATTATGTGCAAACTTGTCATTTGCTTTCCTACTTAGGCTATATATATATAAATGAATGAGTCCAATGTAATACCTGCAATACCTGAAACCAGTAACAACAGTCAACAAGGACAACGATGGAAATAAGTCCTGACTTTTCGTTGTATCCCTGACAAGGCAAATACAAATGTGGATCTGTCAATGTTGTTATGTTTGTTAAATAAATCAATCCTAAACCTGCATATAATCCTTCTATATACCTATTTATACACCTGCATAAGTAACCCATATAACTCTGTATGATATGTAATGCTATGTATACCGTATATATTATTTATATGTATCTGGCCAGTATGACTTACTACTACTACCAGCTTGTCTTTATACTGTACATATTATTAATACTACAACTCTGTATATACATCTGATTAGCACTATTACTCAGTAGTACTATTGTATATATCTTAGACACACAATTGAATCACCTGTACACTATTGCACTTATTTACATTTGGTTGGATGCCAACCTTCATTTCGTTGCACTGTATATTGTGCTGTATAATGAATAATAATACATTTGAATATAATCTAATGTGCATTACATAAAGACAAGAAAAAGATGCAAGTTAGATGCGTTGTGAACGAAGGACACCTTGACACATTGCCACCTTGTAATTGTTTTATTCATCATGGTTATCTTGGCCTATGAGGTACATTGGCATCATGAGTATTAGCATTAGCTGCTGGAGGTACAAGGCTCGGGCTCCCCCTCGTGGCTCTTAGCGGTACTTCTCAGAGAGCGCGCGGGCCACGTTGGCCAGGAACTTGTCGACGGACACGTGCACCTCGGGGGTGAAGTCCTTGGGGAACTGGATGGCGATGGCCACGAGCAGGGTGTGGGCCAGGATCTGTGACGGACAACATAGAATATAATGTCATTATTTGTTAATTAAAAAATAAAAAAAATAAAAAATTATTAAATCATACAAATCAAGAAATAATCTAAATTATAATAAATAAATAAATATAAATACTAAGAAATGCCCTCCCCTCCCACCAAATACAATACAAAATATATAGACAGTTTTTTTTTATATGATTGGTGTATTATGTAAAACATAAATAAATAACAAGAACTCTTGAATATATAATGTCATTAAACCAAATGGGTGATATTTCTATTGGTGGAAATCTTTATATATATATAATTATATATAACAAAACAAAAAAAATGATAAATGAAATCATGAAATGCACCGGCGTTAGGGGGGTTAGGGTCCCGGGGCTCTCACCTTGAAGTTGTTGGGGTCCACCCTCAGCTGGAAGGCGTGCAGCTCGCTGTGTTCGGTGAAGGCGCCCAGGATGTCGTCGATGTGGTTCACGGCCTCCTCCACGCCGCCCATCACGGTCTGCCCGTGCTTCTTCAGCTCGGCGGAGTTCACGCTCAGGTCCTTCCAGTGGGTGAAGTAGATCTTAGTCTGGGGGTAGACGTGGAACATCCTGTGGGAAGAAAGGTGGAGGAGAAGGTTATTATTCTGATATACAGTTAAGAATGAGTCGTTCGCTTTTGGTTTGAAAATGGTTTAATGGGGTCTTAATTTTGTTAAGAATATAGGACAGGCATATAAGCATTATGCTTCAGTCTGTACCTTTTCAGTCACTGTAAAATCAAATATTGTTAAATGATGGTGTATAGTATATGTGATGACTGAATAAACTACTACTTATTTCGGAGCCTATATGTGATGTGGGGCATATTCACATAGCCTATACATTCTTGAAGAGTTTGTATAATAATAGAAATACACGTTTGCCCACATTACGAAAATAAACATTTTATAGGGCAATTGCAATTCGAAAAACTCAAATGGCCAGTGATAGACCATTGTATAAAACGAATAATTTTAAACTCGATACTTAAAATACTTAAAATCTGTATTTAAACTCGAAATTACACTGAGCCCTCATTTTCAGTGTCGTCGAGTATTACATTAAAAAAGACTAAATTAAAATTATAATATATAATTATACTATTAATAATATTAATGACAATAATAATACTAATAATACGGATAATACTACTAATAAATACAACGTTAACATATGGGTTATTAATTATTATTACACAAATAAATAAGTGCGGTTACCTGTTGAGGGCGTCCGCGCCGAGGGCATCCTTAGACTTGGCGATCTTGCCCCAGAAGGCCTTCACGGTCGCCTTGTCCTTTGCTGTCAGACTCATGTTGACGATGTAGTTCTCACGGCGTTATGCGTTATTAACGGTGTGCGGTTAAGAGGTGAGTGGCTCCTAAACAGCTGAGAAGCGGCTTAAATGGAGTTGGCTGAAGGGGGCACACCCATCGAACGGATGCCAAAACACATCCACTGGCACGTTCTGATTACATGGGTGGGTGGGTGCCTGGCGACAAGATAAAGATGATGCTGCCGTGACGCCATGGTGATGATGATGATGGCGCATATTACTTAGTGGTGCCTGTCAACAAGATAAAAACATATTTGCTGCAGCTGTGACACCAATTATAATATAAGTGATATGTTAAGTTGTGTTCTTCCACCTTGCTCCAAGGTTTAATGGATTTCTCCACACAGGCATCTGAGCATATAACTTTTTATATTGTTCAAATTAACATTCTTCACAAACAACACCCACAACACCCCCGCCCTCCTCCTCCTCCACCCTAGAAAACAACAACATTGAGCACGATTTTCTTTTTAATAAATTAACAAACAATATTATAGTACAAAAAACAAAGCAAAAACAATAAGCAATAGAAAAAGGTGGAGGGGGAGGGGGTATAGCTGTATAGCTCAGGCCCATCGCTTCTCTGCAATAGAGATACAAATGTATTGTCATCATTATACAGCATACAGTGCAAGGAAAATAAGTTTGGCATCCAACCATGGAGTGCAAATGTAACAGTAAACTGCAATAGTAATATACAATGTACAGTTGATTGAAAATATATAAATTAGTACTACTGAGTAATAATGCTAATTAGATGTATGTACAGAGTTGTAGTAATATATACAGTGAGGTATAAAGACACTAAGTCATACTGGCCAGCATGAGTTCGAGTATAGGTAGATGTATGTATAGATGTATAGATATAGTATCTACAGATATGTAAAAAGGATTATGTGACAGATGTGGATATATGTAAAAAGTATTGCAGGCATGTACAAACAATTGTGGATATATGGTAAACCATTTATATAGTTATATGGGTTATATGCAGGTGTATAAATAGGTATATAAGGATTAAATGCATTACATTGCAGGTATTACATTGTTTGAATTGTTTTATTATTTATAGAAGTGTTTTATTCAAACGTTGTAACTTTCATCTGTGGTGTTTCAGTCAAATATAAAATGAATGGGTGAGAATAATGAAGGCGGTGTTGGGAGTATAGTTTCACTGCTTGTAATTAAACAAGAAACTACATTTGACTGTAGCGTACTGCTAGTTCAACTAAATTCACATTTAGATAGTGATTGTAGTTGTTAATAACTTTTTTGTTGTTGCTATTTTGAGGTGTAGACTAGAAACTGTACTGGAACTATATAGAAGCCGGATGTGTTGTAAGAAAGGGACTAGATCACATAAGAGATTAAACAGACAGGCCCCATGGTCAAGTTGGTAAATGATGACAAAGGTCAAAGTCCAAGAAAAACTAATTAATTCAGAAAATGTACATTCTTTGCACTTTTCTGTGAAGGAATCTCGTCCTTCGGATGAGAGTGAGACACTAAACCGAGGTCTTGACTGAATCAGATGCCTATCGCAAATAGTATAGATAGGGGTTCCCCGACGTTCCTGGCCAAATTCCCAATGAATCAGGTCTCTGACATCAAGGCCACCTAATCATCCTTTCCCCTTAATTGGCTGATATACTGTATCAATCCTTGTCTCCTGAGCCGTTCAGCCAGTGTGATGTGTGCCTGCCGCCTGGTGCCAGTGTATGGTAGCCATTGAGCCTGCGTAGCATGGTTGGGACCAGTGGTGGTGGTGAAGGAGGCAATTTCCACCCTATATTGTGAGCGCTTTGTCTACTCTAGAAAAAGCACTATATAAATGTAATTAATTATTATTATTCAATCAAATCAAATGTATTTGTATAGCACATTTAAACATGACACTTGTCAACCAAAGTGCTTCACAGTGGGTGCTATATAGCTAAACAATTTAAATAAAAGAAAGTACACCGAAGTATAAATAAACTGAAAACAAACAACCAATAGACAAACAAAGAAACATAACAACACGTCAAAACAAACAAGGCAAGAGTCAGAGTGAGTATAGGCTAAGGAATATATAATTAATTAATTATACATTCATTTTGTGTTGATTGACATCTCTATTTCAGCTATGAAAAATGTGCAGTGAATTACATTGAGTGGTATTATGCAGCCTTATTCCTTTTGTATTACATAATACATTTGTATTACGTGGATATTTTCTTTATTTATTTTCAACTACCTTTTCCATGCAGATAGCTTTAGTTAACCAACATGTTTTCACTTGAGGGCACATTTGCTGTAATTGGCAGCTTGCAAAACTTTCAGAGTAACTTCCCCAACACTGACTGCAGGACAGGGGCGTTTTTAGGGTTAGAATTTTTTTTTAAACACAGAAATACGCAATTTTAGAGTAATTAGAGATGAATACTGAAGAACTATTAGAGGTTCTCAAAGTGAGGTCCATGTCCACGAGAGGGATCTGGGCAGTCCCCATAGAAAATTCAAAGTTAACATGACCAAATCATCAGTTTCTTATTTATTTATTTAACCTTTATTTAACCAGATAAAACATTGATCTGGTCCAAGAGGCCCCAACAGGAGTACAAATATACATATATACACATATATATACATATATATTGTTGAGATCAGAGGCTCTGTCTAGGATTGTTAGTAACTGTCTAACTGTACATATGGCTGTTTACTCTAGTAACTGTTTACCTGCATATATATATAATTGTCTCCACCAGTGACTGTCTAGTTGCATATATATCTGTTTCCACTGGAGGGCGTTCTAGGCGGAGCCAACCAGGTACTCTACCTTATGGCGAGTATAAAAGCAAAGGTATCCACCCATTTCGTTCTCTCCCCCAATGTCTCTCAGTGAGAGAAGACTTGTGTTACTGCTGCTTACCATGTGAATAAAATAAGTCACGCCAGTTCAGGCTCAAGATAGAAACCATGCCTCTTGACCACATTATTGTCGCCCTATAGTTGAATTCTGTTAACAGGTTATGGGCCCAGATAACGCCGGGGCGAAATAGTGGAGGTACTGTAGCAAGCTTAGCTGAAGTTATAGGCTAGGATAGCACCGGGAGCACCGCGTGGCTAGTCGCTAGGCCAACAAGAGCAAAAGCTAAGCATACCATTAACGAAGAGGATGGAAAACAAGAGAAGAGACAAATGGCCGACATTCAATGGAAAAGCAGAGAACTACGAGCTCTGGGAAGAGCACATGCTGTGCTGCATGCACAGGGCGGGGCTGAAGGAGACGATCCTGGGGGCCCCCACCGGAGAACTGACAGCAGAAGAGCAAGCCCTGGACGACCAGCGGAACGCCAGCGCGTACTGTGAGTTAGCGCCGATGCTCAACGACACCAGCCTGGGGCTGATATTCCGCGACACTAAAGACAGAGGCCGAGAAAGCCTGGCGGTATTGAGAGAGCATTTCTTCGGACGAGGAAGACCCAGAGTCGTGGCCCTCTACACAGCACTAACAGGCCTGAGGAAGGGGACCACCGAAACTGTGACCGAATACGTCAACAGAGAGGAGCAAATCACGACGCCATTGAGGAGTGCCGGAGAAGCACCGAGCGATGGGCTAATGATGGCGATGATAATGAGAGGACTACCGGAGCTGTACAAACCGTTCACACTCCTGGTAACACACGGTTCAACGGACATTACGTTGGGACAATTCAAGGCTAAGTTAAGGAACTTCGAGGCCTCAGAAGACACCCACCCAGCCGCCACGGAGGAGGGGGAGAGGGTGCTAAAGGCCCGAGCGACGCCAAGAGAGAGAACCAGGACCACGACGGAACTGGCGTGTTGGCGATGCGGACATAAAGGCCATCGGAAAAGCGAATGCACAAAGACTGTCTGGTGTAGCTTCTGCAAATCCACGGGGCACACAGACAGAGCGTGCATGAAGAAACACAACCAGAGCGCGCGATACGCCCATGGACAAGATGGCGGCTACGGACGAGATGACGGCCATGAGCGAGACAGAGGCCATGGACAAAATGGCGACTACAGGCGAGACGAAAGCCACGGACAAAATGGCGACTACAGGCGAGACGAAAGCCACAGACAAAATGGCGACTACAGACAAGATAACGGCTGTGGACAGGATGACGACAGCGGACACGACGGCGGCGACTATCGACGTGAGATTAATCGAGACGACGCCCGGAGAATCGATGGCGGCGACTATCGACGTGAGATGAATCGAGACGACACCCGGAGAATCGATGGCGGCGACTATCGACGTGAGATGAATCGAGACGACGCCCGGAGAATCGATGGTGGCGACGATCGACGTGAGGCGAGTCGAGACAACGCCTGGAGGATAACGGGACAAGAAGACTGCGCTTTTTGAGCGCGGACGGCGGGCATCGCCGGACCGGCCCAGCTGCAGCGGGCCCAGAGAAGGGGACTGATCGTGGACACGGGCGCGTCGTCCCATGTCATCAACGACAGGAGTCGGTTCAAGAACTTTGACGACACTTTCCACTCGGAGAGGCACTGCATGGAGCTGGCGGACGGTAGACGCATCTACGGATTGGCACAAGAGAGGGGAGACGCACAGGTATGCCTCACGGACAGCAAGGGGCGCTGGCGTACGGTGACACTAAAGAACGCTCTATACGTACCATCGTTCCCACAAGGACTATTCTCTGTAATAGCTGCTACTGCAAGCGGCGCCAAGGTATTCTTCGATAAAGGTAAACATTTTCTTGTAGAACCTGACGGTACCCGGTTTGACATAAAGATGTACCAGAGAATATTTTATCTGAAAACGGAGTGTAATGACAACGACCAGTGTAACGATAATGATGATGTGTGTAGCGGGACGGCCAGTCACGATATTCAGACATGGCATGAGATTATGGGTTATTGTAATTACGAGGATTTACTGAAACTGCAAGTAGTGTCAGAGGGCATGCACATTGAGGGGGAGAAGCGTAGACCTGACAAAAATTGTGCAATGTGCAAAACGGGGAAGTTTACCCAACCGAGATACAGAAATCCCACAGACAGAGTAAGGGTACCACTTGCACTAGTTGACATGGACCTAGCAGGCCCAGTAAGCAACAAGTCCATAGGAGGTTTTAGATATGTACAGTCTTTTACAGACGTGTGTACAGGGGCAGTGTTTGTTTACTTTATCAAAGAAAAGAGTGACACACTCCAGGCCACAGAAAAATTCCTGGCAGACGTAGCCCCTTATGGTACAGTAAGATGTTTGAGGTCCGACCACGAAACCGAGTTCACAAACAGAGAGTTCCAATCACTGTTGAGAAGGCATAAGATAAGACACGAGACGTCACGTCCATATCCCACACACCAGAGCGGGGTGGCAGAGAGGGAATGGCACACCCTTTTCGAAATGGCTAGGTGTAAGCTAGCAGATAGTAACTTACCAAAGAGCCTGTGGCATTATGCGGTGCAAGAAGCCGCTTACACCAGAAACAGGTGCCTTAATAAGCACTCGGGCACCACTCCGTATACAGCGCTGACAGGAAAGAAGTGTAATCTAGCCAGAATGCACCGATTTGGATCAGTGTGTTATGCGTACCTGCAGGACAGGGGAAAACCCAAGTCCAAGGATGTAAAAGGATTTTTTGTAGGACACGACAGAGGAAGTCCTGCTTTCCTAGTTTATCACCCCGGTAACGGGAGAGTGCAGAAACACATGCTAGTCAAGTTTGTCACGAAGACAACTGTTATGTAGTACGTACGTAGTATTTTGTATGTAGGTAGATGTAGTAATAAGACTCAGGAAGCAGGTTACTCTTTATCCTTTTAGTTAAGCAGATTAGGTACAAGCATGGTATAGCAGGGTACAGCCTGTTCTCGCAAGGAAGGCCTCTTCTTCTTCTCACTTCCTGTAGGCATAACATGGCATTGTATCAACTACGCCCCATAGTGGAGACTCTTGGGAAGTACAGCTTTCACATGCATTACAGAACACAACATCTCCCCTCTCTGTGAAACGAATGTTACTTGCTACTCAGCATTATGCAAATTTAGAACTTTTGCTTTTTCCACTTTCTTAAGTAAACTGAACCAACAGTCAGTATCATAAAACGGGTAACTCAAGGTAATCATTAAACAAAGGGAGCACAGGTTATTCAATCATTATCAAGATATAATTATATATGCTCAACCAATATTACTCTTAGTTCTCACTCAGTGTGCAACAAAGTCCTGATGCCAACTAGGCTTGTTTCTTGCACGCGACTGTGCTGGAGTGTGACCGCTGAGCGCTGTCAGGGCAGGGCGGATCCCTAAGTCAGGCTCATCTGGAGTGTTCGAAGTGTGAGCCAGACGGGATGCATTCCATTTATTTCCATCACTGAGCAGAAAGGTGCTTTTGCCAATCTTCTTTTTCACTGTCATTGGTGCACTGTATCTCGAGTGTGCTTTGGGGACGTGATGTGGTATTCTAATCCTGACTCTCTCCCCCTCCCGAAAAACAGGTGCACGAGCGCCACGCTTAGCGTCTGTGTAGCCGAGCGCTTCATTTTGGCTTGCTTGTTTTGGACCGTTTCTCTCACAGTCTCGTCCTGTGCACTCACAGTAGGCTGCAAGGGCAGTATGTCCAGTTTGGTGCACATTTTACGACCGTAAAGCAGTTCATGTGGTGAAACGCCAGTTACGCCAGTGGTGGTAATCACTTCAGGGCAGGTAGAGCTAGCAGCCCCAAACTCAGTCACCGACCGGGCACTGAGTGTAGCAATGATGTGTGCTACCATCCCGGGCTCCACATCCATAGCAGAGTCAGTAGAAGCAGTAATAGTAGCAGCAGTAGTAGTAGTAGCAGCAGACAGCAGTAGTAGTAGTATCCGCAGTAGCAGTAGTATCCGCAGCAGCAGTAGTAGCAGTAGTATCCACAGCAGCAGTAGTAGTATCCGTAGTAGCAGTAGTATCCGCAGCAGCAGTAGTAGCAGTATATCCACAGCAGCAGTAGTGGTATCAGTAGAGACAGCGTCCCTGACCGCGAAAGGCAAGCGCCGTAACTTCTGGTGGACTGGCTTAACAGTAGGGTACATTTTTACACAATGCACAAAGCCTTTTGCACAGCCAAATGCCGTAGGAGCTGTGACAGTAGTAGCCATCACAGGGGCAGGTGTAGACGGCGCAGGAGTGGAGGACAGTAGTTCCACTAATGCAGAGGTGGAGTGCAGTCAACAGGTCCATTCCCAGTAGGGGAGTTCCTTTATCCACGATGTAAAATGTAGCAGGGACCGTGACATTGTCTCTCCTCACCTGAGCCTGTAGGCACCCCATGACAGGTATGCTAGCATCGGTGTACGACACCAGCCGAACAGTAGGTGCAGATAGGGTAGTTTCACTGAAGTATTTCTCATAAGTAGACAGTGGCATTATGGATACTGTTGAACCTGTGTCCACAACCAGTCTCAATTCTTGAGCCTGGGTAGTAGGTGTGTGTACATGCACATTGCATACAATCATTTCCACTGTACTCACCGACTGTGTTTTAGCATGGCAGACACGAGCAAAATGTCCTGTTTCTGGCATAATTTGCAAGTCACTTTCACTGCTGGACATTGTGAAGAGTTCGCCAGGTGACTCCCCGAGCCACATCGGTAGCAAGAGCGAGTGGAAGCAGAATCAGTAGCATCAGCAGGTTCAGCTGGACAGTAGCGCTGCCAGTCCCGTTTCTTGAAAGTATTCTGAGACCGCGGCATCACGGCCTGTTCTGGAGCCGCACGCTCGGTACTCATAGCTTTAGCGTGGAGTACAGCCGCTTCAAACTGCGTAGCTATATTGATAGCGTTGTCCAGCGTCAAACCTGGATCAAGCAGTAGACGTTCCCTTATCCGTGGGCTAGCTACATGTTCAATCAACTGATCCCGGAGATTTTCCTCCGTTTTATTATCAAAGTCACATGTGGTAGCTAGGTCACGTAAAGCAACAACGTATTGTGCAATGCTTTCATGTGGTGCTTGTGCACGCTTTCTGAACGTGTGTCGCTCGACTACTACGTTGATTCTTGGAGTAAAATGTGCATTCAACACTGCCACCGCGTCAGCCACGGAATCACCTGTATTTGGCAATGTGTAGAAAATCCGCTGACCCTCGGTACCAAGGCAATGTAGAAGGGTAGCTCTCTTCCGAGCTTCGGACCAACCGTTTCCAGTCGCATTTATTACCAGCATGTAATTCTCGAACATCTGGTGCCAAGTCTTAAACGCCATGGTAGGTTCTCCAGGGCAGGTTAAGAACGACGTCGGAGAAGCTACATGTAGATTAGCCATTTCTCCTGCAGTAAAAACGTCTGTTAAAAATTCCCTGGTTCAACGTCCTCGTCGCCAATTGTTATGTAGTACGTACGTAGTATTTTGTATGTAGGTAGGTGTAGTAATAAGACTCAGGAAGCAGGTTACTCTTTATCCTTTTAGTTAAGCAGATTAGGTACAAGCATAGTATAGCAGGGTACAGCCTGTTCTCGCAAGGAAGGCCTCTTCTTCTTCTCACTTCCTGTAGGCATAACATGGCATTGTATCAACTACGCCCCATAGTGGATGAATGAATGAATGAAAACTTTATTTAACAGATTGCAGAATGGGTACAATACAGTACGGCTCAATACATACAATTGTTAAGGGGATGCAGACCTGAGAAAGACGTTTGTCTTGTTTCCATCAGGGTCCCCCATTTTCAATTCATATAGACATTTATGACATACACAACATACATGACATTTATGGCATAGGGACATATAGGTATTTAGTACTGATACATTTGTGACATAAACGGTATTCAAATATACAGTACTGTTACCCCTAGATCCTGACAGAGTATATACATATGATGGGGAGGGGACTGTACATTAGGAGGGGGTGGGTGGGTGGGAGAGAAATATACATACGGCGGGGAGGGAATATATACATGCGGTGGGGAGGAGACTGTCTATTAGGAGGTGGTGGGGGTTTTGGGCATTTACGGTGGCCGGTTTCGAATTGCAGCCTCCCGTAGGTGCTCTTTAAGAGCGGTTTTGAATGTGGGCAGGGATTCACATTCGTTTACAGCTTTGGGTAGGGCGTTCCACATTGTTGTGGCATAATTGCAAAACGTGTTTAGTCCCTTGTTTGAGCCGAATCTGGGTTTAACATGATTTGTTGAGCTTCCTCTGGTGTAGTGGTTGTGGTATTCACTGACCTTTGGGAAGTATTTTGACATGTACATGGGCACCCCGGTCGTATAGTGTATCTTGTAGACCAGGCCCATTGCAAGTTGCTGTACTCTGTCGTCTACTCTAAGCCATCCTAGGTTGTCAAAGTGGGCAGGGGTGAGGTGGGTTCTGGGGTTCAGGTCAAGTAGTAGTCTGACCAGTTTGTTTTGTGATGTTTGTAATTTTGTTTTAAGCGCCTTTGAGGTGCTTTGGTACCATGAGGTGCACGCATAGTCATGGAGACTCTTGGGAAGTACAGCTTTCACATGCATTACAGAACACAACAACAACCTGTGAGAGCGAGACACAGACAGAGGAGCCAGAGCTGGACTCCAGAGCAAGGTGTGTAGAAATAGAAACACATCACCCCAGTGTACTTAGTACAGTTGTGCAGACAGACAGTCAGCAACCCCCAGAGGGCGATGACGAGAAGCACCTGAGGGTGACATCAAGTGCCCCAAGCAGTGGGAGGTATCCGCCAAGGGAACACAAACCCCCAGAATACCTGCCAGACTATGCCAGGAAAGGGAGTGACGAGGAGGACAATACACCTACCCCCGTTGAGTACTACTACAGGGTAGCCAGTGGGGTAAACCCGACCTTTAAGGAGGCCACATTGTCCCCCAAAGAGGGCAGACAGACAGTGGGAGGGAAATGGTTGTATTCGATCCAGGAGGGTATTGAAGACCACGGTAAATACAAAGTATGGTTCATAGAAAATGTATTGAATGCTGAAGAATTGAGCCATATGTTTGGTCCCATGTTTAAGTACAGAGGTGGATGAGTTACCAGGTTTAAAATACTGAAATGGAGCTTATGTTTAACCCCATGTTTAAGTACAAAGGTGGGTGGTTTTTACAATGTTAAAGTACAGAGGTGATTCAATGTTTAAATACAAAAGAGGATCTATGTTTAAAATACAGAAGTGGAGGATTTGATCATCGTTCCAGACCACAAAAGAAAGACCTAGGCAGGTTAAACCATTTTATAGGTTTGGACTTCGAACAGTCTGCCAACTGTGTACAAATATCCCAGAAGAGATATGTGGGGAAAGGTTCTGAGATGTTTTTGACTGAAGTAAGAAATGTATAGATAAACTGTGGGTAGATTCATTCTGTTGGACAACCTGTACTCGCCCTGACCTATGTTCTGTAGTGAGTAAGAGTGTCATAGTATGTTTGTTGACCGCACAGAGAATAATTGAACTACGTCAAAAATATGTTTTTCGTTATCCCAGAGGTGCTGCAGACGGACAGCGGTGTTTCAGAAAAGACAACAAAGGTTTAAGGGCTTAGAGCCTACAGGGATACTATCAGCCTGTGAAGCTGAGTATATGTTTCTAGCTATGACAATGCAAAATGTGTTTATCTAGAGCAACTGCTCGAAGTGATGGAGAGAAGGTTATGAATGTATTGTTCAAAATGCAGTAGGTAATTGAAATATATCCTCTATACCGAATATGGTGTTTTTGAAGAATGGGCGTTCTGTCAAAACCGTTTAAAATGATGAACATTGTGTATATATGGAGACTGTTGTTTATAAGGACAACCAGGGGACCATTGTGATTAATAGGAACCCAATGTGTCAATATAGATGTAAACATGTCATTATAAATAATATCATCTCATCAGGTATGCCATCAGATAAGAAAGAATGAGGGCAGCTAGGTGGTGCAGTGGGCAAGGCGCTCACCACCAATGCAGGAGACGCTGGGTTCGAGCCCAGCTCTCCGCATTGCTATCAGCTTGGCTGGTCGTTCATACTAATACAATTGGCAGTATTAGGGGGTGGGAAGCTGATGGGTGGGGATCGGACGTTGTGGACAGCGACTCCTACAGGTCGGTTGGTGCGCCTGCACAGCAGAATCAGGAAGCGACGGGGGCGGCGTGCCCTCCCACGCAGACCCCCGACACTGAGAGATTGCGCTGTGCAGGTGAAAAGATGCGACGGCTGCTTCCTCGAGTACCGGAGGGGACAGGTGATGTAAGGCTTCATCCACATTGCAGCCGGCTTGTGGGAGGCATGGCCTAACAGCGTTTGAGACAGGGGAGGGTAGAATTGGACGATACGAAATTGGGATGGTAGAAAAATAGAAAAATGGGAGAAAAAGTAGATAAAAAAAATTGGGCTTCCCTTTAAGCAGTACCCTTCCTTGACCACCTGTATAGACCCTTTAATTAATGTGCTGCGAATGGGGTGGAAGGGTTAAATAGTTATACCAGTCACAAGTATTTACCCAGGGGTTAGGTTAGCATATATGGAAGAAACAGACACACACACAGTGCTCCCAATTCTGTCTACTTTATATGAAGTCAGTTTATCAGTTACAAGTTGTACTTCAGATTATTCAGATAGCACGTATTCATAAACGGCACCGGGTGCTCTCACTGGTAATGTAGGGGAACACTATTCCCATCATAGGCACCGCGTGCTCAATACATTAATAATAACCCCGCTTAGATTAGGGGAGACCCAGGCACAAAGTAGATGATTCATTGGGAATTCAAATAACAATAATAATAATACAAAAATACAAAAGAAACCAAGTAAATGTGGGCCCACGTTACCAAATAAAACCTACACTAAAGCCGGCTTATATTGTTTGGGGTACCCCTTAGACACTGGTCGTTAGCGTTCGCTTGAATGGACATTGCTGTGGGCACACAAGGTACCGTTCGTACTTAGCCAAGATGGCGGACCCACTCCTATCACCTCTCGTCCAGGTGACAAGATGGCGTCGGGCGATCCCGCGAGCACAGCCAGCGGGCTGGGGTGAACAGCATGGGCAGTGGTGAACTGGAGGAGCGTGCTGTGGTGGCGACCTCTGCTGGTGGGAAGAGGCGTCCTCTGCGGCGTTGGGGAGACGTCCACTGCGGCTGTCGTTTGATGCTGGCGCGCGAGCTATTACTGTTTGGCTACCCTAAACACAGCTAAACTGCGGGTCTGAGTGCACCCTCCTGCTATCGGTTGTACTACTAACGCAATGTGGCTGACTGTACCACCGGTCTTCAGCGCCGCGCGCCCGGTAGTCTACTGGAGTCAGATGGAGCCGTTAGCAGCATGCTAATACACCGCACACTTACTACTATAACCCGTTAACTATGGACGTTAGTCCTTCGTTCTGTATCGCTTACTCACACACTATCGCTGGTACTTCTAGGATAACACGTCAACTAGCAAGTACTTCTTATCACCCGTCGCTCTCCAACGGGGCTCTTCAACATCACTCCTTCAACGGGGCTCTTCCGGAGCACACGCCCGTTGCGACTGTTCATGGTCGAGTTCACTGCCGAAGAGAGCTTCCTGGTGCTCTGGCTCCCAGGTAATCCTCTCTTCCTCGTTGCTTCCCTCTCTCCACCGCTCCACCTGCCACCACTGCCACCACTGCCCCCTGCTGGCAACCACAACTGATCCCACTATAGGACCACTTCAGCACGGGAGAAAGATGCCTCAATGTTATGTTAGTGATCCATAATGAAGCCGGAGAAGAGTAGCACCTCACCTCGTTATTAGACCGGGCGAGATATCAAAAGGAACACTGTTTATCACACTTTATACACACACAGGGAAAGTAACAGTTAGTCAGCACTTCTGAATACTAAGCCGAATATTCAGGATGCTAAAGATGTTTTTGGGATTATATATTATTTCCTTTGTTAAATGCTAATGCAACCTAAGTGGGAGTGTTGAGATCAGAGGCTCTGTGTAGGATTGTTAGTAACTGTCTAACTGTACATATGGCTGTTTACTCTAGTAACTGTTTACCTGCATATATATATAATTGTCTCCACCAGTGACTGTCTAGTTGCATATATATCTGTTTCCACTGGAGGGCGCTCTAGGCGGAGCCACCCAGGTACTCTACCTTATGGCGATTATAAAAGCAAAGGTATCCACCCATTTCGTTCTCTCCCCCAATGTCTCTCAGTGAGAGAAGACTTGTGTTACTGCTGCTTACCATGTGAATAAAATAAGTCACGCCAGTTCAGGCTCAAGATAGAAACCATGCCTCTTGACCACATTATTGTCGCCCTATAGTTGAATTCTGTTAACATATATATAATATATATACATATACTGTACATACATACACACATATACACCAATAACAAAATAAAAACACAGTTAAGAATCATACACATAAGCAATTAAACAAATATGCACAGCCTATGTACAAAAGAAATAAACAGTTCATCTCTAGTCTTCTACAGTTTTCTTCAATTGCATAAACACTCAAATCAAAAGTATTACACAATTATCAAAACCTTACACTCAAGGAGCAAAACATATAGGCCCAGATTTGCACCCCATATAAGCACAATGTCGCGCCTCACACTTTTTGCAAAACAATACACACAGTGATTTGCAAAACACTAAACACACTTGCATTACATTAGACACAGAATGTCAAATTACCACACATATGAGCCAATTGGTTAAACACAGCCATCAGATGCACAAACACACCATTGCTTAATTGTAGATACACCAATCAGGTTTAAGCACTATAAAAATGCAGCAGGTGAGTTCACCTGTCTTCAACCAAAATGGAAGGAGAGTGAAGTACTGTACACAGAGAACATGAAAATATACAATACATTCACCAAACACTACACAAGACAACCAATGATGCAGACTGATGAAAATATAAATGTTCTCCCATTTTCCCAAATCAGTCAACATGTCAACATGGAGAATCACAACAAAAAATTCTCTTGCCAGATCCAGCTAGGCAAAGAGATAATGTCTAGTATTTTCTGTACTCTATTTAAAACATTTCAAAATTGTTTTTGTTTTACTGTAATTTTAACCTGTACTGGATACAGTATTTTATGTTTGTCTGATATTTGCTGAGCTTACAGTGTTATGCACATAGTAGCATGAAAACTTTTGTTGTGAATCTCCATGTTGAAATGTTGACTGATTTGGTTATATGGAGAGAAAATGTATATTTTCATCAGTCTCTACAGCATTGGTCTTGTGTAGTGTTTGGTGAATTTATTGTATATTTGCACATTCTTTGCGTACTTCACTTACAGTACTCTAATCACTGAGAAGTATAATTGCTAAATGTGTTTTAGGTTAAGCACAGCAGTGTGTGTAACTGGTTCAAACAGAATTAAGTCATATGAAACGTGTGTTTCATATGGTAACAAAATGTAGTTTTTATAAATTAGTGTATGGTTTTTTATCAAGTGTTTAATTTAGCAAAGGATCTGAGGTGTTCTGATAATTGTGTGTGTGGTTGTGCTAATTGTGTGTTTTGAAACACCGGGCCCCGTTTTCAAAATCATGCTTAAGCAATCGGAAAAAAACTGTATTGTGTGTTTCATTATATACATAATTGTGTTTCAGTCTTCTCATAAAAAAATATTAGATTTTTGGGTATTTTCCTGCCTTTGGTCCGCTTTGCATTCACATCTCAAATGAACCGCAGCAGGGTTCACTTGCAAGAGTGAATGAGTTTTCACACCACCCCAAACCAACTGGACTATCCGAGGAAATGAACCAGGGTTCGATTAAAGCTTATTATAGTTTATCACAGTATCATGAGCATGTCTTTGTCAGTGGACACTGGACATGGGCATGGATGGCTCCAGGTGCTCCAGTGCACATCTTCAATACCTATCTGTACTATTTAAAAGCACAGTGCAGGACACACTCAAAGGTTATCGCACCTCAGAGATGGCAGTGGACATGTATGATAGGACAAAGGCCATATGTAATGGCCTTGGGATTGAGGAACATACTACCAGCCAAAGGAGGAAGCAGAAAAGGATGGATGAGTATGTAGTTGAGTCATCTTGTGGCACAAGCTCAGACCTCAGCTCAGGAGATCAGCTGAGACAGAGACTGTTCTATCCAGTCGTCGACAGAATGCTGCAAGAGCTTGAGAGCAGGTTCTCATGAGTTGGATAACAACTTATGAGAGGCATACAGGCATGTTATCCAGCCTCAGACCAGTTTCTCTCAGTGGAATTGCTGCAACCCCTCGCCACACATTACAATATCCAACTATTGCCATATAGAAATCACAGTTGCAAAGTGTTTCCTGGTCAGGACAGGCAGAGATGTCCCTACTATCCAAAGTGTCTTTTCCCTCCTTGATGATAATAATAATAATAATAATAATAATAATAATAATAATAATAATAATAATGCATTTGATTTATAAGGCGCCTTTCAGGACACTAAAAGAAATCCACAAATCGGTGAATGAAAAAATTATAGGATCAAATGAAAACTACTTACTAAAAATGGATGTTCAAAAGTACTAAAAACCAACAAAAAATACCAAACACTAACAAACATTCAGCACAGACAATGGGGATGCTGACATCTTAAAAAAAAGGGGCTAGGAGAAAAACATCCGGAAGCCCAGGGCTAACGACGCCACTGCTGCAGGATAGGCCTATACTAAATATTACTACAGGGTACTAGCACTACAAGGTACTACATAGCACTACAGGGTTTTTATTAAATATTAATTAATTATTCATTATTATAATAATTAATAAATTAATAATAAAGCTAAAATCAGATAAAAACCTACAGTATACTGAATGCAGTAAACCAAAACATATAGGTTCTAAGTTCCCAAAATTAAAATAGCTCATATTTTTCATCTCTGGGGTCAACGACGGATTCACAGATTATTTAGTTTTATTTCGAAATTGGAATGATTGGCACGTGCCCCGCGCTATAAAATGACGCACAGCATGTTTATCAAGGAGCTCAAGACATTTCTTAATCAAACTGCATAATTCTGGCACCTGATGCGTGGGCGGGGGTCACGTGCTATAAACACTGTTTTTATAGATAACAATTAAACCCAGATGAACTAGTTTGACCCACTGATCCAAAAATGGAGTTTCCATTTCTTAATCAAACTGCATAATTCTGGCACCTGATGCGTGGGCGGGGGTCACGTGCTATAAAGACTGTTTTTATAGATAACAATTAAACCCTGATGAACTAGTTTGACCCACTGATCCAAAAATGGAGTCAACGGCTAAATTCACCGGTGTGTTAGTGGCATATAGGCTTTTGACATGTTATAGTGGGCCTATATGTCAAGGTATTGTAAGAAGCTATGGCTTGGGTTGAAATTGATCATTTGTTCCAATGACAAACCAGGGACAGTGTACCACCAGTAGAGGGTGTGTCGGAATAGACCCGACATTAAAACATCTAGAAAGTCCTGGAGTCATCTTATCTGAGACATGCCATCATGCCAACCGCATCACGTGGTGTGCCCTGTGGCTCGGGGGCGGGGGCGGGGGCGGGGGTTGGGTTCGAGTGATTTAAATAAATAAGACACGACGTGGACAAATTGATTCACGATTCATTTCTTTCTGAACCTGAACTCAATCGTTAAAACAGCAACCATGAGCAAGTGGACAGACAAGGAGCGTTCCATCATCACCGGCATCTTCTCCAGTCTGGACTACAATGATGTCGGCCCCAAGGCTCTTCGCAGGTATATATACGGCACTGCTTAACCCTTGTTGTGTGTGGTGTTCGCATTTTTCATCCCAACATTATTGGGATTTTAATAAGTAAACAATTAGCATGTTGGCACCTCGCATGGTCGCCTCCGCCGCCGGTGTGTGAACGGGTCAAATGTGAGGAACAAATTGTAAAGCGCTTTGGATAACAGCTGCTATATAAATGCACTATTTACCATTTATTTAATTGAATAACCTGCATCTGTAAATTGTACCTAAATTGTACCTCATCCCATTTCTGCATTATACTATAGTATATTGTATTGTAACTCAGTTACTTTTCTCTGCATTGTACATTGTATATTATGTATATATTGAACACTTTTGTCTACGTACTTGACTTCTATTTTATACATATACTATACTTATTTTATACTTATCTATTTTTTATCTAGCACAATCTCTGGGAGCAAAACAGAAAGAAGCATTTTATATATAAAAGTATTCTGTACTTCTGTATATGACAACTATAATAAAGAAACTTGAACTTGAAACTTGAACTTGAAACTTGCAATCTCAATATTTACAGCATTGATGTTGATATTAAATGTATAATAATATGATCTCTCCCCCCCCCTCTGCAGGTGTCTGGTAGTGTACCCCTGGACCGGGCGCTATTTCGCCTCCTTCGGTGACCTGTCCACCGCTGAGCTCATCGGCGCCAACCAGAAGGTCGCGGACCACGGCATCAAGGTGCTGCACGGTCTGGACATCGCGCTGAAGAACATGGACCATATCCAGGAGGCCTACACCGCGCTGAGCAAGCTGCACTCCGAGAAGCTGCACGTCGACCCCGACAACTTCTTGGTAAGACTTCTATGTTTAATAACCCCTATCAGCTTCCCAGTGAAACCTTTAATGTCCCAAGTCAAATATCTTAATGCAATGAATCCATCTACATTCATTGCACACTGTACATCCACATGCACACACACACCTCTAACATTCACTTTAGACAATTAAGCACTTTTTAACACGCATTTAAAAAAAATTATTGCATTTTGTATACCTCATCGTTTGCATTTTGTACTTTAGTTTGTATATTGTATATTTTGTATAGTGTTTGGAATTTATTCTTTTTACCTTTTTACTGTATGAAGCACATGCTCATGGCTCATACAGCAGCATTTCACTGTAATGTACTTTATATGTGACAAATAAAACAAAACTAGTTGTACGGCGACCTTGAGTGCCTTGAAAGGCGCCTTATAAATAAAATTATTATTATTATTATTATTATTATTATTATTATTATTATTATTATTATTATTATTATTATTATTATTATTATTATTATTATTATTATTATTATTGAAACTTGAACTTGCTTTCTCTATCATACAGCTGCTGGCTGACTGCCTGACCATCGTCACTGCCTCCAAGATGGGAGCTGCTTTCACCCCCGAGGTCCAGGGCGCCTTCCAGAAGTTCATGAACGTGGTGGTGCACGCCCTGGGCAAGCAGTACCACTAACGCCACCTGGTGGACAAGAGGAGCGATAACTTCTGGGATTAAAACAACATCTTTTACCAACGTCCACTTGTCGCACCAAGGTGACGTTTCGAGCAAAACTGCTCTTCACTGAATTTTGGCTTGGTTGTGCGCGTGCGCACTCATGTTTGCGATTCGATTTTCCTCCTCAATAAAGAAATGAAAAGGCTCTGAACCGAGACGTGTTTTGCTGTCCTTCTTTTGGCGCAGATAACTTATTATTAGCCACAGCTTTATTACACAAATGTAATATAATGAACATTTTCAAATTAAAATGTATTTGCAATATTACATATTTATAACTGATAAAATAATGTCAACTGTAATAAGAAGAGTTATTGGCTTATATGTCTTGCATGTTACATTTCCAGGTCAATTTATCCACATTATCAATACTTAAACCCATGGGCTGGATGGGACCAAAAATCGACCCTGGCATTTTTGGCCCAGACCGGCCCACCATAATCGGTAGGACACCACCCACCAGTACACCATCCTTGCGGCTCCCTTAAATATGCGTACCTACTGTACTATTCCCCCAAACCACTACAAAGCTGGATAAGTGCCATGGTTGGACAAGTGTACCAGTGCAAGTGGACCAGTGTCACTCGCTCTTGGCTGAATCTTTTGGGTGGTGATGTAAAAACACCTGCATCATAGCAGGCTCAGGATGGGCAAAGTAGTCTATAGCCTGTTCATCCCTATCTCTCTCCTCCACAACCTGGCTTGATAGACATAAGTAGAGAGAGATGATTACAATGAACTGGTACATTCAGGTCCAGAATGGTTGGAATTCCCTGACAAAGATGTGCAAAAAGCTGTACAATTTAAGCAAATAGTTGTTTATTCAATTAATTCATGGAGCTGTTCCATCTTATTTCATCAGTTCATACAGATTTCAAGTATTCAAATATCAATGATGAATATTGCATAAGGTTTACACAGTTAATAGATCACCTTTTTGTTTTATATTCATGTTCAGATAGGAGTAATAGTTAGATCTTTGTATGTGATTTATATGGCAATTAAATCAATGGTGTGCTTGTTTGTTTGGGGAGTTTGACCTACAGTTAATGTGCCTACCACGTGAAGGTGCATGATCAATGGACAGCATAAAACTATTAGTGTAGGTGGAGACTATAGTGCTACCACAGATAATAAGTTATAAGAGTAAGTAAGCATACCATATATCCTAATAGTTACCTTATTACCATACTTGGCTGAAAATAAACTTTGCTGCCTGTTGTGAATGTGTTTTTCCCTGTAGGCTAATACATAGGCATACATTTTTGCAGTTGAGCAAAAATTAGAATCAAGAATCAAGAGGTTTATTTGTCACATACATACCAGGGCATACAGTGAAATGCGGGTGGTCATGCCCGCATTGATTGTGCAAATACAATAATAAAATAGGCATAGAAAAAATAAAATAGATATAAGACACAAGATATGCATGGTAAAAAAAAGACATGCTAGGTTCCTGAGAAACTGGTTCTTATATACACTATTATGCAATATACAATTTACAATGTTAACT
Organism: Notolepis coatsorum; assembly: GCF_963971535.1. Taxonomy (NCBI): domain Eukaryota; kingdom Metazoa; phylum Chordata; class Actinopteri; order Aulopiformes; family Paralepididae; genus Notolepis; species Notolepis coatsorum. The sequence continues at coordinate 7,687,452 of NC_140174.1, forward strand.
CTTAATGTATCTAAACTATATACAGTACCTCCTTATTTTAAAGTGTTTCTAAAGATTCTATTTTTTAAAGGGACATTTTGTTTAAAGTGATTGTTTTAGCGGTTGCCGCATATGTTGAGTATGCTATATATGCTGTGTTTTTATGTCTTCCATCGAGGACCACCTTGGAAATACGTATTTTAATTCATGCTTTTAAGTGATATATTCAGGAATACAAATTGGTCAAGATAATTTGTTTTTATGATGTGTTTTTAATTTCCAAATACAAATCTAATCAAATCAAAAAAGCAGTTTTTGCAATTGAGCTGTATATTATACAGCCTTTTCGTGCATCTTTATCAAGGGAACCCTTATCCTAATGATTTTTTAAATAATATTGTGATGATATGGACCTATAGGTCAGGTCACCCACAGCAACGTGGGCTTAGCTTAGCCAACGCGATGCTGACAAAATAACGTTAGTTAACTGCATTAGCTACAAAAAACAATGCCAATAGCTTAAGCTGCACTATTTGACATTGACTGACTGAGAGACCGCACCAGCAGTATAGTTGACAGTCTTACTTTATGATAGCTCTATTACGAGTATGTTATCATTCATATTATTATCGACATTAATTGAATTAATCATCATGGCATGGCACACACACTCCTGCTCTGTCCCTTGGCCCTGTCAAGCTCACATGACATGCCTGCTCCACTGCCTGTGTCTGCTCCTCTGTGTCTGCTCCTCTGTGTCTGCTCCTCTGTGTGCTTCTCAGCCTGGAAGTGGGCCACCTGAGGCTGTTGCTGGCTGCACTACTGTGGATGATGACGTTGAGAAAACATTTCTGTTATTTTAGTACATTTGGCAGCATCCGCCTCTAGATTTCATGCAATTTCTCTGCACCCCCCTTACGCTTCTTCTGTTTATCAAATTGTTTTCGCTCTGATCGGCATCTGTTCTTACGTGAGAAACAGGTGAGAGAGAAGGGGGGGGGGGCTTAGTAAGAGATGTGATTGGGCCAGCTTAATGGGCCGCTGTTCCAGCCTAGTGGGGGGACTTAGTAAGAGATGTGATTGGGCCAGCATCCACCACTACATCTGGGATCCAGGAGATGGCGCCACAGGAGAATATCTCCCACGCCTGCAATGGACTCTGCTGAGCTGGGGTCGTCGCTTTAACCTCCCTGCGCCCCCAAAACTGTCCATTTTAGTTTAAATGGACTGCATACTTTTTTTGCAAACCAAAACAACCTACTTTATACTTATGGCACATGCATGAGCCTGGTCTCCTTTGAAAGATGACACTCTGAAGTTTCTGATGCCAGAAGGAAAATGAAATAGAGTAATATAGAGTTGTAAAAAAACTTGTTACTCAAGTTTTTCTGTAGTAGTTAGTAGTCCAGAGGTAGTATTTCCCCAGAATGTCTGGAGGCTCCCGAGATCCATATAGCCTGAAGCCTTGTGTAGTACATGTCCAAATTTCATAATGATCCATTCAGAAATTAGTGATTAGGAGTGATTTTGGTAAACTGTGTACAAAAGAAAAACTCAGTTTTCTCATAGACTTCAATTCATTTGGCTGTTTTTCTCTTCCGGTTTTCGCTCGTTTGTTTTTCACCTAGATCCCTGATTCATACATCCCCGGTGGGGTATCATTAGAAAGCCACACTCGTGGCGGCTGGGTGGCGCAGCAGCGATTGTGCTCGTCACCAATGCGAGAGACTCCGGTCTCGAATCCGGATGTCAGCATTGCCTCCGGCTTGGTCCAGCCGTCATACTAACTCGTTTGGCTGAGTTAGCGGGAGGGAAGTTGATGGGTGGTAATCTGGCGTTGTGGACAGCGACTCCTACAGGTCAGGTCTGGCGCCTGCACAGCAAAAGACAGTAAGTGGTGAAGGCAGCGTGACCTCCCACGCGTTACACTTCACCAATGGGAGTCCGCGCTGCCAGGTGAAAAGAGAGCCGCTGGCTGTCTCCGCATGTGTCGGAGAAAGCATGATGTGGTGGACTTCAGGGCTCCCTAGACCGACCAGTAGGGGGCACATGTGCACAACGACCAGGTAGGGGAGGGGGGAATTGGCATAACGACTAAATTGGGATGGGAGAAAAAAGCACAGAAAATCAGGCGGAGAAAAGGAGGATTAAAAAAAAAACAAGTGCGAAATATAGCCCCAGTCAGGCCACTTCTTAAGCGGGGGTCTGGGAGTCCCCCACCAGGAACATTTGAGTTACAAAGACTTAATTTCCTGCATTCTGGTGAATTTTATGCACGTGAATCACAAACTAATGAGCCAACAATTGCTTAGTACAATGTACTGTTATGAACCTCAAATAAAACCAAAGGTACATATCATTAAGCAGGGAGACTACACAAGGACTAACGTTTAACCAATATTTATTAAATAATAAATAACTAAATAAATAACTAATGTACAAAATCAGTGGTGGGTGCAGGTTGTTGAATGAAGTGGGTGTCAAAGTGTCAGCTTAGCTGTATACTGCTGCAGGAGTCAGGAGGGATGACAGCAGCACAATACCCTATTCAGTTTACTGACTAACCCTAACACTTTACACAAACATTAAATAACATAGACCTTTCATTAACAATACTATAATTACAGTAGCCACTGCCAGAATAGTGTGACACATGTATCGCGTGTGGTGAGCACACGCATGCATGCACAACGAAGACAGAAGACTGCGTTGTCTCAATAATTTTAACTATACAATTATGAGCTCAAAGTATGAGCTCACTGACTGAAATTGTCAAGAAAAAGCAGCAATTGTCAAATAATATTGATCACATTAACTAGATGTTTTTGAGGAAATTAGAAAGAGAACAACAACTTGTGTCTGATCAGATTCTTATTTATTTTTTTATATCTTTGCAGTGATTATGTTTGTAGCCAATATACTGTATGCAAGGTGTGTAATCTTTGAATTATCTTGGACTTTTTTTGACTTCCTCTTTCATAGATTGTTTATTCAACTTCAGCCCTGATCATAACCACCACATTATTGTTTTTTTGTAATGTCAGATTTAACAACAACTCTTTTCAGAAAAGTGGGAGTATTTCATTTTTAATCTGACATTACAAAAAAACTAAAAATGGTTATGATCAGGGCTGAAGTTGAATAAAAGATGTATGGAAAAGAAAGTGGGAAATTATTTCAACATATAATATTTTTATGGCGTTTTTTCAATTTAGTCCCTATATGGTAAGAGTATACACCTTCGTTTTCAGACACACAGGTTAAATTATTGATTTGTTTCTTGGCAGATTTAACATTGGGCTTTTGACAGGCGAGATGGTGATGCATTGCATATAAGGTTAGCACAATATGCTATCACAGAGTTACATTTGTATTTGTATTTATTGGTTTAAAATACAGAGACAGTGCATATTAAGGAACATTTGACTGTATATATGCCAGTTTAGCCAAGTTGGCTAATTTTCAACTGTAGTCTCTGGGGCAGGTGACATGTGCACAACAATAATTAAAACATAGTACAATAATTAAAACACAGTATAGGAATCAGTATAGGTTACAATACACTAAAATACATACAAATAAATACATTAAAATACATTACAATACAACCCCTCAGTTAAAATGGTCGCACACTTGACCATCTCTCAACCATGATTTTAAGTTAGTTTTAAATGAAATGTAACTTTGATACTCCCTGATGTTTGTATAGTAGTTTGTATAGTAGTTGTGGTATATGATTACAATTATGGCAGTTAGATAGTGATGTCAGTATAGGCATTTACAAATTGAGTATAGGCAACAGAGCCTATAGGCAGATATATGTTGCCAGATCTGTTGTGACATTTTCAGTTTTCTATTTTGTGCAATTGGCAGCCATACTTCAGAACCATTGTTGGTAGATCTCTTCCAGCCTTTTGCAGCAGAGGTAAAACATTGTGCAACGAGTGGCTCGCAGAAATTATATATCACATGTTTGCATGAAAGGAGAATTATTCATTAGGTCCATTCACATGCGTTATTATTATGTCGACGATGTGCATTGTTCTGCTCGTTTTGCCATATAATAGCAACAAACCTTTTATTTAAAAGCTATATTTCTAAACGAATATTTCCCTGTCCCAGTTGAAACTCGGAAACCCACATCATCTTCGCGTGAACACTGACACAGAGCAATCCACAGACACAAACACTCAAAAGACGACAAACTATATAGGATTCCATTTATTGCGGCTTTTATTGCTCATTGCCATGCAAGTAGACGACGATATAGTGGCAGCCGTGGCGGGTGTTTAACGGTACTTCTCGGCCAGAGCCAGAGCCAGCAGTGCCAGGAACTTATCCACAGCCACGTGGACCACAGGGCTGAAGTCCTCGGGGAAGAGCATGGCCAACACCACCAGGATGCAGTGAGACAGGATCTGCGGGAGACGAGAATGAGTGGACTTTCCCCAAATATATATAGCATTAAAACTGGCGTTGATCTGAACATTTCTGAGATAATGTTCAGATACAGCCCAATAATTAATAGGTGTACGTTATGCTGTATGTAATAATTTGGTCATGAGTAGACCTGTACTAAACAAATCATTATTATTGTGTTTTTGAGTTATAGATGTTATGCGCCAGTTATTAACAACAATTACCTTGAAGTTGACAGGGTCAACCCTTAGCATGAAGGCGTGCAGCTCGCTGAGGGTGATGAGTCCACCGTTCAGGTCATCGATCTTGCCCAAGGCCTCGTACACGCCTCCCATAACGGTGATGCCGTGCTTCCTGACGGGGGGAGAGCCGGGACTCAGGTCCTTCCAGTGGGCGAAGTAGGCCTTGGTCTGAGGGTACACCACCAACATCCTGGAGAGGGGAGAGGACGCGAAGGACAAAGAGGATGAGGATGACCCTAATGTCAAATCAATCAAATTCATATTTCTACATGCAAGAATATACGTCTGGATTCCAGCCGAAACCATTATTTCATCTAAGCATCTACAAAACCATTTGTTTCTCACCTGGAAAGAGCCTCGGTGCCGACTTCCTCGGATCTGCTGGAGGCCTTGGTGAAGAAGTCCTTCACAATGGTCTTTTCCTTGGCTGACAGACTCATTTTGACTGACTGGCGGGCTTCTCAGGCTATTCAGAGCTGGATGAATGAAGCGATGGAAGGGTCTGAAGTTTTGCAGCATCCTCCAGTGTTCTTTTATGGTCCAAAACCCACCCCAGGACCACGTAGCTCCGCCCCGTCTGGCTCTCTATTGGCGAGAAGAAACGATAATAGAGTTTGACTGTGAGTTCTGTGAATTGAGGGTGTATTCTTCTTCCCTTATCTCGTTCAGCTAAATATGGACACGCAGTGGTGTTCTCTATACAGTACATGTGTAAATGGGCGTGGCGTGTGGCAGAAGCCTATCTCTCATTGCTAAATATAGACTCAATGCTCTCCGAACTCATTGCTTTACTTACTTTTTTATTTACCTTTTTACTTACTTTTTTACTTACTTTTTTACTTACTTTTGTTACTGTATAAAGCACACTCTCAGGGGCTCATATACAGAACCAAGCATTTCACCGTAAAGTACCTGTATTTCAAGTAAACAAACTTGAAACTTGAACGTGGGGAACTCTGTAACATTTACATTTACATTTACATTTAGTCATTTAGCTGACGCTTTTATCCAAAGCGACTTACAAGTTCTGTACGACAAGCCATCAGGAAGGGCACAACTCTATCAGCTGAGCAACAATGTTCATCAAAGTGTTGAGTGCTACAGTGTAGGTTAGTTTATTAGGACAAGTGCATGACAGTACGGTTAGTTAGGGTTAGATTTTTTTTTTTTTTTTTTTTTTTTTTTTTTTTTTTTTTTTTTTTTTTTTTTAATTCAGATAATGGTTGAAGAAGTGCGTCTTTAGTCGACGGCGAAAGATTGGACGTGATTCGGCTGTCCTAACTGGGGTGGGTAGTTCATTCCACCATTGTGGGGCAAGGACTGAGAATAGGCGACTTCTCTTTGATGACCCTCCCGGAGCTTGGATAGGAGTAGGTCTGAGGCGGCCAGAAGATGCAGAGCGTAGGGGTCTTGAGGGTGTGTAGTTAGAGACCATTGACCGGAGGTAGGCGGGAGCGGTTCCCTTTGCCGCACGGTATGCTAGGTCGAGGGCCTTGAAGCGGATTCGTGCAGCAATGGGGAGCCAGTGCAGGTCCCTAAGAAGTGGGGTGACATGGGCCGACTTCGGTAGGTTTGAGATCAGGCGGGCCGCTGCGTTCTGAATGAGTTGAAGAGGCTTAGTGGCAGTGGCCGGGAGGCCAGCGAGCAGTGCATTGCAGTAGTCGAGGCGGGAGATGACTGTTGATTGGACGAGGAGTTGGGTGGCTTCTTTTGTCAGGAAGGGGCGTATCCTTCTGACGTTGCTCAGGAGGAATCGGCAGGTTCTGGTCGTCGCTGCGATGTGAGCAGAGAAGTTCAACTGGTCGTCGAGGACAACACCAAGGTTCTTGGCGGTCGGGGACGCAGTCACAGCTGCATTCTCGACTGTGATTGAAAGGTCGGTTAGGGGGGAGGATGTTGATGTTGATGTTGATGTCTCGTCTAACTGTCTTTCGGTCTCTTTTTTTAAATCAAACTAGATCAAATATTCATTCATATTTCTACCAACCAGGTCATCTAATGATCTTCCTTCATGTCTCGTGAACTTGGTCAAAGATTTCCATTAAAGACAGATGGCACTTCATGGAATAAAATTTTTATTATTTCCTCCACTTACAAAAATATGTAAAACCAGCAACACGTCACAATAATACAACTGACCATATTCTCCAGATGTCCAGCTCTTTGTTTTACATTCCTATACTTGTTTTCTTTTTCTGATTTACTCTTAATTTTATGTTCTTATCTTCCTGTCAAATGGAATTATATATTTAAAAAAAAATTGCCTTTATTTAACCAGGTTTGTCCCAATTGAGATCCAGGATCTCTTTTACAAGGGAGACCTGACCAAGAATAGCAGCAACACAAAGTTTCAGAATACACACATAGAATTACAGATAAAAGTAACGTTACAAAATGGTCAGATAAAACATTTGCACACAGAAAACGTGGTTACAATAGGAGAGGTCTTCTGCCTCCTGCACATATTTCACTTTTCTATTCTCTATACACATTTTGTACATGTGCAAATTCAAATAAAAACAACAACCATTGAAGCGGCTATAAAAGTTGGATAATTTGAGAGTTAAAATATTTATCTTTTCCGTGTATATTGATTTTTGTCTCATCTGGAGATTATTTTGACTTCAGTTTTTGGTTTGGTAAATTGGTTTGGGAAAGCAGCATAATAACCATGAATAATTTGAAGTGAAATTGTGTTCATGTCATGCTGTGTGTGTGTGTGTGTGTGTGTGTGTGTGTGTGTGTGTGTGTGTGTGTGTGTGTGTGTGTGTGTGTGTGTGTGTGTGTGTGTGTGTGTGTGTGTGTGTGTGTGTGTGTGTGTGTGTGTGTGCTGTGTGTCAGAGATACCAATATAGGATCTTGTTATCTCTCAACACCAATATGGGTCACAGCTGGAGAAGAAGGTGCTGTTGTATGTTTAGCTGCACATCTGTTCGGTGAAAAACGATAAAGCCTCCTCTTCTAGAGAATATATGAATAATAATACGTATATGTTATGCCTCGTATTTAATTTAATCGTTTTTATATGAAACCATGCAGCGTTCTCGAAGTTTTTGGTGTTGGCTATACTGAGGAATTGGAGGTCTTCAACCTCCAGTGAACTACCATTATGTTGTAACAATATAACTTGTGTATTGTAATCAGTGTATTGTATTTTAAGTTGTGCACTCATGTATTTACTTACACACATATACACACACACGTATACACACACGTATACACACACACACACACACACACACACACACACACACACACACACACACACACACACACACACACACACACACACACACACACACACACACACACACACACACACACACACACACACACACACACACACACACACACACACACACACACACACACTCTCACACACTCCCGAGTCCCACAAGGTCTTTACATTGATCTTGTTTTCCAACTTGCTATATGTAATATGATTTTGTTTATTAGGTGGGGGTTTCTTAAAAGCCTTCTGGGCTTTTCTGCCTCTTTCTGCGCCATATATTTTTTTCTTTACAGTTGTCGTTATTGTGTTTTAAATTTTTTTTTATCTTGTTATACTGTGCGAAAAAACGAAACTAAACTAAACGAGTTCAAGTTCAAGTTCAAGTTCCTTTTATTGCCACACGGCCAGGCCGGTGGAATTCAAGCACGGTGCAGGTGGTAGCTGCGACAATACACCACATAAAACATAAAAGGACACATGGAACAGTACAGTACAGAAAACACCACCTAGAACAAATACATGACAGAAACAGTACAGTACGAAAAACTATAGATGTCAGTTCAATGTAACATAGACCAGAAGAAACATAACAGCAGGGGGTAAATTTAGGAGGAGTTGGAGTTGAGCACAGTTGTATGGCCTTGGGGAAGAAACTGTTATTGAACCTTACCGTGCGACTGCCTAGTGACCTGAACCTCCTACCAGAGGGGAGGTGTTGGAAGAGGTGATGAGCTGGGTGCAGGGGGTCACTAATGATTTTGTTTGCGCGTGTGATGGTGTGATGTTTGTGTATGGAGTCCAGGGTGGGGAGTTTGCAGTTGATGATTTTGGATGCCCTTTTTATGATCCTGTCTAGTCTGTGTAGTGTGTGTTTGGGTGTGTTGCTGGATAATGAAATAATGTTTTGTACAATTGTACCATTAAGTTCTTCCTAACCTTGTATTTCTTGAGTTGTCTCAGATGAAATAGTCTTTGATTGGCTGTTTTGAGTAGATGAGTGGTGAGTTAACATAATATAGAACAAATAGGCTATTTAATTTTTCATCATTCAGTCATATTTAACCGATAGTATATACCTTTCAGAATTAGAATGAGAAAATGTTGCTTGTATAGAAGATACAGGTTGAGCAATTCACTTCCCTTGTTTTTTCTTCTTCTTCTTCTTCTTCTTCTTCTTCTTCTTCTTCTTCTTCTTCTTCTTCTTCTTCTTCTTCTTCTTCTTCTTCTTCTTCTTCTTCTTCTTCTTCTTCTTCTTCTTCTTCTTCTTCTTCTTCTTCTTCTTCTTCTTCTTCTTCTTCTTCTTCTTGTTGTTGTTGTTGTTGTTGTTGTTGTTGTTGTTGTTGTTGTTGTTGTTGTTGTTGTTGTTGTTGTTGTTGTTGTTATTAAATTAATTTAAATTAATGTATTATTATAGAAGTTATAGACCTTTAATTGTGAATTAAATAAAATGTAGCCTTGGCTTCTCATTGACTGCTCTTCCAGTGCGCTCCTATACATCAAAACGTTATGCGTAATTACGCATGCATACAAGAGAACACACGACAACAACAAAAGATCCAATGCATTATAGTTCTTTATTGAGGAGAAAAACTAAAAGCACGCGACCTACATCTCCCCAGTTCCCCATGGAGACTGTTGGCTTCAGATAATAGCCACATCTGTTGGGTGAAAAATGATAAAAGTGTCCTGAGAAATTCGATTTAGTTTCATGCTCGTGAATAGTACAAATCAATAATTGCTTATCCATCAAATAATGATTACTTTCATGCATGTAAAAAAAAATAAAAAAAATTAACGCTTGTATTTTAATACATTTATGAGTTGAGAGACAAATTATTTTAGTATATACAGTACATTGGTTTGAAAAGAAAGCAGCACAAAAACTATAATTTGGTGTTGGCCTAGGCCCTATAGCATTGGTATCATGTCTTCCTTCCATGCATCTTCACGTGTCAGGCTATATTTGTTATGAGTATATGAGCCTATTAGCCCATGTAACCTTTTAATGGTGTAGTACCATAATATGATAACAAAATATGGGGGAAATATCAACATATTTAAGCGATAACCTTTAGATTTAAAGTTAGAAAATTGGGATTTGAGAGTTAATGTGTAAGTGGGAAGAAGCATAAGGATTTCCCTGCACTGAGCTCATCATGACTAACGACTCTATTTAATATGGTCCACAGAATGTTTTCTGTTAGACGTAGAAACACAAGACTGTCAACACATATTTCATTTTTTTATTTAACATATTTGTCATGCCTATGATGCCTTAGTTGGTAGACAAAGTTGAATACACGAATTACATTGGATCAAAGCTTGTTTAAATATAAAAATGCAACGTGTTCTGAACGGTTCCAATGGTGCCGATCATTTGATGTAACTCCTTGTCGTTTTTGAGATACAGATATTTCTGTATCATACTATAATTTTTGCATTTTTCAAATCAACTTCCAGGCATGATAAATAATGTGACATTTAAAAAACAAGAATTGTCATTGTCTTAAATGTTCTACCTCTAACAGAAAACTGTTATGTGGGGATTTTCCTTAACATACTAAATATAATCGTTAGTCATTATTGTATGAAATGTAGAAAACCCATCCACAAAAGAATACGTTTATAGCCTCACATTGACCGATTTGGAAAATGTCAACTGATTTGTGAGCAGCTCAGCTCAGCTAATACTTTACTACTGTAAAGTTAATTATACAATCTCACTGTGGACATTAACGGGTTCAAAAGTGTGCAAGTTAATAGTTTATCATTATAATTCCTATAATAACAACAATAATAATAATAATAATAATAATAATAATAATAATAATAATAATAATAATAATAATAATAATAATAATAATAATAATAATAACTTAATCAGTATGCTGCGATTGTGCCACTTAAATTGTTGCCATGGTTTCTTTTAACAAGACTTATAGTTTTCTTGTTTTTGTGTCTGCTGTATACAACAGAGCACACATCACTGTCATCAGGGTTGGAGAATGGTTAATTACATTAGTTTAACTATGGATGCAGTACTTTTTCAGTCCATCGTTAGTTTGACAAACTACAGTTTTTGAGTATATACAGACCTTTACTTGTGAGTAGTGTGGTCAATTGTAGCTAAAGACCTTTAATTGTGAATTAGCTCAACTGTAGCGTTAAGAGTGCATGTTTCCCCAACATTGACTGTGCGCTCCTTCCAATACAATAGCGTGCGTAATTACGCACGGATAAAAGAGAACACACGACTATACGACAAAAGATCCAATGCAGTTTCGTTCTTTATTTAGAAGAAAAACAAAAAGCACGTGAACTACATCTCCCCAGTTCTCCAGAGATGGAGGCTGTTGGCTTTAGAGGTACTGCAGGCCCAGAGCGGACACCACGACGGACAGGAACTTCTGCCAGGCGGCCTGCGTCTCAGGAGTGAAATCATAACCCAACTTGGCGGCGACGACGATGGAGAGGCAGTCAGCCAGCAGCTGTGGAGGGAGGAGGGACAAGAAAACCAAACGTTAGGTCTCGGGGTGGGTGAGATATTAGGTTTCACACAAAGGTTTAATATAGGTTCAATAATCTTACGCTGAAGTTGCTAGGATCGACGTGCAGCTTCTCGGAGTGCAGCTGGCTCAGCTCGGCATATGTGTTCTTGATGTCATCCATGTTCTTCACAGCTCTGTCCAGTCCGTGCAGCACTTTGATACCGTGAGCTGCGATCATCGGGTTTCCCATGATGGCCTCGGCGTTGTACAGGTTACCATATGCACCAAAGTACCGCTGGGTCCAGGGGTACACGATCAGACACCTGAGAAAGCAATAACAGCCATACACCCCATGTTTTAAATCATTGAAAAAACAATCCATAATTGCCAACCATTTGACCCTATCATCACACACACAGTATGGCCGGCATGAGAGATTCAGCATCATACCTGGCCAACGCCTTGGGACCGACGTCTTCATAGTCCAAGCTGGCGAAGAGGCCGTTGATGATCTTGCGCTCTTGTTCTGTCCACTCAACCATGGCTGCTGCTTGTGGTGATTCTAGCTGCAGGTTCTAAAGAGAAGTATGATCACGGCATCCGCATCCTCTCTTTTTATTTGGAATTCTCTGACGTTTCGGTGCAGCCTCTTTTTGGGTGGGGGGGGGTGGGGGGGGGGGGGTCCAAAATGCACCCAACGTCACCCAGCTCCGCCTCGTCTAGCTCTCTATTGGCGAGACTAAAAGATAATAGAGTGAGTTCAACTTCTGTGAATTGAGGGTGTATTCGTCTTCCCTTATCTCTTTCAGCTATATATAGATATGGAAACAGTATGTAGTATGGGGTTATGTGGAAATGTGGAAATGGGCGTGGCACGTGTGAGAAGCATATCTCTCATTTGTTGCTAAATATAGACGTATTGCACTCCGCCTATATGGACGCGGGGAAACCCAAGTATATGTAACTTAAATGAGTATTAAAACCCCTTGAAACCTATTATGCGCCGACGCACTGTCCAACATTACTATCTTCTGAACGCGCCGCTCTCGCTCCTGCACCACCAACCTGTCACCTTTCGATTTTCTTTCTATTCAATCTAATTAATCAAATATCCATTCATATCTCAACCAGTCTAATCAACTTGGCCAAATATATAAATTAACATATATATTATTCAGCATTGCCTTGTCTCGGGCTGATCGCTATATTAACTCGTTTGGCTGAGTTAGAGGGAGGGGAGCCGTGGGTGGGTCCTGGGCGTTGTGGACAGCGACCCCTACAGTTTGGTCGGCCGCCTGCTCAGCGAAGGTAGGATCTGGTGAGAGGTAGTGCGGCCTCCCACACGTTACACTCTCCCAGTGAGAATCTGCGCGACCAGGCTGGCTGCCGGCTGGCTGCACATGCGTCGGAGGAAAGCATGTGACAGTCTCCGGCCTCTCGGACCAACAGTAGGGGAAAGTGCGCAACAACCAGGAAGGGGGTTGGGAATTGGCATAACGACTAACAGTGGGATGGGAGAAAAATCGGAAAAAAGAAGGAGGGGGAAAAAGATAACCAAAAAAATAAAAACAGATATATTATTAACAGCCACTTTATGGAATTCAAACATAACTATTTAGTTAACAATTCATTATTTCCGTCCTATTTGGAACAACCACTATAAGATAAGATAAGATAAGATAAGATATTCCTTTATTGATCCCCTTGGGGAAATTCAGGCATCATAGCAGCATGGGGGGGAGGGGGGGAGGGGTACAGGTAGTAAAACAACACAGTATACAGGTAGTAAAAGACAACACAGGCAGTGTAAACAATTTGATCAATATGGTCAATATAATTTACTATCTGACTAGCTGAGGAATATTCACATTATTCACAGTGTCACATGAGGTGCAGTATGCAAGAGGTAGTGTTATAATAATTTACTATCTACTGAGTATACATTAATCAAAGTACCAGGGTAGTCTACTTTGTCCCCCTTGGGTTCCTATAAGTCCCAGGTCAATGTCTGGTAGCAGTCGCTGTCGCTGCCCCCTGTTGTGGGGCCTGGAGGCTGCTAGTCGCTGCCCACTGTTGTGGAGCCTGATGGCCGCTGGTATGAAGGACCAGACCTCACAGACAAGACTATTTTTAGCTCTTTTGTTTTCTTTTTCATAAATTATTTTCTGATTTACACTTATCTTACTGTCTGGGACATTCAATGGAATTGGGAGAGGTCTATTGATATCATATAGAATCTATCATATATCATATGATCTATAATCTATCAGGATCTATCATCTATCACAGAATCTATCATACCATGTATATATCATATAGGATATATCATATCATAAAGGGTCTATAATTTATCTATCTTATTATCTATCATAGGATCTATCTGTCATAAATGATCTATCATCATATAGGGTCTACCATCTATCTCATAAAGGATCATAAAGCATCTATCATATCTATCATGCCTCCCTCTATCTTAATACACATCGCCAAGCGCTCTGTTTCCTATACAGTATGATGACCTTTTGTATAATTATTATCATTATTGTTTATGTTTTAAATCAAACTAAATCAAACATTCATTCATATTTGTACCAGGCTGTCTAATCGTCTTCCTGTCTCATGTGTGATGTGTGCCTGGTGCCAGTGTATGGCATGCCATTGAGCCTGCATATAGCCCAAGGTTGGCTGTAGTGGTGCATGGTGAAGGAGGCAATTTACATGCACCCATAGCGCTATAAATGCAATTATATTCATTCATTCATCAACTTGGCCAACGATTTCCATTAAACACAAATGCCCATGTCGTATATTCTTAATGAATATCTAGGTAATTTGCAGTGCATACAGGCTGTTAAATAGAGGGAGGAAAAGGAGAGTGATGGAAACTTGGTCTCCTCCCCTGACTTAGTCAGATGAGAAATAAACGTGTATAGCCAGACAAAAGGAACGTTAGGTTATGACTATAACCAAGTTCTGTTAACACTTAGTGAACGCTCAGCGTTTCATGCATATATCTCGCTTCAGCATATATACACTGAATAATTTCACAAATGTACCTTTAATGCCCGCATTCATCTGGCCACACCCCCATCCGCTTACCTATATAAGCAGGGATGGTGCCACACACTCATCTCCTTCCCAACAAATTTCACCACAATGAAAAATCAAGGGCCTGCAGCAGCGTCTAGACGCTGAGCGTTCACTAAGTGTTAACAGAACTTGGTTATAGTCATAACCTAACGTTCTGTATCACACTTAGCTCACGCTCAGCGTTTCATGCATAATAGGAGCTGAGCGGGAGCTAGAAGCTCGACAAATGTACCCTGCTGAGGCCCCCCACAACCATCAGACCAGGGAGGGCCGAGCCCCCCCGACCCCCCCTAATGGAGGGCACCCCCCCTATTAGAGGTTTACCGGGAGGGCGACGGACCCGACCGTGCGAAGAGGCACTCAAGCAACTCAACGCACAGGGTGAGCAAACCGTGGCTTGACCCCACGACTACACACACGCACAACCCGCATGCCACCCGGGAACGAGCGGAGGGAAACAACCTCGTTACTGCCCCCAGAATCACGGGGTCAAGGGCAAACCCAACCCCGTGGCAAGGCCGTAGCAGCGGAGCGCGAAGGAAAACCCAGACCCACCAAGGGACTGGACCCCCTGGAACGGGGGCCCGGAGAAGTCCATGATGCCAGCATCAAGACCCCACCAGGTGGGCACGTAGTGCCCCGCCCCCCACATCGCCAGCGTATTCGGACAAAGGCCCCTCAGCCGAGCGGGCCCCGTCCCCCCAATAGTACACCGCCTGGCACACTGACCCTGCAACAGGCAGTCAGCATGGCCGTAAGCACACAAAAAAGGTTAACCAACGGAAGCAGGCAGCGCACCGGGGAAAAACCAGGCAACAGGCTATTAACCCTAGCCTGGAGACTGCGGACGAGACAGGCGCCAGAGGGGACAGCTGAACACAGCCGCCCCGGCGGAAGGAGCGTAAGCTGGCGGTGTTGCATGACCAAGCCTCCATTTAAAAAAAACCCACCCAGAGGGGTTGAGGCAGAGAAGGCTGACACGATTGGCAGATGTCATGAACGTGCAGGGGCACCCTCAAACGGTGAACCCGGGAGTTGACACTGCTCCAACACACCAGGGAATCAACCACCTTGGCGTTACCCAATGCGGTGGTTGTTCCTATAACCCCTCAAGAAAAAACTCCAAAACACACCTGCGGGTATACACCGGCTATACCGCAGTACAAGTGTTTCAGTTCTCAAAAAAGGGTTAACCCAGGCCTACGGGTCGACGAAACATTACTTCGGACCGGGCCTGGCGATACGGGAAGCACAGGGTCACCAGAGGAGGTCAAAGACCACCCCAACAGGCCCCTCTTTGCCATGCGTGAGAGAGGAGCAAAAAAGAATGGAGAACCAGCCCCTAAGCACACCGTACTTGGTATTTCCAGGCGGTCTCCCAACCAAGTACTAACCAGGACCAACCTGTGTAGCGGCCGAGATCCGACGAGATCGAGCGTGTACAGGTTGGCATGGCCGTAAGCCATTACGACAGTGCTGAGTAAAAATGTACCCAACCAGGGTCTCCATAGCGCTTAACCCTGTGACACCCGGACCGACCTGGCATTTTTCCCCCTGAAAAAAGCCCAAGTCCCTCAGGGTACCAGAACAGCAGATCTGCATCCCCGGCGGACAACGGGTTCAACTGATCCGGACCAGCGTGACCAGAACCAGTCCCGTGCCCTAACCACGCCGACATGCCTACTCCAGGAGAAAGGGCAGATATGCGTGTCGATCTTAACATGAAAAGAAGGCGCCACCCAGACGTTCGGGCGAACCGCGCCTGGTGGCCCACCCCAAGGGCGTGAGACCCCTCTACATATGTTCAGATCCATTCCGTCATCATCCCCCAGACATGAACGAGAATCCGTCGACAACCAACCCAGGTCGTGGGATGTGGTCGTCGGAAGAGGAAAAAACCCCCATCTCAGTTGCTTTATAAAAACGCCGTTTTAACCTCAAGCAACCAAGGCGTGCCAGTCAGTCGCCTGTTTACAGCGAGCTAGCACTATACGTGCGTCGGGACACACCCCCATCAATGAACAGGCTATTTAGACCTGTCATTGAATCCCCAAGGCGCCCAGGGGAACGACAAGAGGGGTGTGACACTTCCTAACTCCAACACTTTTTGAATAGAAAAGAAGGAAGCACCAACAGTATGTATCCCAGTCTACATAGTTTATTCAACTTCAGCCCTGATCGTAACCACCACATTGTTGTTTTTTTTGTAATGTCAGATTTAACAACAACTCTTTTCAGAAAAGTGGGAGTATTTCATTTTTAATCTGACATTACAAAAAAACTAAAAATGGTTATGATCAGGGCTGAAGTTGAATAAAAGATTTATGGAAAAGAAAGTGGGAAATTATTTCAACATATAATATTTGTATGGCGTTTTTTCAATTTAGTCCCTATATGGTAAGAGTATACACTTTCGTTTTCAGACACACGGGTTAAATTATTGATTTGTTTCTCGGCAGATTTAACATTGGGCTTTTGACAGGCGAGATGGTGATGCATTGCATATAAGGTTAGCAAATATGCTATCACAGAGTTACATGTTTGTATAGTAGTTGTGGTATATGTAGTTATGATTACATATATGGCAGTTAGATAGTGATGTCAGTAGGCATTTACAAATTGAGTATAGGCAACAGAGCCTATAGTATAGTGTTACATCCCAATGTATATATTCCCCAGTGTGTGTCTCCATGTGTGTGTGTTCTCCATTTTGTTTCCTCCCTCCAGCCATTGTTCCCTTCCCCATTGGTCCCTGCCAGGCCAATCCTTCCATTATTGCAACACGGCAGTGATTGGTGGATGGCTTTCCAGACTCCAACACTCAATCCACACCACCCAATCATGGATCACCCCACACCTGTTAAAACATGGCTTCTCACTTCAGTCTCTCTCTCTCTCTGGCATGAGGCTAGGCTTGTTGTGATTTTGGTAAACCTGTAACTTTGACAGTATTGCATTTCGTTTATTGGCCTTTGGTGCTTAGTAGTAATTTCCTTGTGTGTGTATGGCCACAGAGAGAGCATTGTTAGTTATAGTTTGTTTTTGTATATATTCTGCTTTTGTTTCTGTATAATTAATGTGTTTTTCTCTCTTTCTCAGGAAGCACAGATGGGGTGAGCTGCCATTTCCTTTGGACATTGTTTTCTCCTGTTTTGGTTAGGTAAGAGTAGTTTAGGTAATGTAATCTCTTTTACCATAGATTAGATTGTGTTTATTTGGAGTATAGTGGTGTTTGTTTGTTGTTTTGGCCTGGGCTCACCCCTGAGCTACATGTGCTTCCTTTGCCTCTATTCAATAAATATCATTGTTGTTTACAAACGTGGTCCATCTTTTCTGTCAACCAACTGTTATGTTACAGCCCTTTACCCTTAGACTCACAGGGGTCGTAACATAAATGGGGGCTCGTCCGGGATCTTGTAACCCGTGTTCAATTGTTGGTTGATGGATTTGGTGAACTGTGTTTGTTTACACTTGTATAGTTATTAATTAATTTGTGTAAAAATGGCATTTGTGTAAGAAAAAAATAATGGCTGTTAGTACTTTTGATCTGGGGAAATTCTTGAGCAATCCTACTTGGGAAGCGCTAGATAGCTGCCGCAAGGCAGACTTAGTGGAGATTGCCACACATTTTAAACTCTCGGTTCAACAAAAGCATCTTAAGCAGGAGATCAGGTGTCTTGTGGTAGATAAGCTGTTGGAGCAGGGGACGCTTGTTTTACCTGCGGTCTCTGATGAACATGCAAGTCCTCCTGGTGAACCTACGGAAGCACAGCCTTCTGAGGAGCAAGCCCATGGTGCTGAAAAGGCAGGTGTGAACGTCACATTGCCACATTTTCACTTGACCTCTCCTGTGTCAACTGGGTCTCGAGAAGGGGCCCAGGTCAAGGTTAGAATAGCACGTCTCCAGATGGAGGCTCAGGAGAAGGCACAAGCACGTGAGGCGGAGTATCGGCTTCGTAGAATGGAGCTTGAGGCAGAAAATGAAAGGGCTGTTAACATTCGTAGGTTGGAGCTTGAGCATGAAGTGGAAAAAGAGCTCAGACTGCGGAGGTTGGAGCTGGAAGTCCTAAGGAGTGAATCCAACTCTGCTACACCGACTCCTCCACAAGGCCCGGGTATGTCCTCCTCCACAGCTTATTCATCACACACTTTTGATATAAGTAAACACATTGCTTTGGTGCCTCCGTTCCGAGAGACAGAAGTTGATACTTATTTTAATGTGTTTGAGCGTATTGCTGCTTCATTGCGCTGGCCAAGAGAGGTCTGGCCTTTGTTGCTTCAATGCAAATTGACTGGTAAAGCCCAAGAGGTTTGTTCAACACTTTCCCTAGAAGATAGTTTACTGTATGATACTGTGAAGGCTGCCATCCTTCGTGCATATGAGCTTGTGCCCGAAGCTTATAGGCAGAGGTTTCGCAGTCACAAGAGAGCTGTCAACCAGACCTTTGTAGAGTTTGCTAGAGAGAAGGGAACTCTCTTTGATAAATGGTGTGCAGCAAGCAAGGCCTCAGATCTTAACTCTCTCAGAGAACTCATTCTATTAGAAGAGTTTAAGAATCGTTTGCCAGAGCGTATTGTAATTTACCTGAGTGAGCAGAAAGTGTCCACTCTGCAGCAAGCTGCTGTATTAGCTGATGAGTTTGCGCTAACCCATAAAACTGTGTTTGTAGATAGGCGTGACTCGTTTCTCCCCCATGATTTCTCTCGGAGACCTTCTGTCCCCAACCATTCAGAATTCACACACCCCCGACCAAGAATGTCACCTCCACGCTCAAAAGAGGAGCGGACATGTTACTACTGTCATAAATCTGGTCATGTTATTTCTGACTGTTTAACATTGAAACGTAAGCAGCAACCGTCCTCTCAGAACTTTAGACAACCCAAAGGGGTTGGTCTGATTAAGATGGCACCTGATTCCGATCAACAGATGCACAATGATCAGGATGTTCTCGATCCTTGTTTCAGGCCATTTACTTCCAAGGGTTTAGTTTCCTTGACAGGGGATCCAAAAGATCAGTGTACAGTTCAGATCTTACGAGATACTGGAGCCTCACAATCCTTTATCCTCTCTGATGTACTACCTCTGTCTGAGAAATCTTCCTGTGGTTCTAGTGTCCTAGTTCAAGGTATTGAGATGGGTTTCGTGCCAGCCCCGTTACACTGTATTCATGTACAATCTGATTTGGTCACTGGTTTCTTTAAAATAGGGGTGAGACCTTCCTTACCAGTTAAAGGCATTTCCTTTATCATGGGAAATGATTTAGCTGGAGGACAGGTGAACGCTGTGCTGGAAGTGTTGGATCACCCAGACACAGATTCTCTGCCTGATGACTTGTCACAGAACTTCCCTGAAGTTTTTTCTGCAAGTGTTGTCACTCGGGCTCAATTGAAAAAGAGAGGTGATGAAATTAATTTGTCTGACTCTGTTTTTGCTTCAGCCTTTGTCAGGGAGGAGTTGCTGGCTCCAACTTCTGATACCGCTGACAAACCACCGACTCATAGTAAGGTACCCCCACAGACAACTGTAACTAGTTCCGACGCTTTGAAGTTACCCGTTACTCGTGAAATGCTAATTACTGCCCAGAAGGCTGACCCTTCTCTTGCAAAATGTTTCTCTTCTCTTGAAACAGAACAGAGGAGAGAGTTGCATTCTTATTTTGTGGATGAAGGAGTTTTGATGCGTACATGGAGGTCCCATGGTACTAGACTGGCAGAGCATGCACAATCGGAGATAGGGCTACCAGATCAGGTACCAGACTGGAGCACTGTTTATCAGATTGTTGTCCCTGCAGTTTATCGTCAGCATGTACTGTTCTTGGCCCATGACCACCCTTGGTCTGGACACATGGGAGTCACTAAAACATACAACAGAATACTTCAACATTTCTTTTGGCCCGGTTTGAAGTCCGATGTAGCACAATACTGTCGTACCTGTAGTACTTGTCAGATCACCGGAAAGCCAAACCAGGTAATTCCACCTGCTCCCCTCTGTCCTATACCAGCGGTCGGTGAACCATTTGAACATGTCATAGTTGACTGTGTTGGTCCGTTGCCAAGGACCAAAGCCGGCAATCAGTTTTTGTTGACAATAATGTGTACCGCCACCCGTTTCCCTGAGGCTATCCCTCTTCGCAGAATTACAGCGCCTGTAATAATTAAGGCTTTGACGAAGTTCTTTTCCACGTTTGGACTGCCTAAGGTAGTACAAACGGACCAAGGCACCAACTTCCTGTCTAGGTTATTTGAGCAAGTGTTACAGTCCCTGGGTATCCGACATATAGTGTCCAGTGCCTACCACCCTGAAACTCAGGGGGCTCTAGAACGTTGGCATCAGACCTTAAAGTCCATGCTGCGTAAATATTGCTTAGACACAGAGAAAGATTGGGATGAGGGTGTTCCCCTTGTTCTATTTGCTGCGCGAGAGACCATACAGGAGTCTCTTGGTTTCAGTCCTGCTGAGCTTGTTTTTGGGCACACTGTTAGAGGGCCTCTGAAAGTTCTTAAAGAACGGTTCATGTCAAAGGGTGCCAGCACACCCACTAATGTTCTAGATTTTGTTAGCCAGTTTCGAGAGCGACTGCATCAGGCGTGCTCTCTCGCAAAAGAAGCGCTCTCTTCTTCCCAGAGAACTATGAAACGGCACTATGACGAGAAAGCTGTTTCTCGATCTTTCCAGCCAGGTGATAAGGTTCTAGTCCTGTTACCTATCCTTGGTTCTGCTCTTTCCGCTCGTTTTTCCGGACCGTATGCAATAGACAAGAAGATAAGTGATACAGACTATGTGGTTCGCACCCCTGATCGTAAACGTCACTCTCGTGTTTGCCACATCAATATGCTTAAACCATATTTTTCCAGAGATAGTGTGCAGGTGAAGACCTCAGACCAGACAGCCGGACTGGCCGTCTCTGCTGTTGCCTCAACTCCAATAGTTCCGGACTCTCCTGACGTTAGTGGTGAGGATGTAGATGGCTTGGAGTTGCGCAATGCAGCCCATCAGGGTGCTAGATTGTCCAACACTGAGATGTTATTGAACCTGCCCACTCACTTAGCACACTTACCTGAGGAGCAGCGAGAGGACATCACAAATTTGATTCAGGCCTACATGGCTCTGTTTGGTGATGTTCCCTCCTGTACTTCTGTATTGGCCCATGATATTAAAGTTAACAATGCTGTGCCTATCAAGCAACATGCATACCGTGTTAACATCACCAAGAGGGCCATGATGCAACAGGAGGTTGACTATTTGTTAAAACATGGTTTAGCCAAGCCAAGTTGCAGTCCCTGGAGTTCACCTTGCTTGTTAGCTCCCAAATCGGATGGAACTCCTAGATTTTGTACTGATTTCCGAAAGGTAAATGCTGTCACCGTGCCTGATTCCTTCCCACTGCCCCGCATGGAAGATTGTATTGACAACCTTGGATCTGCCACCTATGTTAGCAAACTAGATTTGTTAAAGGGTTACTGGCAGGTCCCTTTGACCCCCCGTGCCTCGGAAATCTCGGCGTTTGTTACTCCTGACAATTTTTTGCAATATACTGTAATGCCTTTTGGAATGCGTAATGCCCCGGCCACTTTCCAGTGACTGGTGACCCTAGTCCTGGCTGGTGTTCCAAATTGTAATGCCTATCTCGATGACCTGGTTGTCTATTCGACCAACTGGCGTGACCACATGACAACCTTGCAAACTGTCTTTGACCGCTTAGCTGGAGCCTCCCTGACCCTTAACCTTGCCAAGTGTGAGTTCGGCAAGGCTACGGTTACCTATCTTGGTAAGCAGGTAGGACAAGGCCAAGTGCGTCCGGTGGATGCAAAAATATCTGCAATCACAACTTTTCCAGTGCCTACTACTAGGCGGGAATTGCGTAGATTCCTTGGGATGGCTGGGTATTACCGTGGTTTTTGCCGGAACTTTTCTTCTGTCGTCACTTCTCTCACTAGCCTGTGTAGCCCGTCCAAACCATTCATTTGGACAGCTGATTGTCAAAATGCGTTTGATAGTGTTAAAGCTCTCTTATGCAGTTCCCCTGTTCTCTCTGCTCCAGATTTCTCCCTGCCGTTCCAGCTGGAGGTGGATGCCAGCGGGGTGGGAGCTGGAGGGGTGTTATTACAGGAAGATCACGATGGTGTCAGTCACCCGGTTTGTTATTTCTCCCGGAAATTTAACAAACATCAACTAAACTATTCCACTATTGAAAAGGAGACTTTGGCTATGTTGTATGCGTTGCAACATTTTGAGGTGTATGTCGGTTCGAGCGTATTACCAGTGGTAGTATACACCGACCACAACCCATTGGTTTTTCTGTCGCGGATGTACAACCACAATCAGCGCCTCATGCGTTGGGCGCTCATAGTGCAAAATTATAACCTCAGCATAAAGCATAAGATGGGGTCTGAGAATGTGTTGGCGGATGCTCTATCTCGGAGTTAAATCTCTCGTGCTGTCGACTTGTTTTATTTTGCTGTCTACTCGGTCTATGTTGCTGTGGACTCGTTTTATGTTGCTGTCGACTCAGTCTCTCTTGCTGTCATTGTTGACCCGTGTGGTTGTACCAACTGCTATTTTTTTTTCATAGCTCTTTGTTTTGGTGTACATGTTATCTCGGGGATGTTATCTCGTTGTTAGACAAAAATAGAAACATGTTTAGTTGGTGTTAAGTGTCAAACATGTTTTTGTCTTATGTATGGGGGTGTTACATCCCAATGTATATATTCCCCAGTGTGTGTCTCCATGTGTGTGTGTTCTCCATTTTGTTTCCTCCCTCCAGCCATTGTTCCCTTCCCCATTGGTCCCTGCCAGGCCAATCCTTCCATTATTGCAACACGGCAGTGATTGGTGGATGGCTTTCCAGACTCCAACACTCAATCCACACCACCCAATCATGGATCACCCCACACCTGTTAAAACATGGCTTCTCACTTCAGTCTCTCTCTCTCTCTGGCATGAGGCTAGGCTTGTTGTGATTTTGGTAAACCTGTAACTTTGACAGTATTGCATTTCG
Source organism: Notolepis coatsorum (assembly GCF_963971535.1). Lineage (NCBI taxonomy): Eukaryota > Metazoa > Chordata > Actinopteri > Aulopiformes > Paralepididae > Notolepis > Notolepis coatsorum. Next base: position 7,710,901 of record NC_140174.1, read on the forward strand.
TTTATTGGCCTTTGGTGCTTAGTAGTAATTTCCTTGTGTGTGTATGGCCACAGAGAGAGCATTGTTAGTTATAGTTTGTTTTTGTATATATTCTGCTTTTGTTTCTGTATAATTAATGTGTTTTTCTCTCTTTCTCAGGAAGCACAGATGGGGTGAGCTGCCATTTCCTTTGGACATTGTTTTCTCCTGTTTTGGTTAGGTAAGAGTAGTTTAGGTAATGTAATCTCTTTTACCATAGATTAGATTGTGTTTATTTGGAGTATAGTGGTGTTTGTTTGTTGTTTTGGCCTGGGCTCACCCCTGAGCTACATGTGCTTCCTTTGCCTCTATTCAATAAATATCATTGTTGTTTACAAACGTGGTCCATCTTTTCTGTCAACCAACTGTTATGTTACAGCCCTTTACCCTTAGACTCACAGGGGTCGTAACAATAGGCAGATATATGTTGCCAGATCTGTTGTGACATTTTCAGTTTTCTATTTTGTGCAATTGGCAGCCATACTTCAGAACCATTGTTGGTAGATCTCTTCCAGCCTTTTGCAGCAGAGTTAAAACTTTGTGCAACGATTGGCTTGCAGAAATTATATATCACATGTTTGCATGAAAGGAGAATTATTCATTAGGTCCATTCACATGGGGTTATTATTATGTCGACGATGTGCATTGTTCTGCTCGTTTAGCCATATAATAGCAACAAACCTTTTATTTAAAAGCTATATTTCTAAACGATTATTTCCCTGTCCCAGTTGAAACTCGGAAACCCACATCATCTTCACGTGAACACTGACACAGAGCAATCCACAGACACAACACTCAAAAGACGACAAACTATATAGGATTCCATTTATTGCGGCTTTTATTGCTCATTGCCATGCAAGTAGACGACGATATAGTGGCAGCCGTGGCGGGTGTTTAACGGTACTTCTCGGCCAGAGCCAGAGCCAGCAGTGCCAGGAACTTATCCACAGCCACGTGGACCACAGGGCTGAAGTCCTCGGGGAAGAGCATGGCCAACACCACCAGGATGCAGTGAGACAGGATCTGCGGGAGACGAGAATGAGTGGACTTTCCCCAAATATATATAGCATTAAAACTGGCGTTGATCTGAACATTTCTGAGATAATGTTCAGATACAGCCCAATAATTAATAGGTGTACGTTATGCTGTATGTAATAATTTTGTCATGAGTAGCCCTGTACTAAACAAATCATTATTATTGTGTTTTTGAGTTATAGATGTTATGCGCCAGTTATTAACAACAATTACCTTGAAGTTGACGGGGTCAACCCTTAGCATGAAGGCGTGCAGCTCGCTGAGGGTGATGAGTCCACCGTTCAGGTCATCGATCTTGCCCAAGGCCTCGTACACGCCTCCCATAACGGTGATGCCGTGCTTCCTGACGGGGGGAGAGCCGGGACTCAGGTCCTTCCAGTGGGCGAAGTAGGCCTTGGTCTGCGGGTACACCACCAGCATCCTGGAGAGGGGAGAGGACGCGAAGGACAAAGAGGATGAGGATGACCCTAATGTCAAATCAATCAAATTCATATTTCAACATGCAAGAACATACGTCTGAATTCCAGCCGAAACCATTATTTCATCTAAGCATCTACAAAACCATTTGTTTCTCACCTGGAAAGAGCCTCGGTGCCGACTTCCTCGGATCTGCTGGAGGCCTTGGTGAAGAAGTCCTTCACAATGGTCTTTTCCTTGGCTGACAGACTCATTTTGACTGACTGGCGGGCTTCTCAGGCTATTCAGAGCTGGATGAATGAAGCGATGGAAGGGTCTGAAGTTTTGCAGCATCCTCCAGTGTTCTTTTATGGTCCAAAACCCACCCCAGGACCACGTAGCTCCGCCCCGTCTGGCTCTCTATTGGCGAGAAGAAACGATAATAGAGTTTGACTGTGAGTTCTGTGAATTGAGGGTGTATTCTTCTTCCCTTATCTCGTTCAGCTAAATATGGACATGCAGTGGTGTTCTCTATACAGTACGTGTGTAAATGGGCGTGGCGTGTGGCAGAAACCTATCTCTCATTGCTAAATATAGACTCAATGCTCTCCGAACTCATTGCTTTACTTAGTTTTTTATTTACTTTTTTACTTACTTTTTTACTTACTTTTTTACTTACTTTTGTTACTGTATGAAGCACACTCTCAGGGGCTCATGCAGAACCAAGCATTTCACCGTAAAGTACATGTATTTCAAGTAAACAAACTTGAAACTTGAACGTGGGGAACTCTGTAACTTCAATGTTGATGTCTCGTCTAACTTTACTGTCTTTCTGTCTCTTTTTTAAATCAAACTAAATCAAATATTCATTCATATTTCTACCAACCAGGCCGTCTAATGATCTTCCTTCATGTCTTGTGAACTTGGTCAAAGATTTCCATTAAAGACAGATGGCACTTCATGGAATTAAATTTTAATTATTTCCTCCACTTACAAAAATATTTAAAACCAACCGTCACAATAATACAACTGACCATATTCTCCAGATTTCCAGCTCTTTGTTTTACATTCCTATACTTGTTTTCTTTTTCTGATTTACACTTAATATGTTCTTATTTTCCTGTCAAATGGAATTATATATTTAAAAAAAAGAATTGCCTTTATTTAACCAGGTTTGTCCCAATTGAGATCCAGGATCTTTTTTACAAGGGAGACCTGACCAAGAATAGCAGCAACACAAAGTTTCAGAATACACACATAGAATTACAGATAAAAGTAACGTTACAAAATGGTCAGATAAAACATTTGCACACAGAAAACGTGGTTACAATAGGAGAGGTCTTCTGCCTCCTGCACATATTTCACTTTTCTATTCTATATACACATTTTGTACATGTGCAAATTCAAATAAAAACAACAACCATTGAAGCGGCTATAAAAGTTGGATAATTTGAGAGTTAAAATATTTATCTTTTCCGTGTATATTGATTTTTGTCTCATCTGGAGATTATTTTGACTTCAGTTTTGGTTTGGTTAATTGGTTTGGGAAAGCAGCATAATAACCATGAATAATTTGAAGTGTAATTGTGTTCATGTCATCCTGTGTGTGTGTGTGTGTGTGTGTGTGTGTGTGTGTGTGTGTGTGTGTGTGTGTGTGTGTGTGTGTGTGTGTGTGTGTGTGTGTGTGTGTGTGTGTGTGTGTGTGTGTGTGTGTGTGTGTGTGTGTGTGTGTGTGTGTGTGTGTGTGTGTGTGTGTGTGTGTGTGTGTGTGTGCTGTGTGTCAGAGATACCAATATAGGATCTTGTTATCTCTCAACACCAATATGGGTCACAGCTGGAGAAGAAGGTGCTGTTGTATGTTTAGCTGCACATCTGTTTGGTGAAAAACGATAAAGCCTCCTCTTCTAGAGAATATATGAATAATAATACGTATATGTTATGCCTCGTATTTAATTTAATTGTTTTTATATGAAACCATGCAGCGTTCTCGAAGTTTTTGGTGTTGGCTATACTGAGGAATTGGAGGCCTTCAACCTCCAGTGAACTACCATTATGTTGTAACAATATAACTTGTGTATTGTAATCAGTGTATTGTATTTTAAGTTGTGCACTCATGTATTTACTTACACACATATACACACACGTATACACACACGTATACACACACACACACACACACACACACACACACACACACACACACACACACACACACACACACACACACACACACACACACACACACACACACACACACACACACACACACACACACACACACACACACACACACACACACACACTCTCACACACTCCCGAGTCCCACAAGGTCTTTACATTGATCTTGTTTTCCAACTTGCTATATGTAATATGATTTTGTTTATTAGGTGGGGGTTTCTTAAAAGCCTTCTGGGCTTTTCTGCCTCTTTCTGCGCCATATATTTTTTTCTTTACAGTTGTCGTTATTGTGTTTTAATTTTTTTTTATCTTGTTATACTGTGCGAAAAAACTAAACTAAACTAAACGAGTTCAAGTTCAAGTTCAAGTTCCTTTTATTGCCACACGGCCAGGCCGGTGGAATTCAAGCACGGTGCAGGTGGTAGCTGCGACAATACACCACATAAAACATAAAAGGACACATGGAACAGTACAGTACAGAAAACGCTAGAACAAATACATGACAGAAACAGTACAGTACGAAAAACTATAGATGTCAGTTCAATGTAACATAGACCAGAAGAAACATAACAGCAGGGGGTAAATTTAGGAGGAGTTGGAGTTGAATAATTAAATAGGCTATTTAATTTTTTTAATTTAATTAAATTTAGTCATATTTAACCGATAGTATACCTTTCAGAATTAGAATGAGAAAATGTTGCTTGTATAGAAGATACAGGTTGAGCAATTCACTTCCCTTGTTTTTTCTTCTTCTTCTTCTTTTTGTTGTTGTTGTTGTTGTTGTTGTTGTTGTTGTTGTTGTTGTTGTTGTTGTTGTTGTTGTTGTTGTTGTTGTTGTTGTTATTAAATTAATTTAAATTAAAAAGAAGTTATAGACCTTTAATTGTGAATTAAATAAAATTTAGCCTTGGCTTCTCATTGACTGCTCTTCCAGTGCGCTCCTATACATCAAAACGTTATGCGTAATTACGCATGCAGAGAACACATGACAACAACAAAAGATCCAATGCATTATAGTTCTTTATTGAGGATTTTGATTTGATTTTGATTTGATTAGGGATCCCCATTAGCTGGTGCGATAGCAACCAGCTAGTCTTCCTGGGGTCCACACACAAAAAAACACAAAAACAATCACCATTGCAAAAAAACAAAATTATTAAAAGTCAGTACACACAATGCATAATGAACCTACTGTAACAATTAATATAGCTAAAATTACATTAGTGTAAAACAAAAACAAAAAACCACTTTACAGTGTTAAAAACAATTTAAAAACAATTTAAGATTCTTTTTAAAAGTGAATCTACTGTAAATGCAGCAGAGGTTCCGAGGCAGGCCATTCCACAGAGTTAATGCTCTAAAAATAAAAGATCTCCCCAGAGCGCTGGTTCTAGGACCTGGCAATTCAAGCTGCCCACTACTGGAACCTCTAGTGTAATGCTCGTGCACAGTATTACTAAAAACAATCTGATTATGTATAAAAACAGGAGTCTTACTGCTCATGACCAACTTGAACAGCACAAGTATATTAAAAGACAATCTATTTTCAACGTTAAGCCAAGAGAGGCGGGCATGCATACGGCTCACGTTAGACCTTAGTGAGCAGCCCAGTACCAACCGTGCTGCCCTGTTCTGGACCACCTGGAGCTTCCTGAGGTCACCACTGGCAGCAGATGACCACATCGCAGAGCAATAGTCAAGATGACATAAAACTAAACTTTGCACTATCTGACATAAAAGGGGACGGGCAACAAAAGAAGCACATTTCCTGGAAATACCAATTGCTCTTCCCATTTTTAAAACAATATTAATATGCTGAGACCAAGACAGAGTGCAATCCAGCATCACTCCAAGGAGTTTAGTACTTTCAACTTGTTGAACTGCTGAATTACACAAGTTTAAATGAAGCTTTGGATTTGTAGATAACCTGTGCCTTGTTCCCAGCACAATACATTTAGTCTTGGAGATATTAAGGACAAGTCTATTACATACTACCCAGTCATGCAGAGGAGAAAAACTAAAAGCATGTGACTTACATCTCCCCAGTTCCCCATGGAGACTGTTGGCTTCAGATAATAGCCACATCTGTTGGATGAAAAATGATAAAAGTGTCCTGAGAAATTCGATTTAGTTTCATGCTTGTGAATAGTACAAATCAATAATTGCTTATCCATCAAATAATGATTACTTTCATGCATGTAAAAAAAATTAAAAAAATGTAACGCTTGTATTTTAATACATTTATGAGTTGAGAGACAAATTATTTTAGTATATACAGTACATTGGTTTGAAAAGAAAGCAGCACAAAAACTATAATTTGGTGTTGGCCTATAGCATTGGTATCATGTCTTCCTTCCATGCATCTTCACGTGTCAGGCTATATTTGTTATGAGTATATGAGCCTATTAGCCCATGTAACCTTTTAATGGTGTAGTACCATAATATGATAACAAAATATGGGGGAAATATCAACATATTTAAGCGATAACCTTTAGATTTAAAGTTAGAAAATTGGGATTTGAGAGTTAATGTGTAAGTGGGAAGAAGCATAAGGATTTCCCTGCACTGAGCTCATCATGACTAACGACTGTATTTAATATGGTCCACAGAATGTTTTCTGTTAGATGTAGAAACACAACACATATTTCATTTTTTTATTTAACATATTTGTCATGCCTATGATGCCTTAGTTGGTAGACAAAGTTGAATACACGAATTACATTGGATCAAAGCTTGTTTAAATATAAAAATGCAACGTGTTCTGAACGGTTCCAATGGTGCCGATCATTTGATGTAACTCCTTGTCGTTTTTGAGATACAGATATTTCTGTATCATACTATAATTTTTGCATTTTTCAAATCAACTTCCAGGCATGATAAATAATGTGACATTTAAAAAACAAGAATTGTCATTGTCTTAAATGTTCTACCTCTAACAGAAAACTGTTATGTGGGGATTTTCCTTAACATACTAAATATAATCGTTAGTCATTATTGTATGAAATGTAGAAAACCCATCCACAAAAGAATACGTTTATAGCCTCACATTGACCGATTTGGAAAATGTCAACTGATTTGTGAGCAGCTCAGCTCAGCTAATACTTTACTACTGTAAAGTTAATTATACAATCTCACTGTGGACATTAACGGGTTCAAAAGTGTGCAAGTTAATAGTTTATCATTATAATTCCTATAATAACAACAATAATAATGATAATAATAATAATAACTTAATCAGTATGCTGCGATTGTGCCACTTAAATTGTTGCCATGGTTTCTTTTAACAAGACTTATAGTTTTCTTGTTTTTGTGTCTGCTGTATACAACAGAGCACACATCACTGTCATCAGGGTTGGAGAATGGTTAATTACATTAGTTTAACTATGGATGCAGTACTTTTTCAGTCCATCGTTAGTTTGACAAACTACAGTTTTGGAGTATATACAGACCTTTACTTGTGAGTAGTGTGGTCAATTGTAGCTAAAGACCTTTAATTGTGAATTAGCTCAACTCGTTAAGAGTGCATGTTTCCCCAACATTGACTGTGCGCTCCTTCCAATAATAGCGTGCGTAATTACGCACGGATAAAAGAGAACACACGACTATACGACAAAAGATCCAATGCAGTTTCGTTCTTTATTTAGAAGAAAAACAAAAAGCATGTGAACTACATCTCCCCAGTTCTCCAGAGATGGAGGCTGTTGGCTTTAGAGGTACTGCAGGCCCAGAGCGGACACCACGACGGACAGGAACTTCTGCCAGGCGGCCTGCGTCTCAGGAGTGAAATCATAACCCAACTTGGCGGCGACGACGATGGAGAGGCAGTCAGCCAGCAGCTGTGGAGGGAGGAGGGACAAGAAAACCAAACGTTAGGTCTCGGGGTGGGTGAGATATTAGGTTTCACACAAAGGTTTAATATAGGTTCAATAATCTTACGCTGAAGTTGCTAGGATCGACGTGCAGCTTCTCGGAGTGCAGCTGGCTCAGCTCGGCATACGTGTTCTTGATGTCATCCATGTTCTTCACGGCTCTGTCCAGTCCGTGCAGCACTTTGATACCGTGAGCTGCGATCATCGGGTTTCCCATGATGGCATCGGCGTTGTACAGGTTACCATATGCACCAAAGTACCGCTGGGTCCAGGGATACACGATCAGACACCTGAGAAAACAATAACACTTATTAATATAGCCTATATACAGCACCCTGTTTTAAATCATTGAAAAAACAATCCATAATTGCCAACCATTTGACCCTATCATCACACACACAGTATGGCCGGCATGAGAGATTCAGCATCATACCTGGCCAACGCCTTGGGACCGACGTCTTCATAGTCCAAGCTGGCGAAGAGGCCGTTGATGATCTTGCGCTCTTGTTCTGTCCACTCAACCATGGCTGCTGCTCGTGGTGATTCTAGCTGCAGGTTCTAAAGAGAAGTATGATCACGGCATCCGCATCCTCTCTTTTTATTTGGAATTCTCTGATGTTTCGGTGCAGCCTCTTTTTGGGTGGGGGGGGGGTGGGGGGGGGGGGTCCAAAATGCACCCAACGTCACCCAGCTCCGCCTCGTCTAGCTCTCTATTGGCGAGAATACAAGATAATAGAGTGAGTTCAACTTCTGTGAATTGAGGGTGTATTCTTCTTCCCTTATCTCTTTCAGCTATATATAGATATGGAAACAGTATGTAGTATGGGGTTATGTGGAAATGTGGAAATGTGGAAATGGGCGTGGCACGTGTGAGAAGCATATCTTTCATTTGTTGCTAAATATAGACGTATTGCACTCCGCCTATATGGACGTGGGGAAACCCAGTATAGGTCACTTAAATGAGTATTAAAACCCCTTGAAACCTATATGCGCCGACGCACTGTCCAACATTACTATCTTCTGAACGCGCCGCTCTCGCTCCTGCACCACCAACCTGTCACCTTTCGATTTTCTTTCTATTCAATCTAATTAATCAAATATCCATTCATATTTCAACCAGTCTAATCAACTTGGCCAAATATATAAATTAACAGATATATTATTCAGCATTGCCTTGGCTCGGGCTGATCGCTATACTAACTCGTTTGGCTGAGTTAGGGGGAGGGGAGCCGTGGGTGGGTCCTGGGCGTTGTGGACAGCGACCCCTACAGTTCGGTCGGGGCGCCTGCTCAGAAAAGGTAGGATCTGGTGAGAGGTAGTGCGGCCTCCCACACGTTACACTCTCCCAGTGAGAATCTGTGCGGCCAGGCTGGCTGCCGGCTGGCTGCACATGCGTCGGAGGAAAGCATGTGACAGTCTCCGGCCTCTCGGACCAACAGTAGGGGAAAGTGCGCAACAACCAGGAAGGGGGTTGGGAATTGGCATAACGACTAACAGTGGGATGGGAGAAAAATCGGAAAAAAGAAGGAGGGGGAAAAAGATAATCAAAAAAATAAAAACAGATATATTATTAACAGCCACTTTATGGAATTCAAACATAACTATTTAGTTAACAATTCATTATTTCCGTCCTATTTGGAACAAGCAACTATACCTCACAGACAAGACTATTTTCAGCTCTTTTGTTTTCTTTTTCACATATTATTTTCTGATTTACACTTATCTTACTGTCTGGGACATTCAATGGAATTGGGAGAGGTCTATTGATATCATATAGAATCTATCATATATCATATGATCTATCATCTATCAGGATCTATCATCTATCACATAATCTATCATACCATGTATATATCATATAGGATATATCATATCATAAAGGGTCTATAATTTATCTATCTTATTATCTATCATAGGACTGTACATTGGAGGTGGTTGGGTGGGTGGGGGGGAGGTTGGGTAGGAGGGGTGGGTGGGGGACACTGTACAACTGTACAAGCAAAACTGTACATTGGAATATTGACAAGACCATACTTGGTAATTTACTGTACATTGGAGGGGGTTGTGTTAGGACATTTACAGGGGCCAGTTTCGAATTGCAGTCTCCCGTAGGTGTTTTTTGAGAGTGTTTTTGAAAGTGGGTAGTGATTTACATTCCTTTACAGCTTTGGGTAGGGCGTTCCACATTGATGTGGCAAAATTGCTAAACGTGTTTAGTCCCTTGTTTGAGCCGAATCTGGGTTTAACATGATTTGTGGAGCTCCCTCTGGTGTTGTGATCATGGTATTCACTGACCTTTTGACATGTACATGGGTACCTTGGTCGTGTAGTGTATCTTGTAGACCAGGCCCATTGCAAGTTGCTGTACTCTGTCGTCTACTCTAAGCCATCCTAGGTTGTCAAAGTGGGCAGGGGTGAGGTGGGTTCTAGGAGTAAGGTCAAGCAGTAGTCTGACCAGTTTGTTTTGAGATGTTTGTAATTTTGTTTTTAGCGCCTTTGAGGTGCTTTGGTACCATGAGGTGCAAGCATAGTCGTAGTACCCTTGAATGAGTGCTCCTGCCAGAGTCTTCAGGGTATTCTTGTTTACCAGTGAGGAGATCCGGTACAAGAATCGAGTTTGTTGGTTGACTTTTTTTATTACATTGGATGCCATTTTGTCACAGGAAAGATTTGCCTCTAGGATGGAACCCAGGTAGGTAATATCTTCTTTCCTTGTGACAATATTGTCACCCACTGTAACTGAGAAGCCGTCGGTCTTGCTGAGTTTGTTATTTGAACCGAAGAGAATGGACTCTGTTTTGCCCATGTGTATTCAGTGTTATCAGCGAGCCATATGCAGATTTTGCCTAGTTCTGAGCTGAGGGTTTTTTCAACCTGTAACTTGTTCTTGTCAGAGACCGGCAGGGCTGAGTCGTCCGCAAACAGTAACAAGTTGCAGTCACAAGCTGACGACATGTCATTTGCATAAATTAGGAACAGTAGCGGACCTAGTATGCTTCCTTGTGGAACACCACAGCTTACTGTGAGGGGGGGGGGGGGGGGGGGGTAGGGTACCGTTTACCTTCACCATCTGCTCTCTCCCCTCCAGGTAGGATTGCATCCAGCTCACTGATAGACTATCAAAACCAATTGCTTTTAGCTTGTCAATCAGAATGGTGTGATTGACAGTGTCGAAGGCCTTTTGTAGGTCCAGCATGACCATGCCGCAGTATTTGCCCGCGTCCACCTCTTGTTTGATGTGGTCGTTGAAATAGAGAAGGCATGTGTCAGTGGAGTGGGATGTTCTGAAGCCAGATTGGAATTTGTAGATTCGATTTTTTTCCGCAAGGTATTTTTCGACCTGTTCTTATAAAAAATGTTCCATGACTTTCGAGATGGAGGTAAGGATAGAAACAGGGCGGTAGTTTCCTGGGTCTAATTTACTGCCTTTTTTGTGCAGGGGTGTTACTCTCACAATTTTGAAGTCCTTGGGGACGTGTCCCTGTTTTATGGAGAGGTTTATTATATGTGTGATGACTGGGGTGATGGCGGCTGCTGAGTCTCTGAGGAATTTGGAGGGGATGTTGTCATGGCCAGTGGCCTTGTTAGGTTGGAGGGCGCTCTGTTTTTTGAGTACCTCATCTGTTGTTACCATTTCCAGTTTGAAGTCGTCTTTGTGGACCCCTAGGTTCTTGTAGTATGCTACTATGTGTTCTACCCCATAATGCCCTGAGTGGGACGGTAGTTTGTTTACCAGTGTTGTGGCTATGTTTGTGAAGAAACTGTTTAAGTAATTGGCTACATCCAGCTTGTCTGTGATGAGTGTGTTGTCCGTCTTTATGTTTATGTTTGAGAATCTGGTTTTAAGTTTTTTACTGCAGCCTAGTTGGTTATTGAGTAATTTCCAAAGTTCACATGTTTTTTTTCCCCCTCGGTTTTTGATCATGGAGTTTACGTCATTTCTTAGTCTGTTTCTTTCCAGTTTGAGTTCAATCACGTGGGCTTGGAGTTCACTGCTCGTGCTTATGGTAAGCTTTGACTGACTTTTACGAAACTCAGAGCATTTTTTGTCTCTGGTTTTCATAGCGGTCAGTATTTCAGTGTGCATCCACGGCTCAGCGCGATTTTTTACCCTGGTGGTTCTTAGGGGGGCCATGTTGTTTAGTATCGTTTATGTTCTTATTGTCCTGTCAAATAGAATTATAGGTCTTCTGCCTCCTGCACACATATTTCACTTTTCTACACTCTTCTACACTTATATATTATAGGCTATTCATTTTGTACATGTGCAAATATAGATAACAACCATTGACAATATAGTCTTTTGAAGCTGCTAAGAAAAAGTTTGATAATTTGAGATATTTATCTTTTCCGTGTATATTGGTTGTCTCATTCCTCTGGAGATTAACAATGAAAGACAGGTATGGATACAAATGTGTTGGCCATATTGATAATTAATTGGGTAGTTTATTTTGAGTTCAGTTCTGTCTTAAATTGTATTTACATTTATGAGTTGAGAGACATGGCCATATTCTTTGTGTGTGTGTGTGTGTGTGTGTGTGTGTGTGTGTGTGTGTGTGTGTGTGTGTGTGTGTGTGTGTGTGTGTGTGTGTGTGTGTGTGTGTGTGTGTGCGTGTGTGTGTATGTGTGTGTGTGTGTGTGCGTGCGTGCGTGCGTGCGTGCGTGTATAGGTGTGTGTGTGCGTGCGAGTGTGCGTGCGAGTGTGTGTGTGTGTGTGTGTGTGTGTGTGTGTGTGTGTGTGTTCCGAGATACCAATAGGCGCTGTCATTCTTATCGCACAACACCAATACGGGTCACAGCTGGAGAGGACAGTGCTGTTGTTGTTGTTGTTTTTGAGTAGATACTGCACACGTGTTAGGTGACAAATGATAAAAGCATCCTATTCCAGAAAACTTCGATTTGGTTTCATGCTAGTGAATAGTAAAACAATAAATTAAAAAAAGAATATGCTTATTCATCACGTAATAGCTTACTTTTAATATAGGGATTTAAAAGTGTGAATTGAATAAAACCAGAATTCTAAAGTTTTGGGTGTTGAGAAATTATGAATTTGTGTCAGGTCTTCAGAATCAGAATCAGAATCAGAAAGGTCTTTATTTGCCAAGTTCAGCTTTGGTCGTTTTCGGTGCGACATTAGTGGACAGACTACAGACAGATAATACAATAAAGAGGTGGAGTAAGATCAAATTAAATATGAACTAAGTTGAGCAAAATAGAATATAATATAATTATGAAATAAAAATATCCATCCTCACGCAGGATATTTGTTATGGGTATATGCCTATTAGCATACATTTAATGATGAAGAAAGGAAATGTAAGAACACATATTACCGTATTCAACCGATAACCTTTAGATTTAAAGTTAGAAAATTGGGATTTGAGTAATGGGAAGCAAAGTATAGCGCATATAGGGATTTCCCTGCACTGAGACATCAGGTCTGAACCATTCATAACTAATATGTTAAGAAAAAGCACCACAGTGTTTCTCACATATGGACATTAATGGGTTCCACGGTTTGTTATGTTAATCGTTTATAATAATAATAATAATAATAATAATAATAATAATAATAATAATAATAATAATAATAATAATAATAATAATAATAATAATAATAATAATAATAATAATAATAATAATAATAATGATGATAATTATTATTAAATAATTCCTAAGTATTTAATCAGTCGGCTATTATTGTACCAAATGGTTGCCATGGGTTTCTTTCGAGATTGAAAGATACGCTGCTAGACTATACCATAGTGTATTTATACCTGCTCACTGTACATATTACCACAACTCTGTATACACATCTGATTAGCACTATACTTAAAACTCGTTTAAAAAACAACTAAAAACACATGTGTTCAGACAGGCCTTTGGTCATACATAGGCATTTTTTCTTGTCCTCACTGTTCCTATAGTTTTGTTTTAATTAGTGACTCATGATTTTATCCAAATTATTTTATTCTACTTTTTTTTATCTGGTTTCACTGTTTTTTAACTGCTGTCTGTTGTTGTTGTCATTTATTTCTTATATTATTTTTTTATATTAAGCTGTAGTGTAAAGCACCCTGTGCATTCGTGCTGTGAAGGGTGCATATAAATAAAAGTCAGTCATTCATTCATACTTATAGTACTAATTTATATATTTTATACGCAGTTTAATCTCCTGTACATTGTACATTACTATTGCACTTTACTGTTACATTTGCAACATGCCAACCCTCTTTTCGATACTGTACCTGTGCTGCATAATGACAACACATTTGAATAGAATAAAATCGAATCGGATCAACATAGCGTTAAGAGTGGTTTATTCAACATTGACTGTCATTACTCTTCCAGTGCTTCCAATATATTATACCATGCATATTACGCACGGATAAAAGAGAACACACAACGACAACAAAAGATCCAATGCATTTTCATTCTTTATTGAGGAGGAACTACACGCGAACTACATCTCCCCAGTTCTCCAGAGATGGAGGCTGTTGGCTTTAGAGGTACTGCAGGCCCAGAGCGGACACCACGACGGACAGGAACTTCTGCCAGGCGGCCTGCGTCTCAGGAGTGAAATCATAACCCAACTTGGCGGCGACGACGATGGAGAGGCAGTCAGCCAGCAGCTGTGGAGGGAGGAGGGACAAGAAAACCAAACGTTGGGATGAGATAATAGGTTTCACAAAGGTGGTACACACGGTGTGTAGTAGAGGGGTTCAATAATCTTACGCTGAAGTTGCTAGGATCGACGTGCAGCTTCTCGGAGTGCAGCTGGCTCAGCTCGGCATATGTGTTCTTGATGTCGTCCATGTTCTTCACGGCTCTGTCCAGTCCGTGCAGCACTTTGATACCGTGAGCTGCGATCATCGGGTTTCCCATGATGGCCTCGGCGTTGTACAGGTTACCGTATGCACCAAAGTACCGCTGGGTCCAGGGGTACACGATCAGACACCTGAGAAATAATAACACAACGTCTATCGTGAGTTGAATCCATCATGCTATCCATTTGGTCGTTTCACACGGTGGAGCTAATTCTAGACTGTCTTCCAATTAACCTATAGTTTCAAGTTCATGTTTTGTTTTATTTGTCACATAGATATATATATATAAGGTACATGAAATGCTTGGTTCTGTATGAGCCCCTTGAGATTATGCTTCATATACAGTCAAAAGAATAAAGGCCAAACACTATACAAAATACAATATACAAACGACAAATACTAAAGTACAAATGCAAACAATGAAGTACAAAATGCAAACCTTTTAAAATGCAAAATGCAAAAATGAGTATATTTTTTATATATATAGTGCAAATATAGTAAAGTGTTTTTTAAGTGTCTAAAGTGAATGAGGTCAGTGTTGAAAGTGTGTGCATGTGGATGTGTGTGAGTGTATATATATGGATGGGTATGAGAGATTCAGCATATAGCCTATACCTGACCAACGCCTTGGGGCCGACATCATTATAGTCTAAACCGGCGAAGAGGCCACTGATGATCGAGCGCTCCTTTTCTGTCCACTCAACCATGGCTGCTTGTGATGGTTATTAGGTTTGAAACAGAAGCATCATCACGGTATCCGCGACCTGTCTTTTTATTTATCAAACTCTCTCTCTCCGCCCCTGAACGGAAAGGCAGCTGTAATAGGTTGGAGATATCAGATAAGACATTTCTCTTTTGGAAACACATATAGACGAAAATTAGGCGTAGGTCTTTAAAATGGAAATACGCCCTTTGTAGATGATTATCTCTAAGGTTAACTTAAAATAGACTCTCTTTTTCTGTCCATTTTACTTGGTGTGTAGTATAGGCTTCTACTGTCCGGCTTTCTGGCTTCCTGTCTCTTCCTAAATTATTTAAATCTCTGCCACGTGCCTTTTATGTACATTTATATTCTAAGTCGATCACTCAAAACAGGCAGTTATAGGCGAAGTGCACGTTATAGGCTACAATTCATGAAAACAAAATTATTCTAATCTGTTATATAATTAAGCGCTACATATGCGCTGTAACATATTTGCAGCAGTCAACAAACAAGGGGTAGTGAATGATATTTATTTAATTTTATTTTATTTGTCCTTTTCAAACATCAACTAACATGTATATAAATTAAAACAAGTACAAGCAACAGCTAAAGTATCAGAGTTCAAAACTTTAAACTATTCTAACGGAAGAAAATGTTCTAACTTCAAGGTTTTCTGTATAGTTCATGCAAATTGTACGGGGCGTAATGTTTAAAACTAGTTTAGCCAAGTTCAGTTTTTACATGTGGTGTACAGTACCTAAAGCTATAATCCTCTGACCTAGTACCATATGTGATGTAAAGCAATCAAATAGCAGAAATAATAGGGAAGTTTCATATAAGCAGAACACTAACCCATCCATCTTTCATTGCACACACATCATGTTACTGCTGAAAATAGTTGTGCTGTTGACTTGTCGTACAGAACTTGTAAGTCGCTCAGGATAAAAGCGTCAGCTAAATGACAACATGTAAATGTAAATGCATTTGCTGCTGCATCTGACTGGAACACATTACAAAACACCCTTAAAACTTTAAGTGCCGAAAACGTGTTTAGGCGTCTTTCCTAGCCATGCTAAAGTTGCCGAGGACGCCCTAACTCGTCTTTAATATCAATATTTCAAAAATCTGTGATCGAAATCATATTTTTCCTCCGCAGCCCTGAGACACAGTACTGGCCTCCTCTCAACCCTCTAGCGGTTCAAGAGCGCCATCTGGTGGCCGATCGGCAGAAGCGCCAAACAGGAAGTCATGTGGATGAAGTGCTGATCACCCATATTACTTCCGTCCACTCTCTATAGCTCCCGCGACTCCATCTTGAAACACTCGAGAATAGATCGCTCGCCCTAACTCAATAAACAACGTTATTTGGACGTATATACTATTATACAACCTGGAAATGGACCGGGTATTTCGACATCTCATAATGGAAAACTGTCTACCCCACGCTGATCGCCCAACGGCCCGCGGAGACTGGGGTGAGTTTTAGCGTGTAATATTACCGTGTTCGACACTAACTGCTATGATGAACATTTGACCCACATTAGATGAATGGTATAACGCTGCCCACAGAATTATAAACGCCCCCCCCCGCCCATCTGGTCATCATCAGATGATACGTAGAAACTTCTAGAAGTACGTCCAATTGAAATTTTTGATCTCGCACAGATTCCTACCAAACTGTATTTCATCATCAATATAATGCATTTGGGGCTATAAATCACGTTCTGGAGAAAGCTGCAGAAAGAGATGAAAACATACTTATACTTTAGATCATATTTTAGTATGAATATGTGAATGAAAAAGTTTAACGTTGCTACACCATGAACAATACATATAGGACCTTGAATGGGCCCTAATAATGGCAATCTAGCAATAGAATTTAAAAAGTTATAGCCCTGCAAAGAAGGGGAACTTCTACATGTTAAATAGAGCTGGCAACGGATGGTATATCATGAATTTAGCCTTAGGCAATCAAAGTGTTAAACTCACTGCCCTCACATCGCTCACTGCTTTTAAACAAAATCTGCAACAGATCTTAACCGACTGTTGCACCTGCTCACTGCCTCCCAATCGCACGCATAGCCCTCAGACTAGTCTCTCCTCCCCCTAAGCCCCCCTACCTACCTCCCTCCTTCTCCCCCTTTCTTCTCACTCTCCCTCTCTCCCTCTGGTTCTCACTCTTCCTTTCTCATTTCCCTCTCTCCCTTTCCTTCTCTCTCCCTTATTTATTGTTGTCCTTGTATATTGCAATACTGTCATTTTGTATTTTATTTATTTGTATGCATGTACATAACCTTGTTTTTGTTACAGCCCCCCCCCCCCCCCCCTTCCCACAAAAGGCCTTTGCTTTTTGGACAGGCTGCTTTTGTATATAAGAATTTGTTCTTAATTGCTTGCCTGGATAAATAAAGGTTAAATAAATAAAAATAAATATGTAAGTTGAACTCACCAAAGACGGCAATTTAGGTCCCAGATTGATTTGATAGGCCGATAGAAGTAACCGTTTACTTAACCTCGTCAGTTTTCGAGGTATAGTGTAAGGCGATGTCAAACTCCATCCAAGCACCAGCTCTTGAGTGTGTTTGCTGGCTGTGAGGGTCAAGGCCTTTGGCCGCAAGTCTGAAAGGTGGAGCGAATTTGGGCCCATGCACGCACGCACGCTGAAAAAGTGAGCGCGTACGTGCCACACCATCTTTGAGACTGTGCACGAGTATTAGCACGGGGGAGGGGTCGGAATGCGGCAGGCTGTGTGAAGGGCAACAACTTTTTTATTGAGTGGTCAACAAACAAACAAACAAACAAACAAACAAACAAACAAACAAACAAAAACATATCAGGCCGGGGTAAGAAAGTGTCCATTTGCATCCCCGGTGAGAATAGTAATATGGCAGCCATTCGGCTATTTACACCCACTCTTCTGCGCCACCCCACGTCACCCCCCCCCCGCCTACACATAAAGGTATAGGGGTACATTAAATGCACGATATACCCTTTCCAACTTTTTTCTCGCTGTTTGTAGGCCTATAATTCGAATGAAAATGGTACGCACAGAGTTGGTCTATATGCATGGTTAGCTAACGCAGCTAATTAGCCAAATCTTGTTATAACGCTATAGTTATAGATTCAAGATTCAAGAGTTTTATTTGTCACACACAAGACATGTAGTGAAATGTAGGTGGTCATGCCCGCCTAGATTATGCAAAAATACAAATAATAAAATAAAAAATAAGAATAAAATACAGTACTAAACATAAGAAGTACAAAGTAATAAGTAATAACATACAAATATACAGTGGATTCAGATGATTGCAAAAATGTATAGTGGTTTTTAGTGTTTTTTTGTAGTGTATGTATAGGGTGTGTGAGAGTGTAAGTGAGGATGTGTAGTGTGTGTGTGTGGGCGTGTGCGTGTGTGTGTGTGTGTTCATGTGTGCTTGTATGTGGAGAGATCAGTGTTGAGTGTTCTGATGGCCTGGGGGAAGAAGCTGAGTCTAATAGTCTCTCTGTTTTGGCTGCATGAAGGCAGAGGCCTGGATCTGGATCTTTGCACTAGAGACTCATATCACTGGACTCTCACCACACTATCTTGTGTTTGTACTTTTTATTTTACTATATTGTATTTGTATCTATACCTTAAGTGTATCTATAGTGTATATAGATACTGGACTGTATAGGACTGTGAAGCTATATGCATCCCCAACCCTGTATCATGCTGCTTTGACACCTGAATTTTCCCAAGGGGATCAATAAAGGATTATCTTATCATATATTACTATTGCACTTTACTGTTACACATAGGTGGCCATAGCTATGTTTTACCCATTTCAAGGGAAATGGGCCCCACTCGCTAGCAGGGCCCCAGATTGACAAAGCAAACACGGCTTTTGGTTGGTGGTTATGGGGATGAAAAACAATAATTTTTCATTTGAGTATGCCCATTTCAGTGGTGATGCACTGGGTCATTTCAGATATATTTGGCATAGTAAGTGGGCACATATCATGAAAATAACCCACCACCCCGTCCAAAAAACTAAATCTGCATTATACTGTGGTCTGAGGCCAGCAGGTGGTAAAATGGTAAATTGTGCATTTATATAGCTTTACAATTTGTTCCTCACATTTTTACCCATTTACTCACACATTCACACACCGACGGCAGAGACAACCATGCGAGGTGCCAACCTGCTCATCGGGAGCAGTTATGGGTTAAGTGTCTTGCTCAAGGACACTCCGACACACGTTGCCCCGGGAGGAGCGGGAATCGAACCAGGAAACTCCGGATTTTGGCGGGAACATTTGAACACAGTAAAGGCCTAATTATAGTGTATTCTGTGTGGGCTGTCGTGGCTCCTCTCTCTGACCATCATACCTACATGTTGTTGGCGTCGCCACCGACATGCAGTTACATGTTTGTCCAGCTGCACATATATGTACCCTCAGCAAAGCATTGCCATTTGTAAAGTTAGCTCAAGACACACCACAGTGGATGGTGGAGGCAAATGAAGATGGAGCAAGTGCTCAAGGGTTTCATGGTGAATCCGGAGGTAGACAGCAAGAACAAGCACTGGACATGTGCCTCAAGTTGGTGGCTTTATTATCTACCCACCGCATCAACTCTGGTTGGATGCCAAACTTATTTTCATTGTACTGTATAATGACAATACATTTTTATCTAATATAATATAATATAATCTACTGCTATAATATATAAAGAAGAGCTATAAACTATGATGGGCTAAACGGAGGCACGCAGAGAGGAACACCATGGTCAAGCCTCAGTTACGCATATGGTCTCGACCAGTGATTTTGCAATTAAAATAAGAATGCGTTTAATCTAGTGTTGTGGTTGTACAAAGCATTTCTAGTAATAGGTAGATTCGACATCATGCAATCATACACCCCTCTTGAGAAATGGGGGGGCAATCTTGCTCTACTTTGTCAAATCTAATAAATATTGTCAACTTCTACACATTTTGCCCCCCTCCTTATTATATTATTGTTTGCCCTATCGACAAGATAGTGGTGTATTTACACAGTATAATCACGACACATTTCCTAAATGATGCACTTTACAGATCAATCAAAAATGCATTTTCAACAAGGTCCAAGCAAGGCTACTTAAAATGTCGCCAATGCAAGTTCAGTCATTTATATACTGTAGCCTGAATGAATGAACATTTTATTTAATTAACAGATTGCAGAATGGGTACAATACAGTACAGCTCAATACACACAATTGTTAAGGGGATGTAGACCAGAGAAAGACTTTCGTCTTGTTTACATCAGGGTCCCCTGTTTTCAATTCATAGTGAAAACTGTGATAGTTGTCCTTAAAGTAAACATTATGCCGAAGTTGCTATGTGTCTGCCTTCTGTTCTAGATCTGTTCCCAAGATCCAACAGTTTGTGGAAGAAGTGGTCCCACAGTATAGCCCTTCAGACTTTAACAGTCACTTTAGACTCTCCCGTGGGCACGTGGAAGTATGTATACAATGAGCAGACATTCTATGCATGCTATTACAGTATTAAAGTATATGCTGCTACACCATTCACTCCCTTTTGCTCTTTCCTCAACCATTCAGGAACGAATAACTGCCCTTGGCCCCGTTTACATAAATAAACGGCACAACAAGTTGCCACTTACAAGCAATGTCCATGCCTGTCTGTGGACTCTTTCGAACCAAGAGTCACATAGGGGCGTTGCAGACAGGTTTAACATCACCAAATCCACTGTGTCAAAACATCTGCATAAATTCTGTGCACTTGTAAATACACACCTGGCACACCACATATCCTGGCCCACAGGGCAAGCCCTGCATTCCTCTGAGTTAGGATTTAGGGCAGCAGGATTTCCTAACACCGTCTGTGTCGTGGATGGCTGCCACATTCCAATTGTGAGGCCACACTGTGAGAACCCAGTTGCATACCTGGATAGAAAACAATTCTGGGGCGGCCGGGGAGTGCAGCGGATTAAGCGTCTGTCTACCACCACAGAGACTAACATTGGGATGGGAGAAAAACGGGAAAAGGGAGGAGGAAAAAGATAATAAAAAAAAATATATTCTATTCAGTGATACTAACTGCATGGGTTCTGTGACAGCCAGCGGCGGTTCTGTCGTGTCAGTGTGGGCGACCCTGGTAGCTGGCATGATGCGTGAGCATTTCGTGTGTCAGAGGTTGGCTGGCTGCTATAGAAGAAGATCCCACCGGTCCCTGGTGCCGGATGGAATGCACATCACACCTTGAATACATTTTGTTTTTAATTCCCTGCGCTGGAAGGAAATAAAAAATGCTTTGACACAGATACTTCAACCAAAACATTTATTACAAAAAAAAAGAAACTCAACATTAACTCATTCCCCGCCAACGACGAGTATACTCATTATTGGCCGCCAATCGAATAACGGCAACAACGAGTATACTCGTTATTTGATCGGTATTTCTTTTATTCGCTATTTCCATTCATAAATCATCCAGGAAGGCTGTGGTACCATAGGGAATGAGTCTGAGATCGCAAAGGTCCAATACCACCACCTGGTGGTATGCGGCTGATGTTGCACTCCATTTGAGACTCTGTGTATCGCTCTGTGCATCGATGAAAGTCATCCGGGGGGAGTTTTCTAGTAACGACCAATGTGAAAATAGTTACCACAAGCAGGGTTTATCACTCAAAAGGTAATTTTATAGGTACCTTTCTGATTAAATATTTTGCCACAAACTGGACAGTTAATGGTCTACTCTACAATATGACTTATTGTGGATGTTCACATGCCCTTTATCTCTGAACCTGTTCCAAATAATTAAACAACTACAGGGTTTCTCTCCAGTATGACTTCCCATGTGTCTTTTCAGAACCCCTTTATCATTGAACCATTTCCACAAACTTAAACTTCAGGGTTTCTCTGCTGTATGAGTCATCATGTGTTTCTTCATATTTCCTCTCTGATTGAACCCTTTTCCACACACTGAACAACTAAATGGTTTCTCTCCTGTATGAGTCATCATGTGTTTCTTCAAATCTGGTTTATGTGAAACCCCTTTTCCACAAACTGAACACTTAAATGGTTTCTCTGCTGTACGAGTTGCCATGTGGGTCTTCAAATGTCTTTTGTCACTGAACCCTTTTCCAAAAACTGAACAGCTAAATGGTTTCTCTCCTGTATGAGTCATCATGTGGGTCTTCAAATTTCCTTTGATACTGAACCCTTTTCCACAAACTGAACAGCTAAATGGTTTCTCTCCTGTATGAGTCTTCATGTGTTTCTTCAAATCTGATTTCTGTGAAAACCCTTTTCCACAAACTGAACAAATAAATGGTTTCTCTCCTGTATGAGTCTTCATGTGTTTCTTCAAATCTGATTTCTGTGAAAACCCTTTTCCACAAACTGAACAATTAAATGGTTTCTCTCCTGTATGAGTCATCATGTGGGTCTTCAAATTTCCTTTCTCACTGAACCCTTTTCCACAAATTGAACAACTAAATGGTTTCTCTCCTGTATGAGTTCTCATGTGGTTCTTCACATTTCTTTTGTGAGTGAACTCTTTTGCACAAACTGAACAACTAAATGGTTTCTCTCCTGTATGAGTCATCATGTGGGTCTTCAAATTTCCTTTGATACTGAACCCTTTTCCACAAACTGAACAACTAAATGGGTTCTCTCCTGTATGAGTCTTTGTGTGTTTCTTCAAATCTGATTTCTGTGAAAACCCTTCTCCACAAACTGAACTAAATGGTTCCTCTCCTGTATGAGTCTTCATGTGTTTCTTCAAAACTGATTTCTGTGAAAACCCTTTTCCACAAACTGAACAATTAAATGGTTTCTCTCCTGTATGAGTCATCATGTGGATCTTCAAATTTCCTTTCTCACTGAACCCTTTTCCACAAATTGAACAACTAAATGGTTTCTCTCCTGTATGAGTTCTCATGTGGTTCTTCACATTTCTTTTGTGAGTGAACTCTTTTGCACAAACTGAACAACTAAATGGTTTCTCTCCTGTATGAGTTCTCATGTGGATCTTCAGATTTCTTTCGTAAGTAAACTCTTTAGCACAAACTGAACAACTAAATGTGTTCTCTCCTGTATGAGTTCTCATGTGGATCTTTACATTTCTTTTGTGAGTGAACTCTTTTGCACAAACTGAACAACTAAATGGTTTCTCTCCTGTATGAGTTCCCATGTGGGTCTTCAAATTTTCTTTGATACTGAACGCTTTTGCACAAACTGAACAACTAAATGGTTTCTCTCCTGTATGAGTTCTCATGTGGTTCTTCAAATTTCTTTTGTGAGTGAACTCTTTTGCACAAACTGAACAACTAAATGGTTTCTCTCCTGTATGAGTCCCCATGTGGGTCTTCAAATTTCCTTTGATACTGAACCCTTTTCCACAAACTGAACAGCTAAATGGTTTCTCTCCTGTATGAGTCTTCATGTGGATCTTCAAATCTGATTTCCGTGAAAACCCTTTTCCACAAACTGAACAATTAAATGGTTTCTCTCCTGTATGAGTTGTCATGTGGATCTTCAAATGTCCTTTCTGTCTGAACACTTTTGCACAAACTGAACAACTAAATGGTTTCTCTCCTGTATGAGTTCTCATGTGGATCTTCAAATCTCTTTTGTAAGTGAACCCTTTTGCACAAACTGAACAACTCAATGGGTTCTCTCCTGTATGAGTTCTCATGTGGATCTTCAAATTTTTTTTGTGAGTGAACTCTTTTGCACAAACTGAACAACTAAATTGTTTCTGTCCTGTATGAGACAAACTTAATGTTTTTTGTTTCTTGTTTGATATTAGCATCTTTAAACCTGATTGAGGTTCCCCACTCTCCTTCCAATCATCACTGTCATCAGTCTCAGAACAGTCCGAAGAGAGAAGCTGGCCATCTCTAGTTGGTTCTAAATCACCAGCTGGATCTAAGTTACTGGCTGATGTTTTTTGTTTCTTGTTTGATATTAGCATCTTTAAACCTGATTGAGGTTCCCCACTCTCCTTCCAATCATCACTGTCATCAGTCTCAGAACAGTCTGAAGAGAGAAGCTGGCCATCTCTAGTTGGTTCTAAATCACCAGCTGGATCTAAGTTACTGGCTGGTTCTGATACTCCACAGTCATCCCCATCAGGTTCTGTTTTCATCTGTCCAGTTGAGGTGCTGGGTAAAGAGTAAGCTTCTCTGTTTTTCTCCATCTGGGTTTGAAGAGGCTGGAAGGACAGAGCGTTCTCTTGACCATCTTCACATTTCATTGGGTCTACTGTGATCTTGGAGAGATCAGCTTCTTCCAGCCCTTGATGTAGTTCCTCTTTAATATGTAGGAGCTCTGGCTCCTGGGTTTGGCTGAGCAGTGAGGACAGAGTATTCTCTCCATCATGTTCATATTTCACAGGATGTAGTTCCTCCTGTTCCTCTTTAATCTGTACGGACTCTGCGTCCTGGGTTTGGTTCAACCATGAGGACTGAGGTTTCTCTTCATCATGTTCACTCTTCACAGGGACAGGATTGTACGTCAACTTCATGATATCAGCCTCCTCCAGACCTTGAAGCTGCTCTCCCTCCTGACTGCTCCAGAGTTCCTCCTGTTCCTCTTTCATCTGTAGGGGCTCTGGCTCCTCCTGGCTCAGACTGGGGCTCCTCTCCTGCTGCTCAGGGGGGACCTCCTCTTCACAGACAGAGAGCTGTGGGGGGTCTGCAGGGAGGAATAATAATAATATGAATAACAAACACTAAGATGCAGTAGATAACTTTTCACTATTTAAGTAAAACCCTGCAACTGAGAGTAGAAACAAGTGTTTTCAATCAATTACTACTTGGCTACAAAATGTGCCTATTTAATACAGTGAGGACATGTCCTCATCACGCTGTCAATCACAACTTGGAGGTTGATCAGATGTTGTCAGGAGGTGAGAATGTAAACAAACAGAGTGAGACTTGAGGTTCTCCAAACTAAACAGGGTAACTGTGGATAGCTGAAATACTTTTGTTAGCTTGACCAATAACCTTTTACTTGAGTTGGGGCACTCCTACACTGTAGGACTCAAATTAAAGCTGAAATTCTGCACTTGAAGCACACCTTGAAAAAAAACGTATTAAAAAACTTTTCCGAGTTCAAAAAAATTTTGGGACTTTTCAGAGTTTTAAAAAAAATTCTGGAAAAAATATTTTTTTTATGAAAAAGAATATATTAAAAAAAACGTATTAAAAAACTTTTCCGAGTTTTTAAAATGTTTCTGACTTTTCCGAGTTTTTAAAAAATGTCAGGCTTTTCCTAGTTTTTAAAAAATTTCAGACTTTTCAGAGTTTAAAATTTTCTGACTTTTCAGAGTTTTTAAAAAATTTCTGGACTAAGGGGGTGTGGCCTAAGGGGACGTGGTCTAAGGATCGGGGGAGTGGTCAACATCGACCAATGAAAGAGGATATCCCTACCGAGTCCAATGGCACAACCCGCAAGTCTCGACGACAAACGGTTCAAGAGATACACTGAGGGGGTGTGGCCTAAGGGGGCGTGGCCTAAGGATCGGGGGAGTGGTCAACATCGACCAATGAAAGAGGATATCCCTACCGAGTACAATGGGTCAACATAGACCAATGAAAGAGCACATCCCTACTAGTGGTCTGCAAGGGCCTTGAAATAAAGCCCGAGCCCTGCCCGAGCCCATGAACTTCAGGCCCTGCCCGAAAATAAGCCCGACTGTAAATAATATTTTAAGCCCTAGCCCGCGTGAAAACACGAAAAAAATTATTATTATTATTATTATTATTATTATTATTATTATTAAAATATATATTTTTTTGTATTTGTTTTAAATATTCGAAACACGGTTTTATATGAACGTAATAAATAAACAAAACTAAGAAGCATTTACATAGCCTGTTTCGCAATGCCGTCTCTCCCAGTGCTTGCTTATATAGACTGACTCACACATCAGCCTCGTAAAACGTATTGAAGGCTATAGAATCTTCTTTGACACACACACACACACACACGACACACAATAGCCTACTCAGTCAAACAAACAAACAGAAAACAGAAATCAGATTTCGAGCAGAGCAACGTAATGAAAATCACAACAAAACAAGTAGCGAGTCGCGACCCAGCAAATAGTAAACATCACTCACCAGACGTCAGCAACGCGTTGAACACCGTTAACAAAACCGGCTACATACATCCCAAGAACAAATTAAAACGTTTACCAACTGGCTATATTCCAACACAACCAATCTAACCAATATAACCTTAGTTATATGAAAAAAAAATGAAAAAAAACGCAATAAAAAAATAAAAAAAAATAAAAAACTGCTGTGCCCGGGCCCGGCCGAGCCAGAATTATTTATAAAAAAAAAAGCCCTACCCAGCCTGAACCCGCCGGGCCGGGCCGGGCCGGGCCCCGTCGGGCCTGGGCAAGGTTGCAGTGCACTAATCCCTACTGAGTACAATGACACAACCCGCAAGACAGAGGGCGCTGTCAAGCAATTCAGTACTGCTACACAGAGGGGCGATTAAGGGTTAACTCCATGAGAGGTCATTGGCAGGTCAGCTGTAGCCATGGGCCATGAGCCACACACCTGTTACCTAATTAGGCATGAATGACTTGTACTTTTGATACAATGCATTTCAATGAGGGCAGACGCATGACGTCCTTCTCACGATGATTAAAAGCAAACGATAAGAGATGAAGCGTTGTCACGTTCACATGAGCACCACATGTGTTGTTTTTATATCTATGTCCAAAATTGAGATCACTGTTGCAATTTACCAAAGGAGGTGGAAAAAAATTATTTCACCTCCTACACTCTAACTTGCAATGCATTTCCAATGGGACTGAAATTTTCCTGTTTAAAGTCGATTTGTAGCCAAACGGTGCGGTGAAACTTTCCGAAAAGCAATAGCGCCTCGGTTGGAGCAAGCCGGTCGTTTTGATACCTTTCATGTGTATGGGGCGCGACCGCTCTGGCAGGAGTTGTTTGCAAAATCGGCGGAATAAAGAAAGAATAAATAAAAAGAGTATAGATTACTATAGTGTGGGTGGCAACCTGGCTTCGCCAGGTCACCCACACTAAATATTCGTTGACAGCCCTACAAGTACAATTAGTTACTGCATACTACATCACCCCCGAGTGGAACATGGAAAGCCAAACTTTCCCCCACTGTACCGAAAACCGTACCGAACCTTAACTTCAAAACCAAGGTACGTACCGTACCGTGGTTTTTGCGTACCGTTACACCCCTAATCTGTAGTGATATGTAGTAGGTACTATATAAGGCCGGGGTGCGACCCGGACGATATATATATGGGTGCACCAGTATATGTATGAATGTCAAAATATGTCAAAATAAGTAAACTTGAGTCCAGTCTGCAACTAAGTGTCTTCATTGTCTCGATAACACTTCATGGTGACAGCGGTAACAGTAGTGGATTGCCTACAAGCAGGACGGGAGATTGTCCGAGGATAATTCTGCATCTGCACGTAGGAAACCCGTCAGCGCTAATGAAGCAATCTGACAGCTGACAACTGACAGTAGCAGTTCACAAGCTGGAAACGCAACCCGAACGAGAAGACGTCATGGCATCACACTTGCCAACACTGAACTGGGCCGACCCGGATCAGGGTGAGGCTATTTCATTGTTTAAACAAAAAAATTCTCTTTACCTAGAAGATGAGGAAATAGTTGGCGATGCCAAAACAGGCACGGAAAATATGTCGTGGTATTGAAGATGAAGGACTGAAACGGCTGAATGCTAGTGGACTCAGTGATGCTGACAAGAAAAAGCCAGCCAAACTATGGGAATTCTATGAAGGTCAGTTAAAATTGAATGTTAACTTTAGAATCCATAGGCTCCAACTAATGCAATATAGACAAAAACAGATGAAAGCATTGATGATTTTGTGACCAGAGCCAGAACATTAGCTAAATAATGCCAGTTTATTGATGAAGAGCTCAATGAACGTCTAATGGAGCTGATCATTGCCAGCACACCCCACGATGCTCTGAGGAATGACCTGTACAGCAAACCCAAAGGCCATCCTCTACAAGAGGTACTAAAAGAGGGGCGGAAATATGAAGCCCTATCAGCAGGCAATGAACAGTTACACCAACTGGGTATGTCACATGGTGAGAAAATCCATGCAGTGGACAGAGGGCGAATATGCCAAAACTGTGGCAGGAGCCATAAACCCTGTCAATGTCCTGCATTCAACGATGAATGCTCTGCCTGTGGTACCAGAGGCCACTGGGCGAAGTGCTGCAGGAAAAGCAGGCGGCAGGGACAACAGCGCTTCGGTCGAGGCCAAAGAAGCAAGTCTCCCCCGCCACCACAAAGACAGGACAGACAACAGGCCTTCAGGAGTTACCACAGACAGTGGGGTGAGTCCCACATCAATGCTATAGACAGCACTAGGGGTGCACCGATATATCGGTCGGGTATCGGTATCGGCCGATAAGTGCCTTGTTGACGACCATCGGCCTATAAGCTCAAATGTGCCGATGGCAGTAGCCGATAAATATCCGTCAATTTGTGTCACGTCAATCTGGTCCACAGACACGTTCAAACTTTGAAAAAAGTTTCAGTCAAGCGACCTGCCCACACAAGCTACTGCATCAAAGTTACTTATGATTAACAAAGGCATTCGTTTTGTGGCATTAGCGTTATATAGTTACACGTTCAATAACATCAGCATATTTACCCGAACATAGCAAGCATTACTCATTCATATCTCTCACTTCCTTCCTTTGCTCAGAGAGCCTGCACTGAATTGTACCCATTCTGCAATCTGTTAATAAAGTTTTCAATCAGACAAATGTATAGAAAAGCTTTTATTATAACATTCGTTGCAGTAAAATCATTATGCCTCGTTTAGTACTCCTGCGGAGCGCTGGTAGTCTACTCGTGGCCGGCCGGGAGCTAACTTTATTAGCGCCGGTAGGTTTGTTGTTGATCTCGCAAGCAGATCAATGGCGGACTTCCCGGAAGTAAAAAATAAGCGATTGCCGATTGGTGGTAAGAACAGCAGAGGCGGTTGCAAGCGGTGTGACGTAATTGGCAGAATCGACTGTCAATCAAAATTGTTTTTTTGCCATCTACCTGCATTGCTTTGGTTGAGAGTAGGGATGCCCCCCGGACCCCGGTTTTAAACGGGAACCGGTACTATATTAGAAAATACCGGAGTATTTATAAGCTCCGACGTCCTCGGTACTGCTATCGATACTCTAGAGAAATTATTATTATTATTATTATTATTTAAAAGTTGCAAACGATCTCTCCTCTCTCTGTCTCTGCACGAGAAGCGAGCCGCAGCGAGTCATTATTACACACATTCCTCGCGAGTCGCTCGCTAGTAGTGCTACACATCCGGGTACTCCTTAATGAAAGTGCTGTCCCCGACGCCCGTGCTGAAGCGCGCTGCACACAGACACAGACAGCTCTGCCTCTGCATGCACTGAGTCGTGATGGCGGATAGAGCGAAGCGTTCTAAAGTTTGGATATACTTTACAAGGGTCAATGCCGACAACGCACGTTGCCACAAGTGCAACAAAACATTTGCCAGTAAGGGTGGCAATACGAGCAACCTATCAAAACATTTGTTGGCAAAACACGATATTAGTGTGCAGAAATGCGCCGTATTCGACTGCCTTGCGCGCAGTGGTCCATCTGCATCCACGTCCACTGCAGCCGGTAAGCCAAGATACGGAGTTTCCTAGGCTAATAACGAATTATTACAAATAGGCTAATAAACAAAATAATTGTTTAGCTACAAATACTACAATCTAAAAACGTTTTATAGATAGTCAAGCTGAGGCGTCAGCCACCAATGTGTCCCAGGCCAGTGAGCCCAGGGCCACCACACATCCTCCCTCTACCTCCACCACCCAAAGTCCCTTCACCCTAGCAGCTAGAGGAAGGATGACAGAGGATAGGGTGAACGAGTGTCACAGGGCTGTGACAAAGTTTGTTGTCAAAGGCCTGCACCCCTTCTCTACAGTGGAGTCCAAGGGCTTTAGGTAACAACTAATCATTCAGTGTATATCGTTTTTTTTGTATACATAGTTGTCTAACTTGTTTGTTGTTGTTGTTATAATATAAGTTATTATTGAGGCAGCTATTCCCACCACTCCACACAAATTTACAATAATTCAATAATTTCTAATCTTTACTGTAGGGAGATGACCAATGCTCTCAACTGCAAATATACCCCTCCCTGCATAAATTATATTTATTTATAATACTTATTTATAAAGTTGTATAAATAATAAAGCAATGTCGATTCTGTTCTTAATTAATTGTCTTTTTTTCAAAAAGAACCGATAAGAGTATCGATAAAGTACCGAACCGTTAAGCAGTATCGATAAGAGTAGTAGTATCGATAAAATCCTAACGATACCCATCCCTAGTTGAGAGATAGTGCTCTCATTAAAACTCAAACAAGTCTTGAGCAAGACAAGTTAGTCTGTTAGGTTATGAAAGTCAGTGAGTATTGTATGACTCAGACTTCAGCAATAATCATGACTCATGAGCATTATAAAATAAAAACACACATGGCATGGTGGAATTAATACCATAAACATATTTCTTGATGTTTCCTTTTTTTAAGTAAGTAAAACGAGGCCCATGTTCATATCGGTGAGCACAATTTGTAACACAAAAAGAGAGACGTGTAGCCTATTTATTTATTTAATATTTTATTTATTCATTTTATTATTATTATTTTATTTGTTGCCATGCCTAAAATAATAGTCAAGCATAGGGCTAAAACCTTTTCTTAAACAATAATATCATTTTTTGTTATATGGTTATAATAAAAGCTTTTCTATACATTTGTCTGATTGATTGATTGAAAACTTTATTAACAGATTGCAGAATGGGTACAATACAGTACAGCTCAGTGGACTGGAGGATGAAGACCAGAAAAAGACTTTCGGCTTTTTTACACAAGGGTCCTCCATTTTAAATTCATCAAAACATTTAGAGACATACAAATATACAGTAGTTTCGTAAAAAAAAAATATATATATATATATATATATATATATATATATATATATATATATATATATATATATATATATATATATATAAAAAAAATTATAATATATATATTTTTTTGCCACAAATATCGGTATTGGCCGATTGTGTTAGTTGAACAATCGGTATCGGTGGCAAATTTTCATATCGGTGCATCCCTAGACAGCACAGAGGCTGATGAAGAAGGGGAGTACCAAACAGAATTCTACTCAATCACCATCCGTGAGAAATGCATGCACGGCATTGAGAGCAAGCCACCCAGAGAAGAGGCATACACAACACTGAACGTGAGACCACCTGACCTACCAGGCCACAGACATACACTCCGTCTAAAAATAGACACGGGGGCATCAGGCAATACTCTTCCACTACGCACCTTCAGACAGATGTATGGCAAGGATGCATGTGCGCAGGAAAAGCTGAGGGAAAATTACAGGAGGCAATCTACTAGGGGTGTAACGGTACGTGTATTCGTCCCGCAAATTTACGGTACGGCCGTCACAGTGCGGTACATCCAGCCATACGGAGAATACGTCTCAGATGACAAGCGGACAGAATTAACAACAGCGCGCACTGTCATCTGCACTCGGCTCTCCCCTCCTCCTCTCCTGTTTACCTATTTGTCCCTAAAACAAAACCATGATGAATTAATTAAATGTTTAACACAGCAGGGTCATTACAATTTTGCAGTTTTCTTTAGTTTTCTTGTTTGCCCAATAATGTTAACCAAAAGACACACGCGCGCGAGCGCGCAAACACACACGTCAACCTTTTTTCAGGCGGACCGCGGAGTCTCACAGCTGATGAAAAATAAAAGCACAACATACCACCAGATCATCTGAGCTCCTCTCCAGTTGCTGCTGCCTGCTACTGTTTAAATCCAAAATATTGATAATCCTCTGCCATTGTTGTGTAACATGTCATCTGTCCTCCAGTATTCTTCAGTCTCGGCTTCACGTGAAGTTGAAACTGAAACTAAGTTGCTGTTAACACATTGGTGGCCACTGGGATGAGTCTAATATAACTCTAGACGACCAGCATATGTAAACAGACTTGCACAGTCCGTGGGGCTGTTTGTAGAGCTAAATCTATACTGTATAGTATTGCTATCTGTCCATTCTCATTGTCAATTGAGACCATAAACCGTCCCTTCAAAATGGATTAAAGAAATAATTTTTTCATCAATACGTTCTCATTTTATAGCGCCGTGAATATAAGCGTTATACGGCATTTGGTCTAGTATATTTCCTGGAAGGCTAGATAAAGGGCTAATAGCTACTAACGTTATTGTTAAAACAAAACAACCTTGCCACGGATACATCCGTCCTCTGTCCTTTAAGCATGGATTCGAAACACGTATATATCCGTTGTTCGTCCCCAATGTGTTAAAGGTGCAGTAGGCAATTAATTTACTCGGTGGATGCCTGAACACAGAATTACACCAGTATCACTGACTACTACGGCAAGCCTATAGAATATTATTATATTTAATAATAATAATTATAATAATTATTATAAGTATATAATAATAATTATAAAAAAAATTGTCCTGTTGTACCGAAATTGTACCGAACCGTGACCGCAATACCGAGGTACGTACCGAACCGTGGCTTCTGTGTACCGTTACACCCCTACAATCTACAGATGCCAAGTCGGGCAGAGCCAGGCAGGGAGGAGCATAGGATTCACATGGAACAGAGAACAGCGGACCTAAAAGAGCATCACGATAGAGCTGGGCGATAAAACGATAACGATAACTAACGCGATAAATTATTTCCTCGAAATAAACATGAAACGTGGTCGCAAAGTTTCGATATATCGATTTTCCAAGCTTGGATATGAGCACACGCACTAACAACCAATCAGTGAAGGAGATGGCCGACAGCGAAGGAGACCCGCGCTGCACCTCTGGGTAGAGAGGTAGGACTCCAGTAGTAAACAAGGCTGGCTAGGATAATTAGCTTGCACGCCGCTATTTTATAGTTTACGTGCCGAGTGGGTGTGTGGCGTGAATTCTGAGGCCACGGTTAGAGTAGTGTGGGGTATGCGGTGGACGTTGTTGCAATGTATTGGGGCGGAACAGAGTATTTTAGGGTGATATTTAGTACATTGGAAACAAGGCTGGCTAGGATAATTATCTTGCACGACGCTATTTTATAGTTTACGTGCCGAGTGGGTGTGTGGCGTGAATTCTGAGGCCACGGTTAGAGTAGTGTGGGGTATGCGGTGGACGTCGTTGCAATGTATTGGGGCGGAACGGAGTATTTTAGGGTGATATTTAGTACATTGGAAACAAGGCTGGCTAGGATAATTAGCTTGCACGCCGCTATTTTATAGTTTACGTGCCGAGTGGGTGTGTGGCGTGAATTCTGAGGCCACGGTTAGAGTAGTGTGGGGTATGCGGTGGACGTCGTTGCAATGTATTGGGGCGGAACAGAGTATTTTAGGGTGATATTTAGTACATTGGAAACAAGGCTGGCTAGGATAATTAGCTTGCACGCCGCTATTTTATAGTTTACATGCCGAGTGGGTGTGTGGTGTGAATTCTGAGGCCACGGTTAGAGTAGTGTGGGGTATGCGGTGGACGTCGTTGCAATGTATTGGGGCTGAACGGAGTATTTTAGGGTGATATTTAGTACATTGGAAACAAGGCTGGCTAGGATAATTAGCTTGCACGCCGCTATTTTATAGTTTACGTGCCGAGTGGGTGTGTGGCGTGAATTCTGAGGCCACGGTTAGAGTAGTGTGGGGTATGCGGTGGACGTCATTGCAATGTATTGGGGCTGAACGGAGTATTTTAGGGTGATAGTTAGTACATTGTCATGGGATACACCGCTTGCTCTGGCTAACTGCTAACGTGCGCGGACTGATGACGACATCAACTCGAGACATTCGCAGCAGAAAAACAAGTCTATTAATAGCCCGTCCATCGGCGCCGGGCATAAGAAGATAATTAAACTTGACAGAAATTATATCGACGATAATTATCGATATCGAGTTATATGAAAATAATTTTATAATTTTATCGCGATAACGTTTTTGGCCATATCGCCCAGCCCTACATCACGACCGCAGCTGCCGCAGAGAATTACCCCCACTCTGCCCCGGACAGCATGTGACTGTGATGAACAAAGATAGAGGAACATGGCATCCAGCTATCGTTCTACAAAAATGCAATGAGCCAAGAAGCTATGTTGTACAAACACCAAATGGCAACCAGGTCAGGCGGTGCAGGAGCCACCTGCGTGAGCTATACATCCCACAGATGCAGAGAAGTCCAAAACAGACACATTTTGCTGAGCCACAGCTTCAAGAGGACACTCACGAGGGCCCACCGGAAACACCTACAATGCAGAGTGACCCACCGGTAGGGATGCCCCCAAAAACCCGGTTCTACATTTACATTTACATTTACATTTAGTCATTTAGCTGACGCTTTTATCCAAAGCGACTTACAAGTTCTGTGCGACAAGACAGCAAGAAGGGTATAACTCTATCAGCTGAGTAACAATGTTCATCAAAGTGTTGCGTGTTACAGTGTAGGTTAGTTTATTAGGACAATTGCATGACATTAAGGTTAGTCGGGGTTAGATTTTTTTTTTTTTTTTTTTTTTTATCATTTCAGATAATGGTTGAAGAAGTGAGTCTTTAGTCGACGGCGAAAGATTGGACGGGATTCGGCTGTCCTGACTGGGATGGGT
This sequence comes from Notolepis coatsorum, assembly GCF_963971535.1. Lineage (NCBI taxonomy): Eukaryota > Metazoa > Chordata > Actinopteri > Aulopiformes > Paralepididae > Notolepis > Notolepis coatsorum. Next base: position 7,745,644 of record NC_140174.1, read on the forward strand.
AGTTCATTCCACCATTGTGGGGCAAGGACTGAGAATAGGCGGCTTCTCTTTGATGACCCTCCGGGAGCTTGGATAGGAGTAGATCTGAGGCGGCCAGAAGATGCAGAGCGTAGGGGTCTTGAGGGTGTGTAGTTAGAGACCATTGACCGGAGGTAGGCGGGAGCGGTTCCCTTTGCCGCACGGTATGCTAGGTCGAGGGCCTTGAAGCGGATACGTGCAGCAATGGGGAGCCAGTGCAGGTCCCTAAGAAGTGGGGTGACATGGGCCGACTTCGGTAGGTTTGAGATCAGGCGGGCCGCTGCATTTTGAATGAGTTGAAGAGGCTTGGTGGCAGTTCTAAACGGGAATCGGTACTAAATTATAAAAAAATTAAAAAAAAAAGAGTATTGATAAGCTCCGACGTTTTCGGTTCTGCTATTGATACTCGAGACATTATGGAGTTTTTTTTCGAGGAATTTAAATGTTGCGAACTATCTCTCCTCTCTCTGTCTGCAGGAGAAGCGGGCTGTTAGTTAACACACACTCGCAAGCGACACTCACACAAATGCACATACGGGTACTTCGCTCCATGCTGAAGCGTGCAGCACACAGACCGAGCTCTGCGCTCATCATGGCGGAGAGAACAAAACAAAAGTCTGGGTACACTTTACGAAAGCCGATGCTGACAGCGCACGTTGCCACAAGTGCAATAAAACATTTGCAAGTAAGGGTGGCAATACAAGCAATTTGTCAAAACATCTGTTGTCAAAACATAACATTAGTCTGCAGAAATGCGCCGTTTTCAACTGCTTTGCTTGCAGTGTTCCATCTCCATCCACGTCCACTGCAGGTAAGCCAAGATACGGAGTTAGCTAGGCTAATAACGAATTATTACAAATAGGCTAATAAATAAAATATAATTGCTTAGCTAATTGTTTAGCTACAAATATATTTGAAAGATGACAACTTTTTATAGATCGTGAATCGTCATCAGGCTGAAGCTGCAGCCACCATGTCCCAGCCCACCCCTCCTCCCTCTACCACCACCAGTCCCAGCCAAGCCCAAAGTCCCTTCACCCTAGCTATAATATTTATTTATAACGTTATATAAAAGAACATTGCTGCTGCTGTTGCTGAAGAAATAATATTTATTTATAATATTTATTTATAAAGTTATAAATAATAAAGCAATGTCGATTTTGTTCTTAATTAATTGTATTTCTTTCTTGCAAAATAATCAAAAAGAACCGATAAGAGTATCGATAAAGTACCGAACCGTTAAGCAGTATCGATAAGAGTAGTAGTATCGATAAAATCCTAATGATACCCATCCCTACCCACCGGAAACACCTACAATGTCACACTGTGCCCAATGTCACACAGGTGCCAAATAGCCCAGGACCAAGACGCACAAGATGTGGGAGGGTTGTAAACAGACCAGATTATTACAAAGACTATGTGACATGAGCACACAATATTGCACAAAAGATGCCCACTACAGAGGGCCAGAACAACACCAGGAGCACAAGTCTAAGTCATCATGGGGACTCGGTTACTTTGTTATCATTATGGTATTGAAGGGTGAATGTAAAGACAAAAGAAAAGGGGGATGATTTGCACTACTTGGTGATGTGATTTCAGTGGACTATTGACATAGAGTGTTGTTCTACATATATGTTCCGCTAAGGGAGGTTCGGCATTCTGGGAAAGTATATATGGGGCAATACTGCTAAACAGGGGAATGTAGTGATATGCAGTAGGTACTATATAATGCCGGGGTGCGACCCGGACGATATATATGGGTGCACCAGTATGTATGAGCGTCTATGTCAAACTAAGTAAACTTGAGTCCAGTCTGCAACTAAGTGTCTTCATTGTCTCGATAACACTTCAATATCCCTCCTGAATGTAGAAGGTAAGATTTTCTTTAATGTAGCAAACTACCCAGAAAGGAATTGTTAAATAGACACAGCAGTGCAGAAAACAGGGATGTATAGAACACACAAGCATTATATGGCAGGCACCAGATTCAATCAGCCAAGATAGAGAAAAGAGATTTACATGTGGTATTTTTAGACCTGGCAAATGCATTTGGCTCGGTACCGCATAACCTTATTTGGTGCCTGCTGTGATTGTAAACTTGATGAAAGCATACTTCCAAGATATTAGAATGTGCTTTAGTACTACAGAGTTTACAACAGCATGGCAGAGACTAGAGATAGGCATTATGGCAGGGTGATCCATTTCACCACTAGCGTTCACAATGGCAATAGAAGTAATAATTAGAGCCTCAAATTGGGTGGTAGGTGGGGAGAGACGGCAGGGCGGGCTGCGCCTCCCACCTATTAGGGCTTGCATTGGATGACATGACACTAGTGACAACCAGTGCTTTGTACAAAAAGGTTACTAGAGAGGTTAAATGATCATCTCAAGTGGGTATAATGAGGAGTTGAATGATGGTGAACAGATAGAGCAACTTAGGAAATATGTTGTAGAGGGGATATGAAGGATAGAGAAGTCATGGCTTACAGGCAAGTTAAAGTTGTGGTGTTTCAAAGGTAGAGATTGGTTCATTTGTACATTAGGAAATGGCTAGGAGTTCCTCAGTGTATCAGTAGTGTGGCATTGTATGGTAAAGGCATTCTCCAGCTACCAGTAACAAGTCTAACAGAGGAGTTTATGTGTGTGAAGGCGAGAACAATATTGATAACAATATTGTTATCAGGGAGCAAACATACAGTAGTTAGTAAGTTGGTCCCAGGCTAAGCAGGGACAGTGGATGAACTGGGAAAGTGTAGAGAAGTTTACTTTATAGAATTGACCGTGCCTTGGGAGGATTCAGTTGGAGGAGGTTTATGAAAGGAAAAAGCTTATTTAACTGCCACAAACATTGTATGGCATTGTTTCATGCATTTTATTGATAATTTACTTCATTTAATATTAATTTTGTTTGTGGGGAAAGTTTATTTTAGTTTGTCACAGGGACAACTGGAGCTGAAGAAGTACGGTCTTCTTTTCACCTGTATGTGATCTAGAGACATACACAGCCTCTTTTCCATTGCATAGTACCTACTCGACTCTACCCTACTCTACTCCCTTTAGGTACCTGGTACTTCGTTCGTTTTCCACTGCAGGTAGTACTCCATTTGTCTCCGTGTGGGGAGGCGGGGCCGCTGGCGTACAGCATGAGAGCTCTGTAAGCAACTGTGAGGGCTTGGAGCAAGCCAGAGTAAACAGTTTCAATCAATCAATCAATAACAACATTAACCAGACTCTCTGTGTGTCTATTCTGCTAACGTTAACGCTACCTCTCGTGTCTATTCTACTAGCGTTAACGCTACCTCTCGTGTCTATTCTACTAACGTTAACGCTACCTCTCGTGTCTATTCTACTAGCGTTAACGCTACCTCTCGTGTCTATTCTACTAACGTTAACGCTACCTCTCGTGTCTATTCTACTAACGTTAACGTTAGCATTAGGTAATAACCGGTTTAAAATGGATGATGATGATTATCTCACGTTGTGTCTATTCTACTAGCATTAACGTTACTAGTACAAACAATCAATAGCGAGTTATATTGATCTGTGCACACTAGCCAAATGCTAACGGTAAAACGCAATCACATAAGCTAACAAATCAGCGATCTTTTTGTGAGAGTAAACTCTCCGCTCGGTGGTAAATTGTGTTGATGTTGGTTTTGTTTCATCAATAAATGAGGCAGAATACACAGTGAATGTATCCTTTTTTGTTTATTGCACTTGTTCGTGCTGCAAACAAATAATGAATCCTACGCGAGCATTAAAGATGGTGGTGTTGTGTTTTTGTGCAGACACTCCAACGTGTGACGCTTCTCTCTTCTGACCAATCAGTGGTCTGCAGTGTTTCACGTCACTTTTTTGGTACCACTTCTACCCGCTTGGAACCTCGACAGAGCAGGGACTAAAAAAGTACCGGGTTCCAGGTAATATCTGCAACTTTTGGGAATGGAAAACCGAAAAGGCAGAGTAGAGTCCAGTAGGTACCATGCAGTGGAAAAGGGGCAATAGAAATTCTTAATGATCTTACCAGACGCTTTCATCAATGCATGGTGTGCATTCATTGCAATACGTGGAAATGTAAGACAGCTGAGATGTGATCAAGGTACAAACAAGTGCAAAAAGAGAGTTCATGGAAGCAATGAAGGATCTGGACCATGAACAGTTGAAAGCACATGGATGTAAGTTCATAATGAATTTCCCAGCAGGTGTATGGGAAAGACAAATCAGAATGATCAGGAGCGTTTTAACTGCAATCTGCCAAACGACTTGACAGCGCTTCACTTAGAACCTTTCTCTATGAAGTGATGGATATCATCAATAGCAGACCTCGGACAACAGATCACTTGAATGATCCAACAAGTCTTGAACCTCTCACGCCCAATCACATTCTCATGATGAAGTCAAGTATAATATCTCCCCCTCCAAGTGAATTTGTGAATCAGGATCTATACCTTCGCAAAAGATGGCGCCAGGTAGTTTTTGGCAAATTAATCTTGGACAAGGTGGAAGGAGTAACTCCTGAATCTTCAGCACCAACAAAAATGGCAAAAGGACAAGAGAAACACAAAGATGAATGATATTGTCATCCTTCAAGAGGACAATTCCCCCCGAAGTCGATGGAGATTGGCAAGAGTAACAGAAGTGTATCCTGCACAGATGAAAAGGTGAAGCTGTTAATCAGCGACTTTAGTTTGTGTTGCACAGGGACATTGTTATAGGTTGCACAGAAACACCTGCACAGGAAGGGCTCACACTAAAGGCTCACACCTGTTGCTAATTTGTTTGGCTCAACTCTGGTCTGAGAGGAAGATGTATGAAGATGTGACACTAATTATGTCATTTGATGATTGTTTTTTATTGTGTTTTTGTGGAGTTTTGTTTTCCTCAAGTGGACTCATAAGCTCATTCCCTCATGGTTATGTGCGGCCAGCGAGGTCCGTCTTACTTTTATTTGCATCATGTATTTAACATATTGGCATGCCACTGTCTACAGATGTACTTGTAATATGTATGTTACATTGTGTATATACTAGGGATGCCCCGATCGATCGGCCAGCGATCGGTATCGGCCGATAATCAGTATAAATATGCGATCGGGGAATTCCGATAATGAGTCATATTCGCCGATCGCGGAAACTGATCAAGTGGACTTCTCATTCGCTGTCTGTCTCAGACGCACAGGACCTGCAAACTGCCGCTGCTCCCTAGCCCCGCCCGCACCCGTGTAGAGTTTGTAAACACAGAGGAGGCGGCTCCTCTGCATTCGACCTGAGCTAATGTTAGCTACCTAGCTATCGTTACTGTTTAAACAAAATGACCCAGTCAACTATTCACTTTTAGTAGGCATTGTCTAACGGTATTTAGCCGGCTAGCTACTGATAGCTCCGGATATCAACAAATGCCCCAGGAAGTCTAGTAGTCCATGTTGATATCTCCGTTAGCTTGCGTTAGCTTGCGTTAGCTGACGTTAGTTCTCTGTTCAAAACGAAATGTCCCATTGAACTAAAGTTCTGTCTTAACGTCATCTAGCCGGCTAGCAGTAGCTATAGATAGCTCTTGATATCAATGTCTTATAACATTGATTCAATGCATATTGGAGCTGAGGGCTTGCTGAATGTGAAATGACCAAATAACCGTAACGTTACCAATAGGGTCCAGCTGCAGCGCCGGAGAATCCTTTTTGGAGCTGGAGGCTACTAGAGTACACAGACAGTGGAGCTGTTTGCAGATAGCGAGCATTTTGACTTGTTGCGTGGTGGCGATGTCTCGCAGATAATACAAGTACAAGTCTAATTATATAATATATATATTTTATAAAAATAAAAATAAAAACTTTTTATATAAAATAATTTTTAATTTCTTTTTAATCAAAAACAATCGGCATCGGATCGGTATCGGCCGATATGGCTCACGACGATCGGTGGCAAAAAACGTGATCGGGGCATCCCTAGTATATACTTTTTGTACAGTTTGACGTGTGGAATGGGGATTATTGAAGAGAAAATAAATCCACCAGTATCTGAAGAACCATGGCATTGTGTGTTACCTGGAGGGAGTGATAGCTTAGATATGCAGACTTGGCAGCAGAAACTGAACAGTGAGGATGTAAAGCTAGGGTTTGTCCGGTGGAAGTAGGATGCAGAGGATTTATAGCACGATCGACTTGAGAGTTGGGGATTTGTGGGCGGAGCTTGCAAAAAGCGGTAAATGAGATGTCAGAAGAAGCGGTTAGTGGATTTGGTTGAGGAGAAATAATGTCAGCTGGGGGCCAACGTAAACAAAGGGTAAGAGTATTCCTTTTCTTCTCTGTTGTTGCTGTTTCATGTGTAATATTGTAGGAATTGTATTTTTGACATAGGATAACATAGGGAGGTGAGGCGTGTGAATATCATGGAAAAGTGGGAGCTATTATGGAGGGGGTGGTTCTGGGACACTGGAACTAACCGCTGAGCCCGAGGTTGTGGGCCTAACTTGAAGAAACACCAGTGAAGGGGGGTGCCCACTTGATAACCCTGGTGATATGCTGGCTCTTGCTGCTTTTTAGTTTTTTTGCTGGCTCTTGCTGCCCATCTATCTGCATGCTGGGTTGTGGCGACCATTGGGTTTGTTCATTGAGCGTTTATCCTTATCATTAGGGCACAAGTATCTTGTGTTTTATTATAATATAAATAATGTTTAGAGATTAAAGTAAACATTTATAAAGTCAGAATAAAGTCATAATGTTTAATGATTAAAATCAACATTTATAAAGTCAGAATAAAGTCAGAATGTTTAGAGATTAAAGTCAACATTTATAAAGTCAGACTAAAGTCATAATGTTTACAGATTAAAGTCAACACTTATAAAGTCATAATGTTTACAGATTAAAGTTAACATTTCCATACTTGTTTCCATGCAGTCCAAAGAGCTCTTCTCCTGGTCCAGCTGTGACGGTTTCATGCAGTCCACCAAACAGACAGACAGTTTTCTCAAACCAAGGTGTGAGAGGCTATGAGGGGTGGTCATATTCAGACCTAATTTGGGGGAAGATAAGGAAAGAAATATCAGTACATTTTACATTCATCCTAACAAACAACATCCTAACTTTTCAGTTGAAATGCATCAGGAACACAGAAATCCAAGCAAGAACCACCAGTCCTTAACCAGCTATACAGGTAGCGCTCTTTTCCAAGGCTAACAGGACAATTTTCATAAGAACTGAAAAACACATGGGTGTATATAGACAGATGCACTGCTATAGTTGTGATCTATGAATATAAGCCTATGATATTGCATTTAATTTGATGCAAAACTTCTGATTGGTTATTGATGCAGACAGCTGTTGTTTTTGGCCAATCAGATGTTTTTGTCTTCCAAGACGGTGTATCCAGGGTCGGGTCGCATTGAACAAATTAAGACCACGTCCTCGTCAGAAAGTACACTACATTAAATGAAAATACAACTAAATGCAATATCGTGGACATCTACAGAAGATTGAAAAATAATTGTTTGGTAAACTGTAGGGGTGTAAAGGTACACATATCCGTACCGAACCGTTTCAGTTCAGTACGGCTGTGTACCGAACGAATACAACGGTACGTTAACCACTAACGAACACACGTGCAGAAATGTTTTTTATATGCAGAATTTCATTCAAAACTCCAAGTTCACTCCTTCCCAAAATATAATTTGCGCAAAGGGCCGGTTGTTCATTGAAATTAACAAGTCGATTATTAATTTCAATATAGAATATTCATTGACAGCCCTACAAGTACAATTAGTTACTGCACACTACATCACCCCTGAGTGGAACACGGAAAGACAAACTTTCCCCCACTGTACCGAAAACCCGTACCGAACCGTGACTTCAAAACCGAGGTACGTACCGAACCGTGGCTTTTGAGTACCGTTACACCCCTAGTAAACTGTAAATAATACAACTTTACCATGAACTCCTAAGCCAAGCTAAGCTAGTGAAACCGGTCTTATTGACATGCCCTGGGTGGGAGTCGAACCCAGGGCGCCCGCACCGCATCGGCGATCCTAAAGAGACAATGCATGCGTGTGTGTTCCGGTGTGTGTGTGCTAAACTAACCGCTGTGTGCCACTAAAACATTGAGTGTCGTTGCATGCCGAATAAAGACCTCTGCGACAGGTCATACATAATTTATTTTTTTTAAAGACAATGCAGACCACTATACGAAGAGGTGAATTCACTCCTTAGTAATGTGTCTGGATGTCTTTTAAGGGGGAGTGAGTTTACTTGCAGTACTGCTACGTGCCACAGTCACTTCACAACACATGAAGTCCATCGTGACTGTGGATATACTCGCGGTACCTCCGTTACACTCACCCCCCTAAACTCACACCACCCAAGGCATCCGGGTCACAGCACCACTGAAACCGGTCTTATTTGACATGCCCTGGGTGGGAGTCGAACCACGGGCGACATCGCAGACCACTATCACTTCACAACACATGAAGTCCATCGTGACTGTGGATATACTCGCGGTACCTCCGTTACACTCACCCCCCTAAACTCACACCACCCAAGGCATCCGGGTCACAGCACCACTGAAACCGGTCTTATTTGACATGCCCTGGGTGGGAGTCGAACCACGGGCGACATCGCAGACCACTATCACTTCACAACACTTGAAGTCCATCGTGACTGTGGATAGACTCGCAGTACCTCTGTTACACTAGGATAATGTACATCAGATAAACAGATGAGAAACACTGCTAAGATAACGTTAGTTCTGGATTTTGCTAATATAATATAAAAGAACAGCTGGATAACAGATTTCTACCACTACTGAACAAGCCCGGATCACCGTCAGATCCTCCTCACCTCCACACCGCTTGGTAAGGACTGGAGCACTTTCAAAACACCAGGCCACAGCAACAGCAAGCAAGCTGGCACTAACGTTACTAGGTCAACAATGTGTGTGTCTGTGTGCCCGTCTGCCAGTTCTTCATGCCAGTTGCCATCAGGCTCCACAACCGGGGGCACGGACTGCTGCCAGCAGCTGGAGAACTAACGGCTGCAGAACTTGAGAACTATTAGGAATGTCTGACTCTTAACCACTAAACCCTGCATGGACTATAACGCATATTATGACCGATAGGTACAGACCATCATCTGCACCTTTGTGTATACTGTTTACTTTTAGTAATGTTTTATATTGCCTATATTTATTGTAACTTATAATATGACCAATAGGGTATACAGACAATCATCTGCACCTTTGTGTATACTGTAACTGTATACTTTTAGTCATATTTTATATTGCCTATATTTATTGTAATTTATATTATATTATGAGTTACCCCCCCCCCCCCCTGCTGCTATGACGACTGAATCTCCCCAAGAGGATCACTAAAGGAATCTCCTGTCCAGTCCAGAGGATAGAATGTTTTCTCCTCTGCGTGGGCGAGACCTGTTTGCTGCCATCTCCTCCATCCCAACCTCGTCCGAGAAGCATTAGCAGCATAGCATAGCATCGCGTCTCAACCAAGTATAGTCGAAACAGTGGCTGAAACGCTCAACAGTTGAGATGTTCGGTCATTATTAGTAACGAGCTGAATAAACGCACATTTCTCTCTATATACATAGAAACAATAGAGTCGCACCAGTTTCTGACCTAACGTCACATAACGTAGCATTAGCATTATCATTAGCATAGCAGCTTAGCTGTGTTAGCTGGTGCAGCTACCTCTGGTCAAGGCCCAGTCTGTATGGAAAAGTGGCAGAAACGCCCAACAGATCAGATGTGCGGTCAGTAGATGAATAAAAGCAGATTTTACTGTAACAAAACGGAGAGGTCGACATTAACCTAATGTACCTTTGTTTACGTGAACGACGAGACTCCAGAAATGACGCGGAGTGACGTCAGAGAGGAGGAGGAGCTAGCAGCTACTCTTCCGCGTTATTTTCTTCCGTAGCCGCATTTTGCGGAGCCGCTCTCTGATTGGCCACTTCATGTGACATGTGCGCCCAATCGTGTGACGCCTGTTTCTACACCGGTTAAGCTTAGAAAAAAAAAGAAAAAAAAAACGCCCCTCTTCCTATTATTACCGGCTCTTTCTATATTACCCTCTTCCTATATTACTGTATCTGCTGTAGTCGTAGAACTACAGTATATGGATTTAAATTTACATTTAGTCCACAATCACAACACCAGAGGGAGCTCCACAAATCATGTTAAACAAGGGACTAAACACATTTAGCAATTATGCCACATCAATGTGGAACGCCCTACCCAAAGCTGTAAAGGAATGTGAATCACTACCCACTTTCAAAACCACTCTCAAAGAACACCTACGGGAGGCTGCAATTCGAAACTGGCCCCTGTAAATGTCCTAACCCAACCCCCTCCAATGTACAGTAAATGACCAAGTATGGTTTTGTCAATATTCCAATGTACAGTTTTGCTTGTACAGTTGTACAATATGTGTACCTATTTGTGCAAGACACGGACTGATACAATGCAAAATTGTTCATCGAGTACACCTGACGAAAGTCAGATTAGCCCAAATATATGAGGATATCGATCCTATATGCGATAGATGTCATTCGGCTCCAGCCACATATATTCACATCTTTTGGTCATGGCCCTCCTTGCACAGGTATTGGACAGATATTTTTTAGACCATTTGAGACACATTTTGAACCAACTGTATTGACAGCTCTTTTTGGATATTCTCCTCCTACCTATCAAAGCTCAAAGCACACTTTGTGGCACTTACCTCTACTGGCCAGGTCTGGTTCTGTTGAAGTGGAGGTCCTCTGCTCCTCTCTCTACTGGCCAGGTCTGGTTCTGTTGAAGTGGAGGTCCTCTGCTCCACTCTCTACTGGCCAGGTCTGGTTCTGTTGAAGTGGAGGTCCTCTGCTCCTCTTTCTACTGGCCAGGTCTGGTTCTGTTGAAGTGGAGCTCCTCTGCTCCCCTCTCTACTGGCCAGGTCTGGTTCTGTTGAAGTGGAGGTCCTCTGCTCCGCTCTCTACTGGCCAGGTCTGGTTCTGTTGAAGTGGAGGTCCTCTGCTCCACTCTCTACTGGCCAGGTCTGGTTCTGTTGAAGTGGAGGTCCTCTGCTCCACTCTCTACTGGCCAGGTCTGGTTCTGTTGAAGTGGAGGTCCTCTGCTCCTCTCTCTACTGGCCAGGTCTGGTTCTGTTGAAGTGGAGGTCCTCTGCTCCCCTCTCTACTGGCCAGGTCTGGTTCTGTTGAAGTGGAGGTCCTCTGCTCCACTCTCTACTGGACAGGTCTGGTTCTGTTGAAGTGGAGGTCCTCTGCTCCCCTCTCTACTGGCCAGGTCTGGTTCTGTTGAAGTGGAGGTTTTCTACTCCCCTCTCTACTGGCCAGGTCTGGTTCTGTTGAAGTGGAGGTCCTCTGCTCCTCTCTCTACTGGCCAGGTCTGGTTCTGTTGAAGTGGAGGTCCTCTGCTCCTCTCTCTACTGGCCAGGTCTGGTTCTGTTGAAGTGGAGGTCCTCTGCTCCTCTCTCTACTGGCCAGGTCTGGTTCTGTTGAAGTGGAGGTCCTCTGCTCCTCTCTCTACTGGCCAGGTCTGGTTCTGTTATAGTGGAGGTCCTCTGCTCCTCTCTCTACTGGCCAGGTCTGGTTCTGTTGAAGTGGAGGTCCTCTACTCCCCCCTCTCACCTTCACTGGATTAGAGATGTACTCTACTTGATCAAATTAGAAAAGATGAGATGTACTTCATCCAGGTTCAAGACGTGGGGTTCCTTTGAAGTATATTCTGTGAGCAGAGCGCTGGTTTCCAAAGAAGAATTCAACTGGAGATTGGTTTCAGAGACAATGGCTCAATTGATAAGAGGTTGTTTTATTCAGCAGACAAAGCAAAGCAGGTTTCACTGTCACAGCACAGCAGACGATATAAGTCCTTCCCTGGCAACAGTCTCAGCCAAACTGTGTGAGTTGATGTTCTCAACAAGCTGTTTAAGTCCTATCTCCAATACACAAGTGGGTCTGGCCCTCAATAGTTGGTAAACTGGTTTGGTGTGTGTGTGGTTTGAATGGGTGTGTCACCTGATGTCTGTGTGTCTCTCTGTGTGTGTGTTTGTGTGTGTGTGTGTGTGTGTGTGTGTGTGTGTGTGTGTGTGTGTGTGTGTGTGTGTGTGTGTGTGTTGTGTGTGTGTGTTGTGTGTGTGGGAACGCTCACAGCTGAACAATATTGGCTCACACTGTATTTACTCTGCTGTCCTGCTGACTTGTAACTTTCTCCCATTCCACCCCTCCCCCCTCTCCCTCTCTCCACCCTCTCTCTCTCTCTCTCTCTCTCCCCTCTCTCTCTCTCTGTGTGTGTGATCAAATTAGAAAACAAGTTTGTCCTGTTTTAGATGAATTTGTGGTCCCAAAATGTCCTGGTGAGCGAGTTAGCGGGGGAGTGTCACATTGATTGATTGAAAACTTTATTAACAGATTGCAGAATGGGTACAATACAGTACAGCTCAATACACACAATTGTTAAGGGGATGCAGATGCAGACTGAATTGATTGATTGAAAAGTTTATTAACAGATTGCAGAATGGGTACAGTACAGTACATCTCAATACATACAATTGTTAAGGGGATGCAGACCAGAGAAAGACTTTCGTCTTGTTTCCACCAGGGTCCCCCATTTTCAATTCATCATAACATATATGACATACATGACATACAGATAGACAGTACTGCTACATCTATACATTTATGACATATCAGATTTGCAAATACAGTACTGTTTGTGATACAAAAGTGTCCAGAAAAGGAGTGTATATACATTTGGCGTAGAAACTGTACATTGGAGGAGGTTGGTGGGGTGGGGTTGGGTGGGTTGGGTGAGGGCTGTACATTGGAGGTGGGGGGGGGGGGGGGGGGGGGGTTGGGTAGGGGACACACGCACATTTTACACTGTACATTGGAATGTTGACAAAGCCTTACTTGGTCATTTACTGTACAACTAGGTTAGGACATTTGTAGGGGCCAGTTTCGAATTGCAGTCTCACGTAGGTGTTTTTTGAGAGTGTTTTTGAAGGTGGGTAGTGATTCACATTCCTTTACAGCTTTAGGCAGGGCGTTCCACATTGATGTGGCATAATTGCGAAACGTGTTTAGTCCCTTGTTTGAGCCGAATCTGGGTTTTACATGATTTGTGGAGCTCCCTCTGGTGTTGTGATCGTGGTATTCACTGACCTTTGGGAAGTATTTTGACATGTACATGGGTACCTTGGTCGCGTAGTGTATCTTGTAGACCAGGCCCATTGCAAGTTGCTGTACTCTGTCGTCTACTCTAAGCCATCCTAGGTTGTCAAAGTGGGCAGGGGTGAGGTGGGTTCTAGGAGTCAGGTCAAGTAGTAGTCTGACTAGCTTGTTTTGAGATGTTTGTAATTTGTTTTTTAGTGCCTTTGAGGTGCTTTGGTACCATGAGGTGCAAGCATAGTCGTAGTACCCTTGAATGAGTGCTCCTGCTAGAGTCTTCAGGGTATTCTTGTTTACCAGAGAGGAGATCCGGTACAAGAATCGCGTTCGTTGGTTGACTTTTTTTATTACATTGGATGCCATTTTGTCACAGGAAAGATTAGCCTCTAGGATGGAACCCAGGTAGGTAATTTCATCTTTCCTTGTGACAATATTGTCACCCACTGTAACCGAGAAGCCGTCAGTCTTGCTGAGTTTGTTATTTGAACCGAAGAGAATGGACTCTGTTTTGCCCATGTGTAATGATAGTTTGTTGTCGGCGAGCCATATGCAGATTTTGCCTAGTTCCGAGCTGAGGGCTTTTTCAACCTGTAACTTGTTCTTGTCAGAGACCAGCAGGGCTGAGTCGTCCGCAAACAGGAACAAGTTGCAGTCACAAGTTGCAGTCACAAGCTGACGACCAGAGAAAGACTTTCGTCTTGTTTACATCAGGGTCCCCCATTTTCAATTCATCAGAACATATATGACATACATGACATACAGGTAGACAGTACTGCTACATCTATACATTTATGACATACCATATTTGCAAATACAGTACTGTTTGTGATACAAAAAGAGTCCAGAAAAGGGAATATATACATTTGACGTAAAAACTGTACATTGGAGGAGGTTGGGTGGGGTTGTGTGGGGGGGGGGGGGGTTGGGTAGGGAGGGGTTGGGGGGGGAAACACTGTACAACTGTACAAGCAAAACTGTACATTGGAATATTGACAACCATACTAGGTCATTTACATTGGAGGGGGTTGGGGGGGGGGGGGGACACACTGTACAAACAAGCAAAACTGTACATTGGAATATTGACAAAACCATACTAGGTAAATTACTGTACATTGGAGGGGGTTGGGTTAGGACATTTACAGGAGCCAGTTTCGAATTGCAGTCTCCCGTAGGTGTTCCTTGAGAGTGGTTTTGAAAGTGGGTAGTGATTCACATTCCTTTACAGCTTTGGGTAGGGCGTTCCACATTGATGTGGCACATGAGTGTCTGTGTGTCGTTAATCAGGTTTACACCAAAACTGGTCCCTGAGATGTCATGTGAGAGAGAGTGTGTGTCTGTGTGTCTATGTGTGTGTGTGTCTAGATGTGTTTGTGTGTGTGTGTGTTTGTTTCAGACAGACAGCTGTATTTGTTTAACTTAGTATCAAGGGTTTTGGGGTTAGGGTTCTGGTGCTGCTTCCCTGCATTCATCTGTGTGTACTATAATACAGCGTGATCTATTTGAGATATATACATTGGGGAAGTGTGTTTGGGTACTTTGACATGTACTATATGTATATGATTGCTATACTATATGTATATATATACTATTAATGTAACTTTGTTGTGCGACCAAATCATAATGTTTGTTTGTTTTCTTGTTTGTTTTTCTGGTTAATGGTGTTGTTATACCAGGGTTTTATAAGTCTGCATTGCCCCCTAGGGGTAAGAATATATTACTTATCCATTCTGCTCATGTTTCATGCTTAACTAGAATACTTCACCTTCCTCTCACTTAGAGGTGGTTTGTTATAATATTAACTACAATACTTCACCTTCCCCTCACTTAGAGGTAGAGTTGTTCCGATACCGATACCAGTATCAGAAATGCCTCCGATACTGCCTAAAATGCTGGTATCGGTATCGGTGAGTACCCTCTAATTATTTGCTCCGATACCATATGACGTAATTTATCAACAACACGTGCAGTATCCTCCTGCTGAGACTGAGCGTTATAAAACATGCATGTTTTTAATCGACCGTGAATTAAAGTGTCAATGCGGTTTGTCATTTTAACAGCAGATACGTTCTTAAATTCCATCGTCCCGACAGAGTGGTGTGACAGGGAGCTTGCTGGTGTTTAGCATTAGCTGAAGAGCTAGTTTTAGCTTAACGTTACCTTGGCTAAAGTTGGGACTATTCATAATCGAGCAATAATGGCTGCAGACCTGCAAGCAAAGTACAGCAAGTTGGCAAAGGAGTATTCCAAGGTAAATCACTTTTTCACCAGTAACGTTACATTCTTTCCATCTACCGGTAGCTCACGCTAGCTAACCTAGCTCACGTTAACGTGGCTAACCTGTGTCGTCACTGATCGACAATTAATGACATAATGCGGACAGCCATACCGGTGACAATGTTTAGCTTTTAGTGCCAAATGATAAGAGTCTGAGGCGGAGTCTCAAAAGAGAATGTTGAATATTTATTGTCCATTAAAAATTACAACATACACATTACTACTAGCCAGAGCCTCTGCTAGGAGCTAACAAAAACGGAGCAGCCTGGATAGGAAGTGCAGCAACGTAGAACGTCCGTGCGGAACCAATGTACCAACAACCATTCCGTGGGTGTACTCATTGAGCATAGTTGTCAATTAATGATACTAATACTAATCTATACAATCATCTGTTGTTGAATAAATACCATTACTTTCAAGTTATTACTTAAAAACAGTATATATAAAACAGTATCTGTAGCTGTAATTTTTTTTCTTCTAATCAGAGCACCTGCTGACACGTAACGTTACTTATTAGTTTCCCTAAATGCCCTTTTGTTATGGAAGACGAGTTCACCCTTGATATCGTTAAGTTAAAATGTTTGTTTGAACGCATTATGAGCTTTGTTGTGGTTCTGTGAACAATATAACTAATTGTGTATGTTATTTGTGTTTTTGACTGTCATAGTTTTCACGGTGCAACCACGGTGCAACCACGGTGCAACGAAGACTACTAAAGAAAACGCTACAGTGATGCAATGCTAAAATGCAAAAGAAAAGAGAAAATGAAATAAAAGCACCTGTACGAAACATAACCGCATCATTATTTCAACACCATACCGGGGGGCAGTTACAGTGAAAACGTACCCACCAGTGGTGAGTGAAAACTTACCCCCATGTGTGAGTAGAACCTTACTCTGAAGAGGATCAAATGTGAGTAAAACCATACTCTGAAGAGGATAACATGTATTTTGAAGACCTTACTCTGAAGAGGATAGATGTTCTGAAGAGGATGAATGTATTATGAAGACCTTACTCTGAAGAAGATCAAATGTATTTTGAAGACCTTACTCTGAAGAGGATATGTTCTGAAGAGGATGAATGTATTATGAAGACCTTACTCTGAAGAGGATAACATTTATTTTGAAGACCTTACTCTGAAGAGGATAGATGTTCTGAAGAGGATGAATGTATTATGAAGACTTTACTCTGAAGTGGATAAATGTTCTGAAGAGGATGAATGTATGATGAAGACCTTACTCTGAAGAGGATACATGTCTGATGAAGACCTTACTCTGAAGAGGATACATGTATGATGAAGACCTTACTCTGAAGAGGATACATGTATGATGAGAAGGAAGAATACCTACGGATTTAATTAACCCTATGCTGTCTGGTATCCACCAGCAATTCCACGGATGTGTGGCAACTCCTGTATATTTAATTAACCCTATGCTGTCTGGTATCCACCAGCAATTCCACGGATGTGTGGCAACTCCTGTATATTTAATTAGCCCTATGCTGTCTGGTATCCACCAGCAATTCCACGGATGTGTGGCAACTCCTGTATATTTAATTAACCAGGGATGCTCGATATTGGCTTTTTTACCGATACCGATATACCGATATTGTCCAACTGTTCATTTCCGATACCGATATCAACCGATACCGATATATGCAGGGTTTCCCCCCCCCCCCAAAAAACTGAATAATTTCAGGTAATTAACATTACATATATCTTGTTGTGGAATTAACACAACATTATGCATACTTTTGACAATAAATAAAATCAGAATTTGTTCTTACTTGCCTGGTTAAATAAAGGTTATAGAAATGTAATTATTATTATTTTTTTTGAAAACCGTTACCGATATTTTCCGATATCACATTTTAATGCCGATATCTGCCGATAATATCGGTAGGCCGATAATATCGGACATCCCTATAATTAACCCTATGCTGTCTGGTATCCACCAGCAATTCCACGGATGTGTGGCAACTCCTGTATATTTAATTAACCCTGTGCTGTCTGGTATCCATCCCAGCAAGTGGAACTCTTGATGCCAGCTATTTATTGACATTTTAGATTTGTGTGATCAAACACAATGTCGGTCCAAGCAGACGATGCTGGCAACCTCTTAGAGATGGAACAGAACAGGACAGGTGCTCGCAAAAGAACTCTAACAGAGAAAGGAAAGGAGAATCGTGAGGTGGAAGATAAGAAAAATTAGAAAGCTTTTAACAAAGCTTATCACACCTGGAAGAAGATAGCAAAGGAAGCCAGAGAGAAACTGAGAACCTTCTGTCCGGCAGAAGAACTTGATAAATTAAAACAAGACATTCAAACAAGTCGTGACCTAGTAAGTAGTGTGTATGAGTCCATTTTACGTAACCATGCCACAACTCCCGAGATCGCAAATAAAATGGACGCCTGTATCCAGCTGACGACAGACACTCAAGAGCTTGTGTGTAGACAGCTGGAAACAAAAGAAGAAGATTTTAATGAAAGACTCGAGAAGGATAGGGTGAGAATAGCTCTGAACAAAGAGGAGTACAGGTCTGTATATCGACACACTAATACTGAAATAATTGACTCTCAACGATCCAAGGTGTCAAGCAGGCGGAGGGAAGCTGAACTCGCAGCTAAAGTGGAAGAGGTGAAGGCCATCCAAGTGATACAGGCTCAGCAAACCAGTCTCCTCCAACTAGAGGGGGAAGAGGCAGCCATGCTCGTGGAAATGGAGAAGATGAAGGTGGAGAGTCGACGTAGGCTGGAGTCGGAGAGGATGAAGCTACAGCAGCTACAAGCAGAGAAGGAAGTCCAGGTAGCAGCAGCCCGAGTGATGGCATACAGTTCTGGAAGTGATCTAGACAACGAAGAAGAAGAAGACACTGACCATGAAATAAATACTGCTCACTAAAACCCTGAATATAGTGCTCCGCTGCATCCTACATCATTCCAACGTCAAGCATTTCCAGGAGCGACTGCAAACCAAGAGGCCTTCAGTCTAGCCGAAGCAATCACAAGTGCATTAAGCATGAATCGCCTACCTACACCAGAACCAACAATATTCAATGGTGACCCCATGAAATTTGTTGATTGGAAAATGACCTTCATGGCCCTGATACACCGAAAGCCTCTCCCAACAAGTGATAAAATGTTTTATATGAAAATGTACCTTACTGGAGAAGCTCGTAAGTCTGTGGAAGGATTCTTTTACAGAGACTCCGAAGAAGCATATAAAGGTGCCTGGAGAGTGTTGGAAGAAAGGTATGGGAACCCCTTCATTATACAAAGGGCGTCCAGAGACAAGCTCATGAGATGGCCTAAGATAAACACAAACGATCCTCTGGCGCTCCGAGAGTTTGCAGACTTCCTACAGGGATGCACAGAGGCGATTCCACATGTCCGAGGGCTGGACATCTTGAATGACTGTGAAGAGAACCACAAGCTGCTCAAGAAACTACCTGAGTGGATTGTGCGAAGATGGAGCAGGATCGTTGTAGAAGAGCTAGACAAGTCTGGGAGCTATCCAAGTCTTGCACACTTTTCAAGATTTCTGAACAAAGAGGCCCGAATAGCCTGTAACCCCATCGCCTCCCCACTACTGTTGAACTCCAGAGCCTCAGACGAGAGGTTTCCCAAGAGAGCCAGAGCGTTAAATACAAGCACTCACATGAAGAACAACATCGTAGAGACACAGTACTCACCCTATAGAGCAAGACCATCCTGCCCCATCTGCAAGAATGAGAATCATGGCATTGCTACGTGCACTAACTTCGCATCAAGGTCTATAGAAGATAAGATAACGTCCATCTACCAAAATCACCTCTACTTTGGATGCCTGAGGAAGGGACACTCGAGCAAGGACTGTAAACGGCGACATACCTGCAACACCTGCAACCGTCGTCATCCAACGTGTCTGCACGAAGAGAGGTCACAAGCGCCAGAGACAACCCAGAGTGGCACATCTACTGCAAACTACCGGAGCCAAGAAGTCCACAGAGTCGTGTCTCACACTACAACCCGATGTGCTTCTGCCACCTCAAGCATTGTCCCAGTCCTTGTGTCTTCAGTTCAAAAGCCACAGATAACGGTGCTCACTTACGCACTACTTGACACACAGAGTGATTCAACGTTTATCTTAGAAGACCTGCTTGAGGAGTTAAGTGTGGAAAGTAAACCCGTGAAGCTGAGACTCGGCACAATGACTGCTGTAAATACAGTTATAACCAGCAAGAGTGTCAGCGGCCTACAAATCCGAGGACTCCATTCTGCAAACAACATCCGAGTGCCACAAGCCTACACTCGTAGCTTCATCCCAGTGGACAAATCCTACATTCCAACTGGCAAAACAGCGCTACAGTGGCCTCACCTCAAGCATCTCGTAAACAAGTTACCATCACTTCTAGACTGTGAAGTGGGTATGTTAATAGGATGTGATTGTCCCTCAGCGCTAGCTCCACTCGAAGTCATCACAGGCTGTGAAAACGAACCTTTTGCACAGCGAACAGAGCTTGGCTGGAGCATAATAGGCTCATCTAACCCTCATCTGGACAGACAAGGGAGCCAGAGCTTCGTACATAGAGTCGCAGTAAAATAAATACCAGCCCTGTCTACAACAGATGTCCTGAAAGCCCTTGAGTCGGACTTCTCTGAAAAGAACTACGAGGACAAGTACGTGTCTCAAGAAAATGTTCGCTTCATACAATTCCTCGGTGATCACATCAGACAGAAAGAAGATGGACACTACGAGATGCCTCTACCTTTCAAGGGTAGCAGTCCACCATCCAAACAACAAGAGACTAGCTACAGTCCGCCTCCAGTGTCTAAAGAAGAAGCTAAAGACAGATAAAGAGTATCACGAACACTATAAGACTTTCATGAAAGACATCATCGAGAAAGGTGACGCAGAACTAGACCATACCACTTCATATGGAGAGACTGCTTGGTACCTTCCTCATCACGGCATTTACCACCCTAAAAAGCCTGGCAAGCTAAGGGTCGTGTTTGACTGCTCAGCTAAATTCTGTGCAGTTTCCCTAAATGACTGCCTACTGACTGGTCCTGGCTTAATTAACTCCCTAATAGGAGTTCTATGTTGCTTCACAAAGGAAGACGTGGCCATAATCTGCGACATGGAAAGAATATTCCACCAGTTCTTCGTCACCGCTGACTCTCGAAAATACCTCAAGTTCCTGTGGTGGAAGGAAGGCGATTTGGAAACAGAACCACAGGAATACAGGATGGCAGTTCACCTCTTTGGAGCTGCTTCGTCTCCTGGATGTGCCAACTTCGGCCTAAGGTACATGGCACACCAACACAGAGAAGACTACCCAGCAGCCTCGGCCTTCATTGAGAAGAACTTTTACGTTGATGATGGGTTAGCCAGCGTTTCATCAGTCGAAGAAGCCAAGAAACTGATCATCGAGGCACAAAAGTTGTGCAAACGAGGAGGCCTACGCCTCCACAAATTCAACTCTAACCACAAAGACGACCTCGACTGTGTGAAACCCTCAGAAAGAGCCACAATCACTGACCCTCTCGAACTTAAGCTGGAAGCGACCCCAACTGAGCATGCACTTGGCCTTCAGTGGTCTATAGAAAACGATTTCCTTTGCTTTATTTAGGTTGTAATTTTAGTTAATGTACCTTGTTTGTACTCCAGACCTTCTGACCTGAAGGTGGCCTGGCAACTGTATAAGGGCATTGGGTGATGGTTGAAGGTGGCCTGGCAACTGTAGGGCACTGGGTGATGGTTGATGGTGGCCTGGCAACTATAGGAGCACATTGGGTAATGGTTGAAGGTGGCCTGGCAACTGTAGGGAACTGGGTGATGGTTGAAGGTGGCCTGGCAACTATAGGAGCACATTGGGTGATGGTTGAAGGTGGCCTGGCAACTATAGGAGCGCATTGGGTGATGGTTGAAGGTGGCCTGGCAACTGTATAGGAGGGCATTGGGTGATGGTTGAAGGTGGCCTGGCAACATTATAGGAGGGCATTGGGTGATGGTTGAAGGTGGCCTGGCAACATTATAGGAGGGCATTGGGTGATGGTTGAAGGTGGCCTGGCAACATTATAGGAGGGCATTGGGTGATGGTTGAAGGTGGCCTGGCAACTGTATAGGAGGGCATTGGGTGATGGTTGAAGGTGGCCTGGCAACATTATAGGAGGGCATTGGGTGATGGTTGAAGGTGGCCTGGCAACATTATAGGAGGGCACTGGGTGATGGTTGAAGGTGGCCTGGCAACTGTAGGGCACTGGGTGAGCGCCGGTGGGGATTGTGGCTGCAAATTATGTTGAATTGCTAGTTTCTATTAATGTTCACATGAATTGAGAAAAACAATACAAATGTTATTAATATAAACATTTGAATGAGTCATTTATTTGCTTTAAAATTATATAAGAGATTACCTTGCTTCTTTCCATGCACACATCTGGCTTGCTGCATTATGTGGGCCACATAAGTTATATCTGAAAAAGCAGATGTATCAATCCCAATCCTAATAATTGTTACATGACATTTGATTTACACTTTCCTTGTTTCCTCACCATGTTTGAGTCTTTCAGCAGTTTCTTTGTTCACTGTTAAAGTAATGGATCCTTGACAGTCTCTTAGTGTCACTAACACAGTCTCCATTTTTGTCCCAAACAAAGGTGATCTCATTTAGTATAGCCTTAGGTAAGCCTTAATGAGAAACCACACCTATAATTGGCTTTCTTGACTGAATGATTCTGTGTTAAGATACATACCTTTTTCTTCTCTGTGCATGCAGTAGGAGTAGGAAGACGCGCACCGTTAGCCTAGCTTAGCGTCAATCACTGGAAGTAGGTTCCTCCATTAGCCTAGTTCCCAACGTCTTCCTACTCCTACTGCATGCACAGAGAAGAAAAATGTATGTATCTTCTTGTCTAACTCCAGGGTAGATGGCAAATAAGCTAATTTCCCAAAATGTTGGAGTTTTCCTTTAAACTATTTAGAATGGCCAATGTAGAGGTGTGATCTGTCTACAATTATGCACCACCTTAATGAGCAGTTCAGTTCAGTTTAGTTCAGATATTTATTGTCCCACAAGGGGAAATTTTGCTTGCAGCAAGGCACAATAAAATACAATAAAAAACGATGACACATAATACAATACAAATACAATAAAAGTCAATACAATGGACAGGAATGAGCGGCAGTTTATGTAATAATAATAATAAAATAATAATGATCAATTTTTTATAAAGCACTTTTCATTGTGAAACAATCTCAGAGTGCTAATACATACGGAGTGTAATACATAATGGAGGTAGATGTAAGATAATATGTCTAATACTATGTCTATGATTCATGTATTTATTACTGTGGACATGGAGTGTGCAATATATGTTGTTTACTGTACTGTGGGTCATGTATTGTATATTGTATTGATTGTATGTAGGCCTATACTGATGTTTTTATGTTGGAACCTGCTTAATGTATTGAAAACAAATTCCACCAGCCTGGCTGTGTGGTCCTTAAATAATCTAATCATTAAAGAATCTAAGATAAAGTGCTGAAATGTGCAAACATGCAAATGTGAGTATAGTGCAGCATTTCACACTGTGTGCAAATTAAGCATATTTATTGCATATGGAATACACGTTGCCCTTTAGCCTAGCCTGTACCTCCAGCCTGAGAGGAGAAGATCGAATTGCTCAGAGAGAGGACTGTTTGGCCAGCTAATTATTCGTCACACACACACATGCACGCACGCACGTGGGGGGTATATGAGACCAGGTAGAAAAACTATAACACTCACTACAAATTGATACACAACCGTATAAAGGGAATGGATTACATTTTTTTATTTGTATTATTTGTTATTAAAAAAGAATATGGAAAATGGAAGCGGGACTAAAGAATGATCAGGTGGTGGCGCTATTGTACCACACAAGCTACCATTTATCTCCCTTTGTTTATAAATGGTAAAATGAAAAAAAGGTCAATGTGCATTTATACATCGCTTTTTTCCAAAGCGCTTTACAATTTGTTCCTCACATTTTACCCATTCACTCACACATTCACACACCGACGGGGGAGGCGACCATGCAAGGTGCCTAACCTATGCTCATCAGGGGTTAAGTGTCTTGCTCAAGGATTGCGGGAATCAAACCGTGAATCTCCGGAATCGGATTACCAGATGACTGCTCTACCTCCCTGTCGCCCCCTTTTTTTATAATAATAATAATAATAATAATAATAATAATAATAATAATAATAATAATAATAATAATAATAATAATAATAATAATAATAATAATAATAATAATAATAATAATAATAATAGATTGGATTTGTAATGCACTTTTTGTTCGCTGGGATCCCAAAGTGCTACACTACAGGGTTAAAACATAGTTAAAAAAATAAAAATTAAATAGTTATTAGAAAAACAAATACAATAAAATACAGAATAAAAGTAAGATAAAAATAGAACATAGTTAATTAAAAACATAGTATAAACAGACAATTTAAAAACAACAGCACAAGATAATTTTAATAAAAAGCTAACAGTCAAAGGCCTTTTTGAATAGGTTTTCAGGCCTGCTTTAAAAGAGTCCAGGCTCTGTGGTGCCCTCAGCTGGATGGGGAGGCTGTTCCACAGGCGTGGTGCAGCTGTGCAGAAGGCTCGGTCACCCATGGTGCAGAGCAGGGTATTGGGGACCTGAAGGAGCAGGCTACCTGCGGATCTGAGGGTGCGGGTGGAGGATTGTGGAGTGATGAGTTCCTGAAGGTAGAGGGGTGCGTGTCCGTTTATGCAGTTATGGGTGATCGTCAGGATTTTGTCATTGATCCGGGATGAGACGGGGAGCCAGTGTAGTGAGTGGAGGATGGGGGTTATGTGATTGTGTTTACGGACTCTCATCAGGATCCTGGCAGCGCTGTTCTGGATGCTCTTGCCAGGAATCCCGATGAAGAGTCCGTTACAGTAGTCCAGTCTCGTTAGTTTTTGTTTATTTGGGATTTGCCCAAACTGGCCATATAGGCTGATACGAATTCAGGCTATTCAAATGAAAGGAGGACAGTGCTGTATTTTTAAAACTGAAGTGTATTGGGAGGGAATGTTTGAATGCCATTATGTAAATAAAAAAAATCGATCTATTATAACTGCATAAAAAAACGATCCTGAGGCTAATTGGGTCCTTTAGTAGCATATACAATGTTATATATACCCTCCTTTATTAATAAGGTTGAGTTAATTGTTATTGCTTTTTGGTGGGGAGAAGGGAGATCCCCCCTTGAATGGCCCTTCTAAGGTTTCTCTCCTCCACACTGCCTGTGGTGCATTTTTCCCTATCGTTAGGTTTTAGTGAGTTTTTCCTTACCTTCGTGTGGGGAGTCTGGGAGTGTTGCATTCATTCATTTATTTGCATTTATTTTAAATTTGTTGGACCTTATGTTCTTGTTTTGTTCTTGACTTATTGTTATGTTTCTTCTTGACTTGTTTAAAGAAGACGTGTCCGGCCCATGGGGACATTAACGTGTGTTGTCGGGCCTTACAAATAAATTTGATTTGATGATTTTGATTTAGTGTATTGTCTCTATACACCGTTTTGCATTGCATTGCCTGGTGCACTATTGTGTATCCTGTATGTCCGTGGTACCATAAGATACATTCATCCCCTTGGTGAAATTCAGGCGTCATAGCATGCATGGGGGGGGGGGGTATGATATGGGCAGGGTAATAGTATAGAAAGACATAAGTATACAGGCAATAAAATTAGGTCTGAATACAAAAGATATGAGAAAAAACAGTGTAAACAATATAATCAACTGAATATAAAAGAGTTTGTCAGTTATGTCACTTTTGTGTTGCACATTTATGCAAATTCCTATGTGTACGCACTGTCGCCCCGAGATCGATATTTTCAAATTCAGCATTATTTTCCTGCAAAAATTATAGTTCAGCACGTGAACGAGACTGTTATTTGTAAACTTTTATTAAAAAAAGAAAAAACACAATCCTATACAATTTGATATAGGACTACAACAGTGGTGCAGTGCTCATGGGACGCGGTAGCACGCCGTTCCACCTCCTTTCTGAGCAGAAGCACGCACATGCACACAAAAATGTGTTCCACAACTTTCACTCGACTCGTCGTGCTGTGCGCCAAGTACCTGCTACTTGTCTTTGTATAACAATAGCATACAATAGCATAACAAAGAACGAGAAGAGCAAAACCTGTGGAACCTCTCACTATGTGACAAATGGTCCCGACTGGAAGGATGAGACATTTCTTAAGTTGTGCTTCAGAAGGAAACTGTCCTCCTCTGGAAGATAAGGGTGTTGTACAGAGGGCTAACATTTTCAACAAAGGCGAATATTGATTAAATAAATTAAATAGCTTTGATAAAGCAGGTCTTACTGTACCCATTGGTGGGGCCTTGCTTGACTGTTTTGAAACCACTCTGTTATGAAACAAATTACAAGTTACATTGTTAATTTAGTTTGTATTTTTCTAGTTTAAGTTAATTCAATTAAAGAAATTGTAACTACAATGTAACTACAATTACATTTAAAACATTGTTTGTTTATCCACCATATCTGTTGACAATATAATTTCTTTATATTGAAGGCTGCTACCTTTTTCAGCTTCTCTATTTCAAGGCAATATTTACAAAAACTAAACTAAAACTAGTAATTTCCTATACAAACATGTTTCCTACTATTTATGCACATAATAATCATAATGCTGGTCAGAGCTGTTCTGTGTGCAGGCGCGGGAACATTTATGCGCATGTGCACGCACGCGGGAGACGGGAGTGCGCGTGCACGTGACGTCATTAAAACACAGTGCAACCCCCCTTATGAAATCACCACTGCAACTAGAGGCTGACATGAGTGGATTTTGACTCCCGCTCCTTCCCACTCCCACAGAAATAATCCCATCCCAATCCCAAGTGAGAGTTTCGAAGAAATCCCACTCCCAGAGAGGACTGATCCCAATCCCGTCCCAATCCCGACCCGAGCCAAACTTTTATAGAATCCCACTCCCATCCCACTCCCGTTTACCAATCCTGCTCCATTTTTCTTCCTCAGTATAAAACATGCAGTACATGGGTCACATCATGTCTGTAGGGCTGTACGTTAACTTTTTTTGCACATAGCACTGGTGCTACAGAGGTTGATAGTTTTGTAGCACAGACCAAAATCTAAAACGTGTTATATTTGTAACAGTCACAAATGTGCCTATTGTATTTGTGTTATTTAGTTGCAGTGCCATGTTTGGCTGTCATTTTCATGCTGACAAGTTGACATCACACAGCCAGACATGTTACGTGTAAGGAATTATGGGATTTGGTGTTGGATGTATGGACTCTACTAGGGGTGGGAATCACCAGTTTCATCACGATACAATACGATATCGATTCTTTGGACGATACGATATTTGCCGATATCACAAAGTCTGCCACGATACGATACGATGCAGGTGCCTGCAATCGATATGAGACGATATCATAAGTCCATTTAACACAATCAGTAACATTTAGATCAACTCAAAAAAGGTAACGAAAATATAATTTGAAAAAAAATTAATTGAGCTCTTCCAGACATTTAAATGAAAAACAATCTATTGTTTTTAATACAAATAGACCTCCTGTTCACTGTAAAGTGCCACGATTTGATATATTGAGCTTTAAACTTGAAATAACTAAGTAAAAAAATTTGGAACTCACAACACACAACCTAAAACCCCTCCCTACCCCCCTCTCCCAAACAGTTCCTAATTTTTTTTTTATGTTGCATGATCATGTATACATATGTATTATATTTGTTATGTTTAAATATCAACATTATCTGGCCATCCTCAGTAAATACTATCAAAGTCCTTTGACCTCACCTACTTAAAATCATTGACGTAGAGCAGGGCTATTCAACTGGCGGCCCGCGGGCCGGATGATTCTGACCGGCCCGCCAAAGATTACATGATAATAAAAAATAATTAAAAAAAATAAAAAGATTTTTTTTTTTTTTTTTTTAACTTTTTTCTTTTCATGTCAACGTTAACACCCACAATTGAGCCAAAAGTCACTCAATTAATGACAGATTTCATTGATAAATTGAGGGAAAACTTTGCAAGTCGATTTGATGAATTTGACATGTCCAGAGAATTGATGCATTTTGTGAGCAACCCATTTGCCAATGTAGCTGCTATTTCCACAAAAGGACAAGAGTTCCTTGCATCACTTCACATTGATGAAGGTCTCCTGCAACTTGAAATAATTGACATGCAAGCATCATCTGCTCTGAAGCAGGCACTTGAGAATGAATCCACCACAACATTTTGGATAAAGTGTATTCATGTCAAGACATTCCCCAAAATAAAAACGCTGGCAATATCTGTGCTAACAATGTTTGGCTCAACATACACCTGTGAATCCAGTTTATCTCACATGAATGCCATTAAAACAAGCACCGTGCCTCCTTGACAAATGAGCATTTGCATCACTGTTTGCGGGTAGCCCTCACTTCCTATGAACCCTCTTTCTCTGCCATTGCCCAGTCAAAGAAGTGCAATCGCTCTCATTAGATGTGTGTATGTAGGCTAGGCCTGTCTGCCCCCCACCCCCCTGATGTTTGAGAGTTAAGAGTGGACAATAAGTGCTAATAAGATGCTGTGATTTGCTGTTGTTGCACAGACATGAAGCACTTTTTCATAAGCTCAGCTGCACTATAAATGTGTTTTTTTGTTCAAGTGTCAATGTTAGAATGTTCAGATGCACTTGTTTGTTTTTTATTTTATTTTTATATTGAAATGTTGAGGAGGAGATGTTGCAGTTGTTGCACAGTCATAAATGAAGCACTTTTTGCAGGAGATGTTGCAGATGTGGCACATAAATGAAGCACTTTTTTTTAAAAGTATACTACTTTTGCAATGTAGTTAAATAAAAGTTGTGAAAATGTGGTTGCGTGTTGTGTCAAGTGTACATATATTCATAGCACGGGAAGGCGCCGTGGCAGTCCGGCCCCTGGCCCCTTGGGTTTCTGACAATGTGGCCCCCTCAACAATTTAGTTGAATAGCCCTGACGTAGAGAGAGGGACAGAGAGAGGCTGAGGCTCCCCCCCCCCCCCCCTCCTCACTGTTTTCTCTGCCTCTGAGCCAGGTTAGCTTAGCTTAGTTACCGGTAGCAGCTAACTAGTTAGTTTTGGTGAGGATGCAAAGCATGTAAGATGCATTGGAAGCGTTGGAAGCGTTGCGGGAAAAAACAGGCAGGGACTTATTTCCTGGTCGCAAAATGCGCTCTCTAACATAACATAGCACGCTATGCTGCCGGAGATATTATGGCTAGAGGTGTGCGCTTGGGCGGAAATGAGACCTGCCACAGGATTTTCAAAATAAGAGTATCGATATGAACCGAATGCCTATCGCACGGGTGCTAGACAGTGCAGTAAATTCATTCATCGCACAGACCGATTTTTTCATAGCACGCTGTACAGCCCTGATGTCTGCCTTAGTTAAATATAAAACCACCAAACATTTACATTAGTGATGCACCGATGTATCACTCCCGTCCAAATCCCATTGATTTTGTTGTCATATAGTTCCCACTCCCTTCTGCTCCCGTTGACTTTTACTCCCGGTCGCGTGAACACTTTCGGCAACCAACATGCGCTTCCGCGTTGCTCTGAATTGATCTGATTGGCCGAGCGTGCGCATGCGCATGAGCCGCGACGCGCTCCTCAGAGGCAGGAATACTAAGCTCCCCTTAAGCTCCAGGAGAGAGGAGAAAGGCTGAAAACCCGCAGTTCTTGCCCGACTGATGGGAGCCGAATCCCGGATCCGATTTTTCTGATGAATACCCCCAAAACATGGAGGTCCCGAACGCATGGAAGTATTGATTGCGCCGTAACGAATCATTAAAAAAATATACCGTTAACTGGAATATGTTGTGCCTTTACACATATGTTGGATTACATGGTTTGTCATGACAAACTAAAAAAAAATCGCGATTTACCCGGTGGCTACAACAACACATGTAGTCACTGTGTGTTGTTGTAGCCACCGGGTAAATCGCGATTTTTTTATTAGTTTGTCATGACAAACCAATTACATAATCCAACATATGTGTAAAGGCACAACATATTCCAGTTAACGGTATATTTTTTTAATGATTCGTTACGGCGCAATCAATACTTCCATGCGTTCGGGACCTCCATGTTTTGGGGGTATTCATCAAAAAAATCGGATCCGGGATTCGGCTCCCATCAGTCGGGCAAGAACTGCGGGTTTTCAGCCTCTCTCCTCTCTCCTGGAGCTTAAGGGGGAGCCGCGCTCGGCCAATCAGAGAAACGCGGAAGGCGCTCGGCCAATCAGAGAAACGCGGAAGCACATGTTGGTTGCCTAAAGTGTTCACGGTGCCCAATCACGGGATTCAAAGTGAAATTGACTCCCATCCCGTGGGAATCCCGCAGGACCCGCGGGAATCCCAAAAATATGTCATCCTCTACACTGCACCACTGGACTACAACAATGCTTGATGACGGTAGCCATTGCTTCTCATCTGTACTTCAACGCGAGCACGGACGCGAACGCAGAGAGGTACTTGTCCATGGCTGCGTGCAGCACCGCGGTGAAGTCGTCCCCCATGTGACAGGCGAGCGTGACGATCATACAGTGGGACAAGAGCTGTGGGGGAATAAAGATATAGCTTAGTGACAAAGTATATTCATGAATAAATACAAATACCTTCGTGTCATCATGCACGACGTGCCCAACCCTCATCATGGGGTTATAGACACCAGAAAAATACGGTTGCAGTGTTCCATTATTACTAGTACATTAAACACATTACATTTCATTATCTCAATACAGTTTACATAAATATACATATTACACATATAGGTCTTAAACAAAGTATTCTGCCTTCTCTGCCAAGCTTGACAAATGAAATCTGCTACAAAAAGATTCCCTTCCTGAACTCAAGTTGTTATTTATCCAGCTCAAGAAAATCAACATAAATGGAGATTTTTTTAATTAAAATGTAATCCTAGTAAACAGGACAGTAAAACAGGACAGTAAAACTAAATGTATTGATCGATTGAAAATGTTATTAACAGATTGCAGAATACAATCAATCAATACAGACACAATTGTTAAGGAGATGCAGACCAGAGAAAGACTTTTGTCTTGTTTACATGTGCGGGTCCCCCATTTTCAATTCATGATAAAGTGAACCTCATTCTCCCCAAAAAGATCTGTGTCAAGCGCCTGTATTATTTTAATTAGTAAGCATACAATAATATCCCACTTTTGTATGGTGTTGTTTATAACGTATAAAATACATCTGGCCCACAGTCAGATACCTTGAAATTTGTCGGGTCAATCCGCAGCTGGTAGGCGTGATATGTTTGCAGCGGTTCCAAAGTGACGGCCAGTTTACTGATGTCCTTGGATCCCTCCGCCAGCGCCAGGACGATCTTCTTCCCGTGGGACAGCAGGTGGGCGGAGCGAGAGCTGATGTCCAAGTGGCTAAAGTAGGTCTTGGTTCCCGGGAAAGTTGTAAACATCCTATGGATCATCCGGGGAAATAAAAATGTGATGCTTTCAAATCTGTCCGGTTATTTAAATTTAAATGTTTTCAGGGCGACCGTTTCGAGGATGTTTTAGCTATATTGTTTAACTTTAGACCCCCTTTGTTGCTCTTTTCTTTTGTCATGCCACTGTCACCATATATTTGGGTAAACGATATGGCTTAAACTAATCTGATGGCAACTATTGCAACAGGAATGTTATTATATCCACCCGTTTAATTGCATAGAACCTAGAGGAATGAATGAAGAGAACGTGTTAACCTGTTTCCTTTAAGTACCTTTTACCTATAATATTATTATTTTGGTTTAATTCATGTGGTTGTTTTCAAGCATGAGGTATGTTTATCCTATGATTCTCAATAGAGAACATTTATTTAAATAAGTAAAGGGGCTCAATTAGCCCTAGAAACTACGGGCATGTTACATATCAAGTTTCTGGTAATGTAATGTATTTTTGCTTTTGCTTTTGTTTTTTATATTTGTTGTATAATCTGTATTTACTAACAGACTCTATTTTGATAGGTCTTTCCTTTGGTCATTGAGGACCAATAGACTCAGGCACACCTGCGCCGTGATGCCATTTCCTGCCAAGTCATTAACCACCTGTGTATATAACCACCATCTTGACTGCAATTGCATTGCTAGCCATAACACTCACGAAGGAATAAGAATTCCGAAACATGTTTGTTTCAGGCTGCTATTAAATACTTGAACCTGAGAGTGCTGGTCCCTGCTTCTTTTTTAAACTAATCTGAACCATTTGCATCCAATAGTGATCACAGATGACAACAAGCCCTAAAAAAACGATTGATTCTAAAATGTATCAACAATAGGCATATAATACAACTTCATATCATGTTGGATTTTACCAGCAGTTATGCTCCCGTTTCCCAACTCAATTATGGAATTATTGGAATGTTTGATTATTAGTGTGATTATTAGTGTATGTGATTAGTCTAAATTATCCTTCTAAATTAGATTAGATTAATTTAGAAGGATAATTTAGACTAATCACATACACTAATAATCACACTAATAATCAAACATTCCAACATTTTTTTTTTCTTTTTGTCTTTTTCTTGTATGAGTTAATACATAAATAACCGCTTACCTATTAAGGGCGTCTGACCCAATATTGTCAGCCACGGGAATCAATGTTTCCCATGTTTTTGCAATCAGTTCTTTCTGCTTTTTCGACAGCATTGCACTCGTATTCCATTCCACTAAAACGGTATAAGATTCACCAAGCCGATTATCCGATCAGGGCGACATTATTGCCACCATTTTCGAATAAACAGGCGTAAAATATGAGGTATAGTGGTTTCCGGCTGAGCTCTTGGGTTGTTTACCTCCTCACTGTTATCAGAGTCGGACACGCAGGCGCGTCAGGGTGTGGCCTGATGATGCGCAGAGGAGTGACGCACACCGGGCCATTCTCCCACTGCACTTCCGCGTTACATGGAGCTCGTACAGTAGCCTACGGCTCAATACACACCAGAGAAAGACGTTTACTCTTGTTTACATCAGGGTCCCCCATTTTCAATTCATAGTGACATTTATTATGAATTATGACATACACAACATATCCATGAGTCATGACATTTATGGCATAGGGATATACATGACATACAGGTATAGTAGTACTATTACATTTGTGACATATACGATATGCAAATATACAGTACTGTTACCCATAGATCCTAACAGATTATATACATTATGATGCCTGATGGGGAGGAGACTGTATACATTAGGAGGGGGTGGTGGGTGGGAGAGAAATATACATATACGGTGGGGAGGAGACTGTCTGTTTGGGGGGGGGCTTTATGTGTCCAGTTTCAAATCGCAGCCTCCCGTAGGTGTTCTTTGAGAGTGGTTTTGAAAGTGGGTAGTGATTCACATTCCTTTACAGCTTTGGGTATAGGGCATAATTGCGAAATGTGTTTAGTCCCTTGTTTGTGCCGAATCTGGGTTTAACATGATTTGTGGAGCTCCCTCTGGTGTTGTGATCGTGGTGTTCACTGACCTTTGGGAAGTATTTCGACATGTACATGGGTACCTGTGTGGTGTAGTGTATCTTGTAGACCAGGCACATTGCAAGTTGCTGTACTCTGTCGTCTACTCTAAGCCATCCTAGGTTGTCAAAGTGGGCAGGGGTGAGGTGGGTTCTAGGAGTCAGGTCAAGCAGTAGTCTGACCAGTTTGTTTTGTGATGTTTGTAATCTTGTTTTTAGCGACTTTGGTACCATGAGGTGCAAGCATAGTCGTAGTACCCTTGAATGAGTGCTCCTGTCAGAGTCTTCAGGGTATTCTTGTTTACCAGAGAGGAGATCCGGTACAAGAATCTAGTTCGTTGGTTGACTTTTTTGATTACATTGGATGCCATTTTGTCACAGGAAAGATTAGCCTCGTCTAGGATGGAACCCAGGTATGTAATTTCATCTTTCCTTGTGACAATATACCCACTGTAACCGAGAAGCCGTCGGCCTTGCTGAGTTTGTTATTTGATCCGAAGAGAATGGACTCTGGTTTACCCAGGTGTAATGATATGTTATCAGCGAGCCAGGTGCAGATTCTGCCGAGTTCTCGGCAGTCGTGTCATTGTTGTTGAGCTTTGTGGAAAAAGAAAAAGTAGTTCAAGAAATGTGATTAGAGGTCTCAGAATAATTATGTTCCAGGTAATTAATAGCTCCATTTGCATTTTGCATTTGAAAAGGTTTGCATTTTGTACCCCATGTTTGCATTTTGTACTTTAGGTTGTACGTTTGTATATTGTATATTTTGTATAGTGTTTGGACTTTATTCTTTTTTCCTTTTTTTACTGTATCAAGCACATTCTCAGGGGGCTCATACAGAACCAAGCATTTCACTGTAATGTGCATGTGACAAATAAAACAAAACTTGAACTTGAAACTTGAGAGAGGAAGAGGGAGGAGTCAGGAGTGGTATCGTACACGAGGAGATAGCGGTTTCGTGCAAGACCCCTTACGGCTCCCCCTATCAGCAGCTCCATATGCTGGGGTCATGGTCGGGACATGGACATGGGCGTGGGGGAGGACAGGCTGTGCCGTGATACTGCGTCAGCTGTGGGTCGCCACTTTGCTATAGAGGGGGGACATCAACCCTGCAACGCATCTCACATCTACAGTATATCGTTTTAGCCACACAGGCATCACCGCATATAGGTAGAAAAGGATTTGAATGGTTGAAATGGATTATTCTACTGTATGTCAGCGGTTTAAATGGGCGCTTCACCAAAAAAAACAACAACGCTGATTTGATCCAAAAAAAAAAATATGTGCACACTTTAATTTAGTTATTGAGAGGAAACAAGTTTTAATGAGGCCACCATGCAATCGGGGACATTGAATCCCTGTGTGTTGTGTTAATTACAGCCAAATTAAATGATAAGGTATAAAGTGCCTATAAAGACAATGTATTGTTATTTTTTCCATCTACATAATTCCATGGTGCCATTTCAAACCATTCTGCCCCCCCCCCTCCTTTCTTGTGTAAGAGGAAGTAGAAGATTATTTTATTGTCAATATACACACAACCAAGCCAATTAAAATTTGTCTTTCACATATCCCTAGTTACACATGCATTTCTTCAGAGAGCTCAGAGCGCAGAGCGCAGGGTAGCCCCCTGGAGACGTTTCAGGTCTCTAGGTCGTGCTGCCCATAGATA
Organism: Notolepis coatsorum; assembly: GCF_963971535.1. Taxonomy (NCBI): domain Eukaryota; kingdom Metazoa; phylum Chordata; class Actinopteri; order Aulopiformes; family Paralepididae; genus Notolepis; species Notolepis coatsorum. Next base: position 7,780,337 of record NC_140174.1, read on the forward strand.
TCTATAGAACACTATATATATCTATGGTGCTGCCTCCCAGTCAGTCTAGAAGTCCATCACTAGTACTAGTCCACTAGTACATCAACCGTACTGACCTTAACCATGATGAAATTGAAACTGTTTGGATTGAAATCTTATTAGACAGGGCGAAACCAGTACTAGTAGGCACAATCTATAGACCACCAGAACAGAGTGGCTTTTATGACACACTTGATGGGTGTTTAGCTGGGGTGGAGGGGGTAGAAAAAATTCTTATTGGGGACTGGAACACGGATATGCTGCGTAAATCAGCACCCGTCTTCAAGGCCTTCAGTAGATTTTCTGATCTGCACGGTTTCAGCCAGCTAATCACCCAACCCACAAGGGTATGCGATTCGACACAAACCACCATTGCCCTCATTTTGACCTCTGACAAGTCAATGATCTCCAATAAAGGGGTGATAGCATGCGGGTTAAGTGATCATTATATGATTTTCTGTACCCGCAAAAAGCTAAAACAGAAGGCCGGCTGTCACAAAACAGTCACATCTAGAGACCTCAAAACTTACTCTAGAGAGGCCTTTAACCTAGAACTGGGGAGCTTGGACTGGTCAGATGAACTCAGTGGTACACAGGTTGAAGAAACATGGCTTGGATTCAAAACCAAATTCACAGCAATACTCAACAACATGGCACTGATAAGAACCACCAGGGTTAAAAATCGCGCTGAGGCATGGATGCACACTGAAATACTGGCCGCTATGAAAACCAGAGACAAAAAATGCTCTGAACTTCATAAAAGTCAGACAAAGCTTTCCAAAAGCTCAAACAGTAAACTCCAAGCCCACGTGGTTGAACTAAAAATCCAAAGAAACAGACTAAGAAATGACGTAAACACCATGATCAGAACCGCAAAAAGAAATTTCATCAACGACAAAACTGAGGAAAACAAAAACAAACCCTGCAAACTTTGGAAATTACTCAATAATCAACTAGGCTGCAGTAAAAAACTTAAAACCAGATTCTCAAACATAAACATAAAGATGGACAACACGCTCATCACAGACAAGCTGGATGTAGCCAATTACTTAAACATCTTCTTCACAAACATAGCCACAACACTGGTAAACAAACTACCCTCCCACTCAGGGCATTATGGGGTAGAACACATAGTAGCATACTACAAAAACCTAGGGGTCCACAAAGACGACTTCAAACTTGAAATGGTAACAACCGATGAGGTACTCAAAAAATTGAGCGCCCTCCAACCTAACAAGGCCACTGGCCATGACAACATCCCCTCCAAATTCCTCAGAGACGCAGCAGCCGCCATCACCCCAGTCATCACACACATAATAAACCTCTCTATAAAACAGGGGCACGTCCCCAAGGACTTCAAAATTGCGAGAGTGACCCCTCTACACAAAAAGGGCAGCAAATTAGACCCAGGCAACTACCGCCCTGTTTCTATTCTTACCTCCATCTCGAAAGTCATGGAGAAAATAGTCTACGAACAGGTCGAAAAGTACCTGGCGGAAAAAAATCTAATCTACGAATTCCAATCTGGCTTCAGAACGTCCCACTCCACTGACACATGCCTCCTCTATTTGAACGACCACATCAAACAAGAGGTGGACGCGGGCAAATACTGCGGCATGGTCATGCTGGACCTACAAAAGGCCTTCGACACTGTCAATCACTCCATTCTAATGGACAAGCTAAAAGCAATTGGTTTTGATAGCTTATCAGTGAGCTGGATGCAATCCTACCTGGAGGGGAGAGAACAGATGGTAGAGGTAAACGGTACTCTATCCCCCCCCCCTCACAGTGAGCTGTGGTGTTCCACAAGGAAGCATACTAGGACCGCTACTCTTCCTAATTTATGCAAATGACATGTCGTCAGCCTGTGACTGCAACTTGTTCCTGTTTGCGGACGACTCAGCCCTGCTGGTCTCTGACAAGAACAAATTGCAGGTTGAAAAAACCCTCAGCACGGAACTAGGCAAAATCTGCATATGGCTCGCTGATAACAAACTATCATTACACATGGGCAAAACAGAGTCCATTCTCTTCGGTTCAAATAACAAACTCAGCAAGACCGACGGATTCTCAGTTACAGTGGGTGACAATATTGTCACAAGGAAAGACGAAATTACCTACCTGGGTTCCATCCTAGAGGCAAATCTTTCCTGTGACAAAATGGCATCCAATGTAATAAAAAAAGTCAACCAACGAACTAGATTCTTGTACCGGATCTCCTCTCTGGTAAACAAGAATACCCTGAAGACTCTGGCAGGAGCACTCATTCAAGGGTACTATGACTATGCGTGCACCTCATGGTACCAAAGCACCTCAAAGGCGCTTAAAACAAAATTACAAACATCACAAAACAAACTGGTCAGACTACTACTTGACCTGAACCCCAGAACCCACCTCACCCCTGCCCACTTTGCCAACCTAGGATGGCTTAGAGTAGACGACAGAGTACAGCAACTTGCAATGGGCCTGGTCTACAAGATACACTATACGACCGGGGTGCCCATGTACATGTCAAAATACTTCCCAAAGGTCAGTGAATACCACAACCACTACACCAGAGGAAGCTCAACAAATCATGTTAAACCCAGATTCGGCTCAAACAAGGGACTAAACACGTTTCGCAATTATGCCACAACAATGTGGAACGCCCTACCCAAAGCTGTAAAGGAATGTGAATCCCTGCCCACATTCAAAACCGCTCTTAAAGAGCACCTACGGGAGGCTGCAATTCGAAACTGGCCACCGTAAATGCCCAAAACCCCCACCACCTCCTAATAGACAGTCTCCTCCCCACCACATGTATATATTCCCTCCCCGCCGTATGTATATTTCCCTCCCACCCACCCACCCCCTCCTAATGTACAGTCCCCTCCCCATCATATGTATATACTCTGTCAGGATCTAGGGGTAACAGTACTGTTTATTTGAATACCGCTTATGTCACAATTCACAAATGTATCAGTACTAAATACCTACATGTCCCTATGCCATAAATGTCATGTATGTTGTGTATGTCATAAATGTCTATATGAATTGAAAATGGGGGACCCTGATGGAAACAAGACAAACGTCTTTCTCAGGTCTGCATCCCCTTAACAATTGTATGTATTGAGCCGTACTGTATTGTACCCATTCTGCAATCTGTTAAATAAAGTTTTCATTCATTCATTCATTCAAGGTGACGGTCTTTCTGTAGATAAGGAATGGGGGGGGGGGTAGCAACATGAACTCCCATTGAGTTGTGTGTAAACGCTCTCCAACAAATATGACCCCACTTGGCCTAAAGGGGGCGCTGTAATTAATTAAATAATTACAGTCGTACAGAACTTGTAAGTGGCTTTGGATAAAAGCGTCAGCTAAATGACCAAATGTAAATGTAAAATCATTAAAGGTCAAACTTTTGAACATTGAAAGGTCAGAACTCCTACACCATAAATCCGATTTACACCAAACTTGGTACAGAGTGACATCCATATATTCACTCTACAAATTTGCCTCAGGGACCCATAAAATCCGCCATATTGGATTTTCCACCATTTGGGATTTTATGTAAAACACAATTTAAGTACAGTACTTGAGTAGAAATACTTAGTTACTTTCCACCACCACTGATTAATGTATTTTGCGTGCATTGACATTCAACATACTGCGCCGTTGAATGGCTGCAGTGAATTGCGCAATGAAAGATTGCGGATGATTAACTCCAAACAAAGAGGGGTGCCAATGTGCCAAAAAAAGAGTTCTTACAAAAACACGTAGCCCATTTGCGTCTATGCTTTTACCAAACAGTTCGTTTTTACGATGAATTGAAAATGGGGGACCCTGATGTAAACAAGACGAAAGTCTTTCTCTGGTCTGCATCCCCTTAACAATTGTGTGTATTGAGCCGTACTGTACTGTACCCATTCTGCAATCTGTTAATAAAGTTTTCAATCAATCAATCCGCGTTACCGTTTTGCGCTCTGATTGGCCACGCACGTTTCTGGTCATGTGACATGTGCGCCCAATCGCATGACGAGCAGTGTCTTAGCCCATTTCCGCGTCGAACAGCCTGCAAACGACGCCTAGTTTATCACTGGTTAAGCTTAGGCGACTCTTTCGCAGTTGGTTAAGGTTAGAGTTCGGAATCAGGGCTGGCGTTCTATTGCCATGCTCTAAGACAAACTCTAACCTTAACCAACTTCGAAAGAGTGCCTAAGCTTAACCGTCCAAAAACTTGCCGTCACACGATTGGGCGCACATGTCACATGACCAGAAACGTCAAAGAAACGTCAGTGGCCAATCAGATTCGCAAAACGCACGAACCGTTTGGTAAAAGCAATGAGGCAGCCCGTTCGCGTGTATATTTTCCCTAACGGACTTTCACTTCCACGTTCGGGTTCCGCGATCTGATTGGCCACTGACGTTTCTCTCAAAGACAATCGCGTTACGCCTAGATCTCACTGGTTAAGCTTGGCGACTCTTTCGAAGTTGGTTAAGGTTAGGGTTAAGGTTAGGGTTAGGGTTAGGGTTAGTTGGTTAAGGTTAGGGTTAGTTGGTTAAGGTTAGGGTTAGGGTTAGGGTAACAGCCTGCTGGCGCAATTGTTAGGAGTAACGCGATTGGCTTTGAGAGAAACGTCAGTGGCAAATCAGATGGTGGAACCCGCACGCGGAAGTGAAAGTCTGTTAGGGAAAATACACGCAGGCCGTTCTCTAAGGATACTGGTGTTGTACATCATTTATATCACTAGGGGGCAGACTTAACCTTTATAAGAACGATAGGCCTTGGCTCAATCTCTCCTATAGGCTCTGAGGTGTCATCACATTTCCTTCCATCAGTCTGAGCACTTTGCCCAATGAAGGGTAATGTTGGGGGTTGGAAGTGATATCTTTGGTGTGTGTGTTTAGGTTAGAGCTAGGTAAGTCATCTCTTTAGTAACCCATGTCAATGAGTGAAGGGGAAAGCCAGGACATTATGGTCATATAGCCAGTGATATGACATGCCCAGGTCTGAAAATTAGGGTATTGTATACTGTATGTGTGTATTTTGCATTTATAAAGCACTTTACAATTTGTTCCTCACGTTTTACCCATTCACTCACACATTCACACACCAATGGCGGAGGCAACCATGCAAGTGTCTTGCTCAAGGACACTTCGACACGCTGCCCGGGAGGAGCGGGAATCGAACCGGGAACCTCCGGATTACCAGACGACTGCTCTACCTCCTGAGCCACTGTCGCCCCGTGTGGGTGTGCGTGGGTGTGTGTGTGCACATGTGGAGAATACGTTGAAACAAAGATTAAAGCTGACGCTGATAGTTAACCCTTTCACTACCACACTACAGAAAATTAACCTTTTACTATCACACTACATACCCTTTACTATCACACTACAGACTGTAGTGTGATAGTAAAGGGTTAACCTTCTGTATTGTCGCTGTGAAAGGGTTAACCATGTGGTAGTGCGGTAGTGAAAGAGTTAAAGTACAGGTTTACTGCAGTAAAGAGCACATTATCAGCGTTACAGCATTACTACAGCAGAGGCAGTCTGTTCAGCTGAGACGCTGAGGCCTGAACGGAACACAAGACCTCCCCTCCCCCGTCTCCGCGTGCCAGTCCTATGTGCAGCACGTGAAAGTGAACTAAACAAGAGTGACCTTCCCCTTTGTCCAGGTGATTGATTGATTGATTGAAAATGTTATTAACAGATTGCAGAATGGGTACAATACAGTACGGCTCAATACAAGGGGATGCAGACCAGAGAAAGAATTTTGTCTTGTTTACATCAGGGTCCGCCATTTTCAATTCATAATGAAGTGTAAGTAAGGTTGCAATTAGCACTGTGCAATCCATTCTTTGTGGATCCCGCCCTATGTCTGAAGACAGATGCTCACGTTTGGAGAGAATCAACAGGAAAACTGCCCCACATGTAGGAATGTGGGACATGACTTACGTGTATTGATAAGGGCCGTGAAAATACCTGTGAGGGTAAGAGACCTGCCACTTAAGGATAGCAGTCATAAACTATAGTCATAAACTATATGAAAAGGGGAAGAGACATGAAATTGGTTATTACAGATCAAATCTATAAAAAATAAACACAGATATTAAACACTCATATTATACACTCCTAAACGTTTGTACCAACAGATGGCGACATAGAGTCACATATCAGACACAGTTAAGATGCTTGAAGGGAGAAGTTTCACACACTCCCATCCAAAAGGGAACCATAGGCCCGGCGATATATGGATAAGAATATAGGACAGTGAACTTTATTAAAGACTTAACATTCTGCATCAGAGTCCAACAGTACTGAGGTAACACACCCACCCTTTTAAACAGCCTCCCATAACTTAACCCTTGCACTGAAGAACCATAACTCTGTTTAGACATTTATTGGACTGCCCAATGTATTTGCAGTTGTAAAGTCAGTCCAAATCACTTGGGAGTGTGAATGTGATATATCGCTCAACCTCTGCTATCTTTTAACTGCTCAACCCTCTGTAACCTATCATCTTTAGATAATAAGGTTTGAATACATTGCTCCTCTGAAAAATGTAAAGAGAGAGAGAGAGAGAGAGAGAGAGAAATAAAGTGTTTTATTGAGTATGTTTACCATTTTATCTATGTCTCTCTTTGTGCTTATGAGTTTTAGTGGGGTTTCCTCGACAAAGTAAACTAATTAGAGGTAGTTGATGATGATAGAAAGTCCTGAACTATGTAAAAAAAAAAACATTTTCTATCTATGAATCACAGTAAAATAGACACTGTCTCTTTAAAGCGACTCCTCCCCTGGACAACTATAACCAGGAAGCACCTCCCACCCAGACGCATGCTTTACGCTATAACCAGGAAGCACCTCCCACCCGACACGCGTTCAGAGTTTAGTTTACTCTTCCTGAGAAAACAAAACCTAAGAGTTCTGTCGTTGTCTTTGTGGAATAAAATGGCACAGCAAGGAGTTGATCTGGACCGGGACCAGTTCTGCTGTTCTATCTGTCTGGATCTACTGAAGGATCCGGTAACTATTCACTGTGGACACAGCTACTGTATGGGCTGTATTAAAGACTGCTGGGATCGAGATGATCAGAAGGGGATCTACACATGTCCCCAGTGCAGGGAGACTATTACTCCGAGGCCTGTTCTGAAGAAAAACAACATGCTGACTGAAGTGATAGAACACCTAATGAAGACAGGACTCCAAGCTGCTCCTCCTGATCACTGTTATGCTGGACCTGGAGATGTGGCCTGTGATTTCTGCACTGGGAGAAAGCAGAAAGCCCTCAAGTCCTGCCTGGTATGTCTGGCTTCTTACTGTGAAACTCACCTCCAGTCTCACTATCAATCTGATACCTTTAAGAAACACAAGCTGGTCAAAGCCTCCACACGGCTTCAGGAGAACACCTGCTCTCGTCATGATGAAGCTATGAAGATTTTCTGTCGTACTGATCAGCAGTGCATCTGTTATTTGTGTTCCATGGATGAACATAAAGGCCATGATACAGTCTCAGCTGCAGCAGAAAGGACGGAGAGACAGAAAGAGCTTGGCATGAGTCAGCAGAAAATCCACCAGAGAGTCCAGGAGAGAGAGAAGCGACTCAAAGAGGCCCAACGGGCTGTTGATTCTCTCAATCGCTCTGCTGATAAAGCAGTGGAGGACAGTGAGAGAATCTTTACTGAGCTGATACGCTCCTTGGAGACGAGGCTCTCTGAGCTGAAGAAGGTAATCAGAGCCCAACAGAGGACCACAGTGACTCAGGCTGAAGAACTGCAGAAGAGACTGGAGCAGGAGATAGTGGACCTGAGGAGGAGAGACACTGAGCTGGAGCAGCTCTCGCACACAGAGGACCACATCCACTTTCTCCAGAGTTACCCCCCCCTCTCCAGTCCCAGTGAGTCTACAGACTTACCCAGCATCAGTGTCCTTCCTCTCCTGTACTTTGCAGATGTGACTGAGGTCGTGTCTGAGCTGAGAGACAAACTAGAGGACGTTCTGAAAGAGCAGTGGCCCAGAATCTCAACAACAGTGAATGCAGTTAATGTTTTACTGCCACCAGAGCCCAAGACCAGAGCTGACTTCTTACAATATTCCTCTCAGATCACACTGGACCCAAACACAACAAACACAAGTCTGTCTTTGTCTGAGGCGAACAGAAAAGCAACAATGATGCAGCAAGAGCAGTCATATCCTAATCACCCAGAAAGATTTATTAAATGGCGTCAGGTTCTGGGTAGAGAAGGTCTGACTGGACGCTGTTACTGGGAGGTGGAGTGGAGTAGTGAAGGGGTTTCTGTAGCAGCCTCCTACAAAGACATTAGTAGAACAGGCACTCAGGGGAACTGTGTATTTGGATGCAATTCCAAATCCTGGGCTTTAGATTGCACACAAAGTAATTACAGATTCAGACACAATACCGAGAGAATAACAGTACCGGGCCCCCGGTCCTCCAGAATAGGAGTGTACCTGGATCACAGGGCAGGTACTCTGTCCTTCTACAGCGTCTCTGACACAATGACACTCCTGCACAGAGTCAACACCACATTCACTCAGCCTCTCTATCCTGGACTTTGGCTTTCATATGACTGTGGGAAGGCTGAGTTTTGTGAGCTGAAGTGAAGATCAGTGACAATGATTCACAGCTCCTCTACCCAGGGTTTGGGATTTCAATTGATCTTGAATATGCTGAGTTGTGAAAGATGAGGTAATTAGGAGTTACATTCACTCAGTCACTCTATCATTGTTCTGAGGGACACATACACTATGTTTTGCTAGTTTCTAGCCTACCGGGGTAAAATTTGTTTGAGTAGATCTTTGCATATTCACATATTTGATTCCTATCTTCAATACCTCTGTCCCTTTGCATGTGGGGACAAATCTTTATTTTCATACTCAGGGTAGGTTGGACAACAATATGCAACAATTTTATTTGTATTTGATCATTTGGTCATTTTTAATTACTGTGGGATTTGGGCCTGTCTCTTCTCTCTCTGTTCCAGGGGGGTTGGTAACAATGTGGTGGCCGGTCCTCCATGGAGGAGGTTGATTCAGCCTATAACCTTCTCCCTCACCTCTTATCTCTGGGCAGCCGGGACACTTCATACGGGACACTCTATCTTCAAGGCCTTCGGTTGAACCCACAGCCAGGACGTGTGGATCATGGGTCAGTCGTAAATGCAACTATTTAGTTTTAGAACAGACCCATCTGCGTTATCAAAAGAGCTCAAGGAGAGAGAGAGAGTTGTTCTTCTGGTGGCAGACTTTGAGGGAGACAGACCTAGATAGGAGCTGGTTTAGGAAGAATGGCCATTCATTGAATATTGTGCATTTTGTCTTTTGTTCTTGTATTCTTACTAAATAAACGTGGACATCTAAACCCAGAAGGACCCGTGTGGATATTTGCTTGAAACTTGCCGTTTCACAGACTGAACCTCAATATAGAACTTTGAAAACAATGCAAAGGAATTTATTTACTCACTTATTTCCATGTGCTACATGAGAAATGCTGTCAAAATCTAACATTACCATTGAAATTCAATAGTGTTCAAATGAAACGAGTTAAAGTTCATAGAAACATAAGTATACTCTACAGTATCAATAATACAAATATGTGTGTATGTACAGCCCACCCTGTTATAAATATACAAATAACTGCTAAGTCTACCCCCGGTACAAATATAACTAACTCTGTTATGTCTACTCCCGGTACAATATATATATTGTAGCTATAATTATAAATATAAGTTTATCCTGTGCAATACAGTACTCCATACTAAGTCTACCTTGATCTGTACATGGAATATAAGATATTTGGAACTTTCTGAACCTATTGTAAATCGTAATATAGATCAGTTTTACTATGTTTGCAAACATTGCTAACATACCCAAAGTGTTTCAGCCACAGAACAAATACAAGCAGCTTACTGTTGTCTAGTGTTAGTCAGTCAGCAGGATATGAAAACAGGGCTCCATTCTTACTGTTGTCTAGTGTTAGTCAGTCAGCAGGATATGAAAACAGGGCTCCATTCTATGTCCGGTGGTGGAGCTACACATTCATGTATGTTTGGATCAATTACCTTTAACATATTCAATCTAGCCAATAAAAAATTCACACATTTGGATATGATCACTTTTCCCTTTGGTGGAATACGTCAGATAACCTTTCTGTTTCAATATGATGCATAATTAAATAGTTCCAAGAGTCAATTATTTTCTTTGTGTTAGATTAGGGAAAGAATAACTGTATAAGGTGACTGTACATATTTTCATATAAACATTTAATAAGTATAAAGTAATTAATCATAAAATGAGTTACCCATGAAATATAAAGGGCAATGTATAGTGTGTATACATATATAAAAATAACAACACTTTCACAAGTTCATAGTTCATTCAAAAGATATATTGATTTAAGTATCCAACAGGACTTGACATAAACATTTGTACAGTAATGATGAGAGACAAGTTATGCAACACACCTGCACTCTATTTCAGTTCACTGAAGATATCATATCTTTCCTTGTAAAATAACAACATGTTGTAAAGGTCAAAGGTTGTGCAAGATCTTCAAGCTTTGTCCTTGGACCATATCTTGTTCCACATATGAAATAAATAATCCATAATAAATAGGACTGTTAGTTATTTTGTATATTGTCTATAGAACAAATGTTCAAATGTTCAAACAGACACAAAGGCTGATTATAGCACTCTGAAATTGAAATGATATAACATGTCACTATGTTATTTGCTATAGAAACACTGCTAGGAGTAGTTTAGTATATATTGTATACTGAATTAACTTCATCAAAACGTTATAGCTAAGTGTTTTATTCACAATGTGAAATCAGATATTGCATAAAAACTGTTGTATAAAAGCAACAGAACACTCAAGGCCGTGCGTTGTAATAAATCTAGTAAATAGAGTCGCAGCTGAGATGATGGAAATACATTAGATGTGATGTAGATGTTATGTTATTTATGTTCTATTGCTTAATCACTCCCTGTAGTAACATTTACAGAAACATGTTACATTATGGTTCACTGCAGATTTGGAAAGGCTGTCACCAGGGTTAACATTCTAACCCACCTCTTCAACCTCGCGATCCCAGCATAGAGATGCGTGTAAATGGCTGCATTTATATACTAGCACTTTTATCCAAAGCTCTTTACAATTTGTTCCTCACATTTTACCCATTCACTCACACATTCACACACCGACGGCGGAGGCGACCATGCAAGGTGTCAATCTGCTCATCGGGAGCAATTAGGGGTTAAGTGTCTTGCTCAAGGACACTTCGACACGTTGCCCGGGAGGAGCGGGAATCGAACCGGGAACCTCTGGATTACCAGACGACTGCTCTGCTCTGTCGTGTGTCTGCTGAGCAAGGGTAGAATTACCTATGGAGTCAATGGAAATAATACAGATGCATAATGGGGTAAACCGTTGTCAGAACTCAGGTAATTTTGACAGTCTTTCAATGCCATTATGAACAACTAACAATCTGTCTGAGTCGATGAGAGCTTTCTTTTTCTTTTTGAAATGCCATTCCAGCATTCGTCCCTATGAGACAGTTCTAGTCAAATTCTGCACCAATGCCAACTGTTTAACATGAGTATCTGCAACAAGCTCATACTGGCTGCATATCTCTTCTACTGTCTTATCTAGAAGCTCATCCTGGCTGCATATCTTTTCTACTGTCTATCTAGAAGCTCATACTGGCTGCATATCCTTTCTACTCTCTAGAAGCTCATACTGGCTGCATATCTTTTCTACTGTATCTAGAAGCTCATCCTGGCTGCATATCCTTTCTACTGTCTATCTAGAAGCTCATCCTGGCTGCATATCCTTTCTACTGTATCTAGAAGCTTATACTGGCTGCATATCCTTTCTACTGTATCTAGAAGCTCATTGGTTTGGATAGAATTTCTAGAGATTTTTTGTTTTTAATGTTCTCTCATCTGTATATTGGCCTGGTGTGTTATCGTTGTATTAATTGTGATACTGCACACGATAACCATTAAATATAAGGATCTTGAATACAAGGTGTAGTGGTTTATGCCCTATAGTCAATACAATGACAAGAGATCTTTGGACCGGCCATTGACTGTAACACTTGGCAACTCTCACTGATTTACAGTATGAACTGGTGGCAGATTATAATGGACACAAGATGGCGCTATTCACCATACAATCATTAGGCTCTAGCTTGCCTTCATTTGCACCTTTCCAACGTTGTCCCAGTACACCTGGTACTGTGCTGGTAAAGACACAATGACATGATGCAGATATTTTACATTGCAAAATTAGCTGGAATGCTGCCATCTGATTAGGTTAAAGGGGCATTTCACCAAAACAACAGCGGCAATTTATTTTACAAATAATCTCACACACATCCAAAAACTCTAAACAGTTTTGCAAATATTAATTTAGTTTGACAGTTATTGAAAGTAATGCGTTTTAATATGGCAACCAGTAATGTCATCGGGGACACTGAATCCTTGTGTTGTGTTAATCACAGCAAAATTAAATGATAAGGTAGCAGTCCCTATAAGACAAGATATTGCTATTTCATCTACATCATGGTGCTGTAATTAACACAAGGATCCAATGTCCCCGATGACATCACTGAGGGCCATATTCAAACTAATTTACTCTCAATAACTATCAAACTAAATTAATGTGTGCAAAACTGTTTCGAGTTTTTGGGATGTGCGTGAGATTATGTGCAAAATAAATCAGCATCGTTTTAGTTGTTTTTTCCCCTTATGTACAAAGTCATTCAAATGTGACCTTATAAGACAAATTCCCCTCCTCAGTTTTCAATAGACTAAGTTTGCCGAAATGGTAAATGTCATTGTCAAGTGCTCATATTGGTATTCAGTATCATGAGTTCAGTATTTATTAGTACTCATGAAAGTATATTGACACCTGTCCCTGTTAAGCAAAACAAGAAATTGCATCAGACAAAATAACGTGTTGGACGTTGCAGATTTTAAACGTTTTATTTTGATCATGAGAAACATAATCAAGGAAAAGGAAAAAAAGATATCTCGAGAAACACAGATTGAAACATGACAGAGCTTCTGAAAGCTCTGAGTAAAGCAGATACTGCAAACCAGAACATCCTGGGAGCAGTAGAAAACAAAATCACAGTGAATAAAGGAACAACCGAACAAGACAAAACAAGTGCTTCGTTAGGTGAGTACATTCCTCTAGGGCAAAATATAGCCATACAACTACACATACATAAGCATCCGCACAGAAGCCAAAGACCAGAGCACCTTGAAATGTCCCAAGAGGCAGAGAGGGTTAGCCTTAATCTGCTTTCTTGATGAAAATATGCTATCTCCTGATTAGGTGACGAGAGAAAGTCCTGAACTGTGTAAAAACATCTTCTATCTATGAATCACAGTAAACTATAGACACTGCCTCTTTAGTAAAGTATTTAAATACAGTAGTACAAGTACTTTCTTTCCTCCCCTGGGTTCTCTACTTTCTTTGTTACTGTACCTATTATAATGCATATTTGATAGCATCAAGTTATTCAGTTATCATATTAACAACTGTAATCATGGGTTTTATAGGTGTTCGTTGCATTATCATTTCATATAACTTTGCTAATGAAATGATAATTACTGCAGATTTACTTTGACACCAACAATGGCAATGCCCAGTGTTTTATTGAGTATGTTTACCATTTTGCCTGTCTCTCTTTGTGCTTATGGGTTTTAGTGAGGTTTCCTTGACAAAGTAAACTAATTGGAGGTAGTTGATGACGATAGAAAGTCCTGAACTAAGTTTAAAAAAAAAACATCTTCTATCTATGAATCACAGTAAACTAGACACGGTCTCTGATAGTTTATCAGTGAGCTGGATACAATCCTACCTGGAGGGGAGGGAACAGATGGTGGAAGTAAACGGTACCCTATCCCCCCCCCTCACAGTGAGCTGTGGTGTTCCACAAGGAAGCATACTAGGACCGCTACTATTCCTAATTTATGCAAATGACATGTCGTCAGCTTGTGACTGCAACTTGTTCCTGTTTGCGGACGACTCAGCCCTGCTGGTCTCTGACAAGAACAAGTTACAGGTTGAAAAAGCCCTCAGCTCGGAACTAGGCAAAATCTGCATATGGCTCGCCGACAACAAACTATCATTACACATGGGCAAAACAGAGTCCATTCTCTTCGGTTCAAATAACAAACTCAGCAAGACTGACGACTTCTCGGTTACAGTGGGTGACAATATTGTCACAAGGAAAGATGAAATTACCTACCTGGGTTCCATCCTAGAGGCTAATCTTTCCTGTGACAAAATGGCATCCAATGTAATAAAAAAAGTCAACCAACGAACGCGATTCTTGTACCGGATCTCCTCTCTGGTAAACAAGAATACCCTGAAGACTCTAGCAGGAGCACTCATTCAAGGGTACTACGACTATGCTTGCACCTCATGGTACCAAAGCACCTCAAAGGCACTAAAAAACAAATTACAAACATCTCAAAACAAGCTAGTCAGACTACTACTTGACCTGACTCCTAGAACCCACCTCACCCCTGCCCACTTTGACAACCTAGGATGGCTTAGAGTAGACGACAGAGTACAGCAACTTGCAATGGGCCTGGTCTACAAGATACACTACGCGACCAAGGTACCCATGTACATGTCAAAATACTTCCCAAAGGTCAGTGAATACCACGATCACAACACCAGAGGGAGCTCCACAAATCATGTAAAACCCAGATTCGGCTCAAACAAGGGACTAAACACGTTTCGCAATTATGCCACATCAATGTGGAACGCCCTGCCTAAAGCTGTAAAGGAATGTGAATCACTACCCACCTTCAAAAACACTCTCAAAAAACACCTACGTGAGACTGCAATTCGAAACTGGCCCCTACAAATGTCCTAACCTAGTTGTACAGTAAATGACCAAGTAAGGCTTTGTCAACATTCCAATGTACAGTGTAAAATGTGTGTGTGTCCCCTACCCAACCCCCCCCCCCCCCCCCCCCCCCCCACCTCCAATGTACAGCCCTCACCCAACCCACCCAACCCCACCCCACCAACCTCCTCCAATGTACAGTTTCTACGCCAAATGTATATACACTCCTTTTCTGGACACTTTTGTATCACAAACAGTACTGTATTTGCAAATCTGATATGTCATAAATGTATAGATGTAGCAGTACTGTCTATCTGTATGTCATGTATGTCATATATGTTATGATGAATTGAAAATGGGGGACCCTGGTGGAAACAAGACGAAAGTCTTTCTCTGGTCTGCATCCCCTTAACAATTGTATGTATTGAGATGTACTGTACTGTACCCATTCTGCAATCTGTTAATAAACTTTTCAATCAATCAATCAATCTCTTTAAAGCGACTCCTACGCTAGACGCTTGTATGCTTTCTACAACGGAGTTCGGCGATTTGCGAATCTGATTGGTCAGGTCATTTCTGGTCATGTGACATGTACGCCCAATCGTGGGACCGCAAGTGTCTACAGCGTTAAGCTTAAATGGCGATAGAACGATCAGGTGCTTTGCAGGCTGTTCGACGCGGAAATGGACAAAGACACAGCTCGTAACGCTATTGGGCGCACATGTCACATGACCAGAAACGTCAGTGGCCAATCAGATTTGCAAATCGCCGAACTGCGTTGTAGAAAGCATACACGCCCCCTGCACAACTAGAACCAGGAGGAAGCACCTCCCACCCAGAGCCATGCTCCCACCAAACACACGATCAAAGTTTACTCTAGAACCAGGAAGCACCTCCCACCCACACGATCACTCTTCCTGAGAAAACAAAACTTAAGAGTGTCGTTGTCTTTGTGGAATAAAATGGCGCAGCAAGGAGTTGATCTGGACCGGGACCAGTTCTGCTGTTCTATCTGTCTGGATCTACTGAAGGATCCTGTAACTATTCCCTGTGGACACAGCTACTGTTTGGGCTGTATTACAGACTGCTGGGATCGAGATGATCAGAAGGGGATCTACACATGTCCCCAGTGCAGGGAGACTATTACTCCGAGGCCTGTTCTGAAGAAAAACAACATGCTGGCTGAAGTGATAGAACACCTAATGAAGACAGGACTCCAAGCTGCTCCTCCTGATCACTGTTATGCTGGACCTGGAGATGTGGCCTGTGATTTCTGCACTGGGAGAAAGCAGAAAGCCCTCAAGTCCTGCCTGGTATGTCTGGCTTCTTACTGTGAAACTCACCTCCAGTCTCACTATCAATCTGATACCTTTAAGAAACACAAGCTGGTCAAAGCCTCCACACGGCTTCAGGAGAACACCTGCTCTCGTCATGATGAAGCTATGAAGATTTTCTGTCGTACTGATCAGCAGTGCATCTGTTATTTGTGTTCCATGGATGAACATAAAGGCCATGATACAGTCTCAGCTGCAGCAGAAAGGACGGAGAGACAGAACGAGCTTGGCATGAGTCAGCAGAAAATCCACCAGAGAGTCCAGGGGAGAGAGAAGCAACTCAAAGAGGCCCAACAGGCTGTTGATTCTCTCAATCGCTCTGCTGATAAAGCAGTGGAGGACGGTGAGAGAATCTTTACTGAGCTGATACGCTCCTTGGAGACGAGGCGCTCTGAGCTGAAGAAGGTCATCAGAGCCCAACAGAGGACCACAGTGACTCAGGCTGAAGAACTGCAGAAGAGACTGGAGCAGGAGATAGCGGACCTGAGGAGGAGAGCCACTGAGCTGGAGCAGCTCTCACACACAGAGGACCACATCCACTTTCTACAGAGTTACCCCTCCCTCTCCAGTCCCAGTGAGTCTACAGACTTACCCAGCATCAGTGTCCTTCCTCTCCTGTACTTTGCAGATGTGACTGAGGTCGTGTCTGAGCTGAGAGACAAACTAGAGGACGTTCTGAAAGAGCAGTGGCCCAGAATCTCAACAACAGTGAATGCAGTTAATGTTTTACTGCCACCAGAGCCCAAGACCAGAGCTGGCTTCTTACAATATTCCTCTCAGATCACACTGGACCAGAACACAACAAACACACGTCTGTCTTTGTCTGAGGGGAACAGAAAAGCAACACTGATGCAGCAAGAGCAGTCATATCCTAATCACCCAGAAAGATTTATTGAATGGTGTCAGGTTCTGGGTAGAGAAGGTCTGACTGGACGCTGTTACTGGGAGGTGGAGTGGAGTGGATGGGTTTCTGTAGCAGCCTCCTACAAAGACATTAGTAGAACAGGCACTCAGGGGAACAGTGTATTTGGATGCAATTCCAAATCCTGGGCTTTAGATTGCAGACCAAGTGATTACAGATTCAGACACAATAACACGTCCATAACAGTACCGGGCCCCCGGTCCTCCAGAATAGGAGTGTATCTGGATCACAGGGCAGGTACTCTGTCCTTCTACAGCATCTCTGACACAATGACCCTCCTGCATAGAGTCAACACCACATTCACTCAGCCTCTCTATCCTGGACTTTTGTTATATGACTCTGCGAAGGCTGAGTTCTGTGTTCTGAAGTAGAGATCCGTGACATTCACAGCTCCTCTACCCAGGGTTTGGGATTTAAATTGATCTTGAATATGCTGAGTTGTGAAAGATGAGGTAATTAGGAGTTACATTCACTCAGTCACTCTATCATTGTTCTGAGGGACACATACACTATGTTTAGCTTTGTTTCTAGTTTCTAGCCTACCGGGGTAAAGTTTGTTTGATTGGATATTTGCATATTCACATTTGATTCCTATCTTCAATACCTCTGTCCCTTTGCATGCAGGGGAGTCAAAATCTTTATTTTCATACTCTGGGTAGGCTGGACAACAATATGCAACCATTGTATTTGTATTTTATCACCTTTGGTCATTTTGAATTACTGTGGGATTTGGGTCTGTCTCTTCTCTCTCTGTTCCAGGGGGGTTTGGTAACAATGTGGTGGCCGGACCTCCATGGGGGTTGATTCAGCCTATAACCTTCTCCCTCACCTCTTATCTCTGGGCAGCCGGGACACTTCATACGGGACACTCTATCTTCAAGGCCTTCGGTTGAACCCACAGCCAGGATGTGTGGATCATGGGTCAGTCGTAAATGCAACTATCTTGTTTTAGAACAGACTCATCTGCGTTATCAAAAGAGCTCAAGGAGAGAGAGAGAGAGAGTTGTTCTTCTGGTGGCAGACTTTGAGGGAAACAGACCTAGATAGGAGCTGGTTTAGGAAGAATGACCATTCATTGAATATTGTGCATTTTGTCTTTTGTTCTTTTATTCTTACTAAATAAACGTGGACATCTAAACCCAGAAGGACCCGTGTGGATATTTGCTTGAAACTTGCCGTTTCACCGACTGAACCTCAATATAGAACTTTGAAAACAATGCAAAGGAATTTACTTGAACTCACTTATTTCCATGTGCTACATGAGAAATGCAGTTGAAATCTAACATTTCCCATTGTACAGTGATATAGGTATAAAGACAGTATGGTAGTAAGTCATACTGGCCAGCAGCGTAACTATAGTAAGAGTAGGTAAGGGATATGTACAGATACAGTATAGATATATATATATATATCTACAGATATGTAAAATGATTATGTGCAGGTACAGACAGATGTGGATATATATATATATGGCAAGAATAAATATATATATACGGTATATACAGCATTATTGGACATGCTATCATACAGAGTTATCTGCAGGTGATTGATTGATTGAAAACTTTATTAACAGATTGCAGAATGGGTACAATACAGTACGGCTCAATACAAACAAATGCTAAGAGGATGCAGACCTGAAGACTTTCGTCTAGTTTACATCAGGATCCTCCATTTTCAATTCATTAAGACATTTATGACATACGAGACATACAAATATACAGTAGTGTAAGAAAAAGAGATCATAAAAAAATATATACATCCGAAGAGGAAGAAACTGTACATTGGAGGGGGTTAAGTAGGTATATAGTCTGTTGTACTCCAATATTGTACAAATGTAAACAAAACAAAAACAACATTTACAGCCAAGAATACAAATACAATTACCTATTGTCTACTATGTCTAGTGTTAATCCTTGTATCGAGTGCTCAGTCAACTACAACATGAAAATCTCCATTCTTAGGCTTTTTCTTATTTTTGGTGGTGGGGCCGCTCATATGTTTATATTTGGATCACTGATTGCTAGTGTCGGCCAATAACGAATTAACAAATTACTTAAATGAGCCGTGCTGCCTGTTATTATTCTCATTACTTCCCTCTCCTCAGCCCACTCACTCAGGTCCAGTCATAAGCGTGTGAATGGAGAGAGGTAGTCATGTTTGGCTGCTATGCCAGTGAGACAAACTGAAGCCAAGGCTTCACTAAATTGGATTCAGGAGGAGTCTCTGGGAGCTCAATCTGAGGGGAATTTTTTTTAAAGCCCAAAACTCAAAAGACTAAGTTACATAAATGAACTAGTCAATAAGAATAATCTGACTGCCCTGCACTACTGATAGGGCTATACGGGTAACAACAACTGGTGCGGTGCACCATAACAACACAGGGATGATCCCTCTCATAGATTAAAGGCAGTGGTGGAAGAAGTACACAGTTCCTTTACTTAAGTAAAAGTAGAAATACCCAGATAAATGAGTACTCTGGTAAAAGGAAAAGTCCTCCATTCAAATTCTACTTAAGTAAAAGTAGAGATGTATTTTCTATTGAATGTACTTAAGTATCTAAAGTAGAAGTACACATTCTACATGACGTTTGTGTATTCCAGTGCTTGGGAGCATTCAAGCCTCGATCCATTGACCTCTACAGGTTATGTTAAAGTGGGATGATGTGGTCCAGTTATCCTGCTCTGAAAAAAGGTTATGTTAAAGTGGTATGTGATCCAGCTATGCTGCTCTGATTATATGTTGTTAAAGTGGTATGTGGTCCAGCTATGCTGCTCTGATTATGTCCTCTTGAAGTTATCAGGCTTCAAACATTTTGCCATGTTTTCTATGCAAAATCTTATATATTTCCTTTGAAATGTAGTGGAGTAAACGTATAAAGTTCCCTAAAAGGAAAATAGTCACGTCAAGTACAAGTAGCTTGACATTGTACTTAAGTACAGTACTTGAGTAGAAATACTTAGTTACTTTCCACCACTGTTTAATGTATTTTGCATGCATTGACATTCAACATACTGCGCATACTGTTGAATGGCTGCAGTGAATTGCGCAATGAAAGATTGCGGATGATTAACTCCAAACAAAGAGGTGTGCCAATGTGCCAAAAAAATAGTTCTAAACAAAAACATGTAGCCCATTTCTCGAAGGATACTGGTGTTGTACATCATTTATATCACAAGGGGGCAGACTTAACCTTTATAAGAGCCATAGGCCTTATAATATCCTATTATTATATCCTATAGGCTCTGAAGTGTAATCACATTTCCTTCCATCAGTCTGAGCACTTTGCCCAATGAAGGGTAACGTTGGGGGTTGGAAGTGATATCTTTGGTGTGTGTGTTTAGGTTAGAGCTAGGAAAGTCATTTCTTTAATAACCTCTGTCAATGAGTGAAGGGGAAAGCCAGGACATTTATGGTCATATAGCCAGTGATATGACATGCCCATCTGAAAATTAGGGCATTGTATACTGTATATGTGTGTATTTTTAAAGCACTTTACAATTTGTTCCTCACATTTTACCCATTCACTCACACATTTACACACCGATGGTGGAGGCAACCACCAACCATGCAAGTGTCTTGCTCAAGGACACTTAGACACGCTGCCCGGGAGGAGCGGGGATCGAACCGGGAACCTCCGGATTACCAGACGACTGCTCCTGAGCCACTGTCGACCCCATGTGTATGTGTGTGTGTGTGCGCACGTGTGTGTGTGCACACGTGGAGAATACGTTGAAACAAAGATTAAAGCTGACGCTGATAGTTACCCCCCCCCCCCCCCCCACCCACCCAACCACCTCCAATGTACAGTCCCCACCCACCCCTCCTACCCAACCCCCCCCCCCCACTCCTACCCAACCCCCCCCCCCCCCCCCACTCCTACCCACCCCCCCCCCACTCCTACCCACCCCCCCCCCCCCCCCCCCCACCCCCAACCACCTCCAATGTACAGTCCCACCCCCACCTACCCAATCCAATGTACAGTTTCTACGCCTAATGTATATACTCTTTTCTTTCTGGACTCTTTTTGTATCACAAATACAGTACTGTAATTGCAAATCTGGTATGTCATAAATGTATAGATGTAGCAGTACTGTCTATCTGTATGTCATGTATGTCATATGTTACGATGAATTGGAAATGGGGGACCCTGGTGTAAACAAGACGAAAGTCTTTCTCTGGTCTGCATCCCCTTAACAATTGTATGTATTGAGCTGTACTGCACTGTACCCATTCTGCAATCTGTTAATAAAGTTTTCATTCATTCATTCATTCATTCACTACCACAATACAGAAGGTTAACCCTTTACTATCACACTACAGACGGTCTGTAGTGTGATAGTAAAGGGTTAACCTTCTGTAGTGTGGTAGTGAAAGGGTTAACCCTTTGTTGTGTGGCAGTGAAAGGGTTAACCTTCCGAATTTACCGCAGCGAAAGGGTTAACCATTTGGTAGTGCGGTAGTGAAAGAGTTAAAGTACAGGTTTACTGCAGTAAAGAGCACATTATCAGCGTTACAGCATTACTACAGCAGAGACAGTCTGTTCAGCTGAGATGCTGAGGCCTGAACAGAACACAAGACCTCCCCTCCCCCGTCTCCGTGTGCCAGTCCTATGTGCACGTGAAAGTGAAGTAAACAGAGTGACCTTCCCCTTTGTCCAGAGGGAGAGGGAGTCATGTATACATCTTCAAGACATGGACATTGCGTTGAGGGTGTGTAAATAGACAAATACACACATGGAGTAGAATGTAATAGCAATGTCACCGTAACGTTTACCCAAACCCTGCAGAAATGACAGTAAGTACGGCTGGTATATTTCAGCTTTATCTGTTGAAGAGTATGAGACTATACTATGTCTGAAGACAGATTCTCACGTTTGGAGAGAATCAACAGGAACACTGCTGTTTTCTCCCACATGTAGGAATGTGGGACATGACTTACGTGTATTGATAAGGGCCGTGAAAATACCTGTCAGGGTAAGAGACCTGCCACTTAAGGATAGCAGTCATAAACTATAGTCGACATAAACTATATGAAAAGAGGAAGAGACATGAAATTGGCTATTACAGCACATACGTGTATACATGCATAATGTGTGTAATGACTGTTGAGTTATAATCATGAGATCTTAGGTTTGTTATAATGAAGAGACGATATGACACAGGCGATAGCTTTCGAGTCCGTGCATCCTTTATTTAACTCCCCCCCCGTCACACATCAAGGTTCCTACCGCACAAAGGTTCCTATACAAATATGACCTAATACTACATCTCCCTTCCTAGGATAAATAACTTTCCCTGAACTTAGGATAAATAACTTTCCCTGAACTTATAACATGACAGTCTCAACAATCAACCATAGTAGCTAAATATAACTAACTAATAATATTTTCCCCTTCTTCTGTATAAAGTTATTTGCAATTATAAAACACATTAGAATGGTAACTTAACTTCTTTCTTAGAGAAGGGTGGGGTAGACTGCCCAGCCCTTCTGCAGAGTGTGAGGATTATTCTGCCCCATATCTCACTGTTTTTTTTTAAAATTATTATTATCATTAGGGACTTAACTACGTGTGCACACAAAGTCCTTTAGGTGCCCTGGAGGGCCCCTCACTCTAGGTGGGTATCGTCTCTCAGTCATTAAGCTCTGTGGCTGCCGCTGCTGTTGGTTTTGAGTCACTTTAGCGACATGTGTCTCCACTACATCTGTTTCACGGTTCACCCATGGTGTCGTCTCAGGTAAGTCGGTTTCAGAATCTGGAGCCACCAGGGTTGGGGAGAGGTGAGACCTGTTTCTCCGTAGGGTACCTCCTCCGGGTGTCTCCACAAGGTAAGACCTGGGTGTGCCTGCCATAGACACCACTGTGCCTCGCTCCTTAGTGTCTCTGATCCACACATGTTCACCCGGTTGGATGAGGGGCAACTGATGTGTTCTGTGTCTTCGATCGTAGTTCAGTCGCTGTTTTTGTCTGTAAACTTGTTCCGTCCTTCTTAGTTTCTCTGTGTCGGCACATCTTGGTTTTAGTTGGGACGGGATGACAGGAACAAGAGTTCTGATTTTTCTTCCCATGAGAAGCTCCGTGGGACTGAATCCGTTTGCGAGTGGGGCGTCGCGGTAGGCCATTAGAGCAAGGTAGGGATCACTTGACTTTTTGATCAGACTTTTTATAGTTCTCACTGCGCGCTCTGCCTCCCCATTGCTCTGTGGAAAGCGAGGACTGGATGTCACATGGCTGAAACACCAGTCCTGTGAGAACTTGCGGAAACACTCTGATGCATACTGTGGGCCATTGTCCGTGCGGACCTCCTCTGGGATCCCGTGACGAGCAAATATTGACTTGAAATGCTGGATCATTGCCTCTGATGTTGTGGATGTCAGTTTGGCGACTTCCACATATCTGGAATAATAGTCAACGATGACTAGGTAGTGTTGGTTGTTGTTTTGAAACAGATCTGCTCCGACAGTGGACCATGGTCTTGTTGGGAATTCTGTTGACATCATGGGTTCTCTTTTGTTCACCCTCTCACGTGCACATGTGTCACAGTTCTCTACCATCTTTTGCAATTCCTTGCTAAGGCCTGGCCACCATACTGACCTTTTAGCCCTCTCCCTACATTTTGTTATCCCGAGATGTCCTTCGTGCAGCTTTTCCAGTATGTCAGCTCTGAGTGCTGCTGGGATGACTATTCTCTCCCCCTTTAGCATCAGTCCATTTTGCACCGTGAACTCTCCTGAGAGTGGCAGGTAGGGCTGAATCACGTGTTCTATGGAGAACTTATCTGGCCATCCTTCCACACAGTATCTCTTAAGCTGGCATACTATGGGGTCATTGTCTTGGTGTGTTTGGATCTCTCTGAGCCTTTTCTCTGTAGCGGGCAGGCTTGTCATGATGGAGTCGACATACAGGTTTATTTCCTCCTCTTGTAGCCCGTCTGCTGTGCTGCTTACAGGAGCTCTGGAGAGCACGTCTGCTGTCGCGATGTTTTTGCCCGCCACATGTGATATGGTGTAGGAGAACCTCATCAGTCTCATCCTAAGCCGTTGTATGCGTGGTGGAAGTTGGTCTAGGGTCTTCGAGCCTAGCAGAGGGACCAGAGGTTTGTGGTCTGTCTCAATGTGGAAGTCTTTCCCAATGAGGAATTCAGCAAACTTCTCACAGGCCCATGTGGAGGCCAGTGCCTCCTTTTCTATTTGAGCGTATCTCTGTTCGGTGTCGGTGAGGGCTCGCGAGGCATACGCCACCGGTTTCCATGCTTGTTCAGCTTGCCTCTGGAGAAGGACTGCACCCAGCCCATATGACGAGGCATCAGCGGAGACCAAGGTTTCTGCGTTTGGGTCGTACAGTGTCAATCCAGGGGGTGTAGTCAGTTGTTTTTTTATATTAACGAAGGCCTCCTGTTGTGGGGGCCCCCATGCCCACATGTTTGACCTCTTTAGCAGATCTCTGAGTGGAAGGGTCTTCTCCGCCAGGTGAGGCAGAAACTTTCCAAGATGATTTACCATCCCCAGAAATCCTCTCACTTCTCTGACGTTCCTCGGTTCTTTCATGGCTCTCACTGCGTACACTTTGTCTGGGTCTGCGCTCACCCCTGACCCCTCGATGACCTGTCCCAGGTACTTGATTTTGCTCTTGGAGAACTCACATTTTCCAGCATTGAGCGTGACCCCTGCCTCCTGGAGTCGTGTCAGTGCTGTGCGTAACCTCTCATCATGCTGTTGTTGTGTGGCTCCCCAGATGAGCACATCATCCATCTGACACACAACGCCTTCCAGACCCTCTAGGATCTGTGTCATGCGCTTCTGAAAGTGCTCTGGTGCAGACGATATTCCAAAGCACATGCGGTTATACCGATACCGTCCAAATGGTGTCATGAAGGTGGTTAATAGCGATGACTCCTTTGACAGTGGAATCTGCCAGAAGCCTGAGTTTGCATCCAGCTTAGAGAACACTCTGGCTCCGGCGAGCTGTCCCAGTGTGTGTTCGACTGAGGGAAGTGGATGCCTCTCCCTCTTGACAGATTTGTTCAGTTCAGTGAGGTCTGTGCATATTCTCACCTTTCCCGTAGCCTGCTTGGGAACCACCACCATTGGTGCACACCAGTCCGTCGGCTGTTCCACCTTTGAAATTACTCCCTGTTGCTCCATGTTTTTTAGTTCTTCCTTTACTTTTGGTAGGAGGGGGAGGGATATCCGCCTAGGAGTGGAGACAGAAAAGGGCTTAGCCCCTGGCCTTAATACAATATTCAAGTACGATGAAGTGAGTTTTTCCCAATAAACTCTGTATATGAAAGATAGCAGCAAAATAAATGAGTAGATTTGATCAAATCTATCAAATAAAAAAAACACAGAACACTCATATTATACACTCCTAAACGTTTGTAGGCCTACCAACAGATGGCGACATAGAGTCACATATCAGACACAGTTAAGA
The DNA here is from genome assembly GCF_963971535.1 of Notolepis coatsorum. Taxonomy (NCBI): domain Eukaryota; kingdom Metazoa; phylum Chordata; class Actinopteri; order Aulopiformes; family Paralepididae; genus Notolepis; species Notolepis coatsorum. The sequence goes on from NC_140174.1 coordinate 7,805,906, forward strand.
TGCTTGAAGGGAGAAGTTTCACACACAGGCCCGGCGATATATGGATAAGAATATAGGACAGTGAACTTTATTAAAGACTTAACATTCTGCATCAGAGTCCAACAGTACTGAGGTAACACACCCACCCTTTTAAACAGCCTCCCATAACTTAACCCTTGCACTGAAGAAGAGCCATAACTCTGTTTAGACATTTATTGGACTGCCCAATGTATTTGCAGTTGTAAAGTCAGTCCAAATCACTTGGGAGTGTGAATGTGATATATCACTCAACCTCTGCTCTCTTTTAACTGCTCAACCCTCATCTTTAGATAATAAGGTTTGAATACATTGCTCCTCTGAAAAATGTAAAGCATAAAGGAGATACGTGGTTCAAGGACTGACTCACAAATACTTCCCAGTTGCAGTGAGACACTTGTTGTCTCCATGGTGACAGTGGGACACACTGGGACAGGCTACCAGTCTGGATGAAACACCTGGGGCAGATCCGGGGGAAAGTGTGTCAACAGTGTCCTCTGTGGTTGAATCACTGCGTTGTACAATCAGTTCATACACACATATATATACACACACACACACACACACACACACACACACACACACACACACACACACACACACACGATCACACAGACAGACACACACACTTTTGGACACAAACATACAATCTCATGTGTCATTTCCGCGGCGCTGGGGACAATGGGGACATGTCCCCATCACTTTTTGGTATGGCCAATTTTGTCCCCACAACTTTTTAAAAGAAATGTAATAAAATAGAACGCATTGAGGTTTATTCGCTCAATGAGAGAACATACTGTATAATGCAATGTAAATATAGGAGAAACAAATATGTGTGTCCTTCACATATCGCAGTTTGTCCGTTCTTCTTGTATTTCTGGGGCCCCAAGGACATGCATTGTTGGATTTGGTGCAATTTGCACACATGACATTATAGCATGTGTGATATTATAATAATTATTATATATAGTGTGAAGGTTTACCAAGAAAGACAGAAGAGACGTTAGAGTCAACAAACATCGATCAAACACGGTGGAGCAGCAAAAAGAAATAAAAAAGAAATTGGAAAAACCTACTGAGGAACTTATCTCAAGCGTTTTCAAAAGTCGGCTCCCTACTAAGATAAGATATTCCTTTATTGATCCCCTTGTTCAGGCATCATAGCAGCATGGGAGAGGGGGGAGGGGAGGTACAGGCACATGGTCATAGTAGAAGACATGATACAGGTAATAAAATGATAGTACAGTAGAAAAGTACAAATAGGCAGTGTAAACAATATAACAATATAATTAACTCTGAGTATATGCATATGAGCAAGTAGGCCGTGTGATCAAGGTGCAGGTGAGGGTCTGTATGCCCTATCAGTTATATTATGCATTACAATAAATATGGTTACAATAGACACTAGAATCAAAATATATACTATACAGTATACACAGGTGCAGTATGCATAAGGTACTGTACGTATGGCGTGATATACGTCATATGTTATATACGTTGTAGTCCGTTTAGGTGGGAGTCAGACACACTCTGTGATCAGACATTCCTAGTAGTTCTGGAGTTCTGCTGCCGTTAGTTCTCCGGCTGCTGGCAGCGCTCCCTGCCCCCCCGCTGTGAGGACGATGCTAACAGGGCCCCACCTCCCTGCCCCCCCGCTGTGAGGACGATGCTAACAGGGCCCCACGTCATCTGAACTCGATTTAACCCTTTCACTGCCACACGACAAAGGGTTAACCCTTTCACTACCACACTACAGACGGTGGTGGTAGTGAAAGGGTTAACCTGAAAGCCTGCAACCAGGAACTAAGTATATAGACTATTAAATGCGGGTTATACAACCTGGTTAGACTGGTTCAACAGCGTTACAGATCCAGCTTTATGAGGAGACACGACCAGCGTCATGGTGAAATCCTTTCTCATCGCACTAGTTCTTGTTTCAAGTTCAAGTTTTGTTTTATTTGTCACATATAAGGTACATACATGTACATTACAGTGAAATGCTTGGTTCTGTATGAGCCCCCTGAGATTGTGCTTCATACAGTAAAAAGTAAAAAGAATAAAGGCCAAACACTATACAAAATATACAATATACAAACTAAAGTACAACATAAAGTACAAAGTGATGTACAAAATTAAAACAATAAAGTACAAATGCAAGCTTTTTAGAATGCAAAAATGCAAAGATGAGGTAGGGATGTAGTGCAAATCTTTTTGTAATAAATAGATGAAAATATGGTGTAGTGCTGAAAGTGTTTCCTGTTCCACACTTCCGGCTCTCGACATGAACGGTCGCAGAATATCCAGCTCTTGCTGTTCCCATGGAAACCAACAACAAAAATCAGCAAAAAGAAGATATACAGGAATATTTATGCATTTCTTGCTCGCCATACTTTGGATTACAGACGTGTGCCTGAATTCAGCACAGAATCGTCAGGAAACGGCGGTGGAAGGCAACAAACGCGCAAATCTACAGTCCCATTGTGACTTTTACCTGTTGAATGGCTCGGAGAGTAAACATCCGGCTATTGGAGCGGCAACTATTCACAGACTGTTGACGGCGAATCCCGAAAGAAAGAGACTACCCCCGACAGGCAAGTTTGATAGAAAATCGATGTTTTTATTGTATTTGCTCCTGTCTGGAGACATTCATCAGAACCCAGGACCTGTTTTAACGCGCCAACAGGCGAAGAATCAACGGCTCATCCTCACACCGTCAATAGCATGCATCTCCACACCGTCGCCGGCCCAGGACACAATGGCCAGCGGATGCACCAACCGACCAGCAGGCGGCGACATCCCCTCACCGAAGCCCAAGCAGAGGAGCCGAGATGCAAGAGGGAGAGAGCTTGCAATCAGGGGACTCATATCAGCGCGGGACGTGAGCACCAGGGACCCGCCGTTTGACTCGGCTAGCCCCGCCAGGACAGCTAGACTAACCGATCCACCCCCCCTCCCCCACAACGGAGGGCCTCCAGACACATCTGAGGACAGCAACCAGCCCCCCCCCCCCACGTCGCGGGCTTTCACACCGACCAAATACACCAGCAGAGGACAAAGAATCATCCCCACCCCCCCTCCTAACATCAATGAACACAGGACCCCATCCCCCCCTCCCCACCTACCGTCACAAGATCAACCACACACCACAGTGGAAAAACAATTTGAACTAGACGACATTAATGAAATAACAAACTCAAATGGACTTCACATATTTCACTTAAACATAAACAGCTTGAAACCGAAATTGGCTGAAATCAGACATTTGTTTCTAAACGGTAAGGCAAATATATTATGTTTCACAGAAACAAAACTTGACTCATCTGTTCAGGATCCAGAGATAGAAATCGAGGACTATTCAATCATCAGGAGGGATAGGAACCAGTATGGAGGTGGTGTCTGTGTGTATATACACAAAGATACCAAATTCAGCAACCGTACTGACCTTAACCATGACGAGATTGAAACTGTATGGATTGAAATCTTATTTGAAAGGGCAAAATCAGTACTAATAGGCACAATCTATAGACCACCAGAACAGACTGGTTTTTATGATACTCTGGATGTGTGCTTAGCTGGAGCTGAGGATGCGGAAAAAATTCTTATTGGGGATTGGAACACGGATATGCAACAAAAAAATGCACCCGTCTTCAAATCCTTCAATAGGTTTTGTGATCTGCACGGCCTCAGCCAACTAATCACCCAACCCACAAGGATATGTGAATCAACTCAGACTACCATTGACCTCATACTGACCTCTGACAAGTCCAAGATCTCCAGTAAAGGGGTTATAGCATGCGGGTTAAGTGATCATTACATGATATTCTGTACCCGCAAAAAGCTAAAACTAAAGGCTGGCTGTCACAAAACAGTCACATCTAGAGACCTCAAAACCTACTCTAGCGAGGCCTTTAACCTTGAACTGGAGAGTCTGGACTGGTCAGATGAACTCAATGGTACACTGGTTGAAGAAACTTGGCTTGGCTTCAAAACCAAATTTTCATCAATACTAAACAAAATGGCCCCCCTAAGAACCACCAGGGTAAAAAATCGCGCTGAGCCATGGATGCACACTGGAATACTGACCGCTATGAAAGCCAGAGACAAAAAATGCTCTGAGTTTCGTAAAAGTCAGTCAAAGCTTACCAAAAGCACGAGCAGTGAACTCCAAGACCACGTGACTGAACTCAAACTAGAAAGAAACAGACTAAGAAATGACGTAAACTCCATGATCAAAACTGCAAAAAAAAATTTCATCAATGACAAAACCGAGGAAAACAAAAATAAACCACGTGAACTTTGGAAATTACACAACAATCAACTAGGCTGCAGTAAAAAACTCAAAACCAGGTTCTCAAACATAAACATAAAGACGGACAACACGCTCATCACAGACAAGCTGGATGTAGCCAATTACTTAAACACTTTCTTCACAAACATAGCCACAACACTGGTAAACAAACTACCCTCCCACTCAGGGCAGTATGGGGTAGAACACATAGTAGCATACTACTTGAACCTAGGCGTCCACAAAGACGACTTCAAACTGGAAATAGTAACTACAGATGAGGTACTCAAAAAACTGAGCGCCCTCCAACCAAACAAGGCCACTGGCCATGACAACATCCCCTCCAAATTCCTCAGAGACTCAGCAGCAGCCATCACCCCAGTCATCACACACATAATAAACCTCTCCATAAAACAGGGACACGTCCCCAAGGACTTCAAAATTGCGAGAGTAACACCCCTGCACAAAAAGGGCAGCAAATTAGACCCGGGTAACTACCGCCCTGTTTCTATCCTTACATCCATCTCGAAAGTCATGGAAAAAATAGTATACGAACAGATCGAAAAATACCTCGCGGAAAAAAATCTAATCTACGAATTCCAATCTGGCTTCAGAACATCCCACTCCACTGACACATGCCTTCTCTACTTGAACGACCACATCAAACAAGAGGTGGACGCGGGCAAATACTGCGGCATGGTCATGCTGGACCTACAAAAGGCCTTCGACACTGTCAATCACACCATTCTGATTGACAAGCTAAAAGCAATTGGTTTTGATAGTTTATCAGTGAGCTGGATACAATCCTACCTGGAGGGGAGGGAACAGATGGTGGAAGTAAACGGTACCCTATCCCCCCCCCTCACAGTGAGCTGTGGTGTTCCACAAGGAAGCATACTAGGACCGCTACTATTCCTAATTTATGCAAATGACATGTCGTCAGCTTGTGACTGCAACTTGTTCCTGTTTGCGGACGACTCAGCCCTGCTGGTCTCTGACAAGAACAAGTTACAGGTTGAAAAAGCCCTCAGCTCGGAACTAGGCAAAATCTGCATATGGCTCGCCGACAACAAACTATCATTACACATGGGCAAAACAGAGTCCATTCTCTTCGGTTCAAATAACAAACTCAGCAAGACTGACGGCTTCTCGGTTACAGTGGGTGACAATATTGTCACAAGGAAAGATGAAATTACCTACCTGGGTTCCATCCTAGAGGCTAATCTTTCCTGTGACAAAATGGCATCCAATGTAATAAAAAAAGTCAACCAACGAACACGATTCTTGTACCGGATCTCCTCTCTGGTAAACAAGAATACCCTGAAGACTCTAGCAGGAGCACTCATTCAAGGGTACTACGACTATGCTTGCACCTCATGGTACCAAAGCACCTCAAAGGCACTAAAAAACAAATTACAAACATCTCAAAACAAGCTAGTCAGACTACTACTTGACCTGACTCCTAGAACCCACCTCACCCCTGCCCACTTTGACAACCTAGGATGGCTTAGAGTAGACGACAGAGTACAGCAACTTGCAATGGGCCTGGTCTACAAGATACACTACGCGACCAAGGTACCCATGTACATGTCAAAATACTTCCCAAAGGTCAGTGAATACCACGATCACAACACCAGAGGGAGCTCCACAAATCATGTAAAACCCAGATTCGGCTCAAACAAGGGACTAAACACGTTTCGCAATTATGCCACATCAATGTGGAACGCCCTGCCTAAAGCTGTAAAGGAATGTGAATCACTACCCACCTTCAAAAACACTCTCAAAAAACACCTACGTGAGACTGCAATTCGAAACTGGCCCCTACAAATGTCCTAACCTAGTTGTACAGTAAATGACCAAGTAAGGCTTTGTCAACATTCCAATGTACAGTGTAAAATGTGTGTGTGTCCCCTACCCAACCCCCCCCCCCCACCTCCAATGTACAGCCCTCACCCAACCCACCCAACCCCACCCCACCAACCTCCTCCAATGTACAGTTTCTACGCCAAATGTATATACACTCCTTTTCTGGACACTTTTGTATCACAAACAGTACTGTATTTGCAAATCTGATATGTCATAAATGTATAGATGTAGCAGTACTGTCTATCTGTATGTCATGTATGTCATATATGTTATGATGAATTGAAAATGGGGGACCCTGGTGGAAACAAGACGAAAGTCTTTCTCTGGTCTGCATCCCCTTAACAATTGTATGTATTGAGATGTACTGTACTGTACCCATTCTGCAATCTGTTAATAAACTTTTCAATCAATCAATCAATCAATCCACCCGAGTGTTGCAAAGAATTTGCGATTTTAAAATCAAACGTATTCAAGTAACATCACTAACATGTCACAAAAGCATGTAGAATGTATATTATCATCAATACGTTAGTTTAGCAATAGGTTAAAAGTGCCATTAGATAGTTTTAAGTTTTCGATTTACTGAAGTCTATCGCAAGACGGCGACCATTTTGGACATTTTGAACCATGGGAATTGTAGTCTTTTTGCGGCCATTTTGTGGAGGGCATGCATAGCTGAATGAATGAATGAATGAAAACTTTATTTAACAGATTGCAGAATGGGTACAATACAGTACGGCTCAATACACACAATTGTTAAGGGGATGCAGACCTGAGAAAGACGTTTGTCTTGTTTACATCAGGGTCATATCGACATAGGGACATACAGGTATTTAGTACCGATACAGAGAAGAGAAGGGGCGTGGCGCTTGACAGAATGATCTATGGGTGTTTGAGGAACTTTTGCCTAGTTGTAGCTGCTTTAAATAGGCCATAATCACCGCCGCTGAGCAATGCAGAGAAAGCAATTAATTATCCTGCCCTCCTCCATCTGCCTCAAAACAGAGGAGACGTCCTCTGTTTTTTTGTTAAATTGGGCGATCATGATGCTGACTTACTTAGTATTTGAAGTAAACCTGGCTATAGTCATGACAAACTTAAACAGTTGGTTGGGAATGTATGTCCATACATTGTTTGCTGGCTACATGTCACAACAATATTATGACCAATCATTTTGTGTCATGTACTCATGTCACAATCGCAGTCTTAAAACCCTGTACCCGTTGCTCTTGAAGGGTTCATCTATTAGACAAGTACAGTACAATGAGAGAGGTAGTGCGACCTTCCACACGTTACACTCTCCCAGTGAGAATCTGCGCTGCCAGGCTGGCTGCCGGCTGGCTGCACATGCGTCGGAGGAAAGCATGTGACAGTCTCCGGCCTCTCGGACTAACAGTAGGGGGGGGGGGGGGGGGGGGGGGGGCGCGCAACAACCAGGAAGGGGGTTGGGAATTGGCATAACGACTAACAGTGGGATGGGAGAAAAATCGGAAAAAGGAGGGGGGAAAAGATAATACAAAAATAAAAATAAAAAAAATAATGATTGCGGAGGAGGAGGCTCTTGTAGGGGATTCGGTATGGGGGGAGCCAGTGGAGTTTTTGCAGGGTGGGGGTGATGTGCTGCCAGGGTTTGGTGTGCGTGAGGACCCTTGCAGCCGAGTTCAGCGCTGCTTCTTCCTTTCACGGTCGATTTTGTCATCGAATGCCTCCCACTCACTAATATGAAAAAGCATAACATATAGAAAATGTTAAAAAGTTTGACAATGCAATATTCTGGTAATTCTACACTGTACCACTATACATAGTTAGGTCTAATAGCGATATGACCAGGACAACACATACTGTGACAATAAATTCAAAACAAGACATTTAAAAGAGAACATTTTTCAGATAATAAAAACGAATCTGATGATTAGGATAATGTTGGCATGCCTTTTGTCGACATCTGGGGTCCAGAAGATTTCTTCAGCCCTCTTACTGGTGACCTCATTGACTGCTGCAATAGCGCTTATAGTGGCCTGTCATGGAGAGAGAAGATTACAGTTTACCCGATGAGACAAAGGCAAGTAAATTAGCCCCTGGATCATGCATTATTTTTCAATAACTGCACACATTAGAATTGAAATCTCTCAACAAAGGCTTGTTTCATATAGTGAAAAGTAAAAATATCATACAAATTCACCTCAGGCAGCAAGACTACACCATGTACTTGCAAGTTTATATTTAGTCAAGATAGCAGTCCTATACACCATGCACTTGCAAGTTTATATTTAGTAAAGATAGCAGTCCTACTACACCACTTGCACGTTTATATTTAGTAAAGATAGCAGAGAGAGAGAAAGAGAGAGCAGAGCGAGAGAAAGAGAGAGCCAGTTAGCTAATTAAATTCGATTGCACAGCTGGTCTGTGGTGGCCTTGATAAGCAATGTGCGCACCTAATGTCCAAAATAGCGAAATAGGTACCTAGATTTTTACTGAAAGACATCTTTGGTTGAAGATGAAAGAACAAGAAATAACTTGTTCTGCCGGCGCAGTGCGCGCACACCACAATGTGAGGAAGAGTTCTTCTTCTTCTTCTTCTTCTTCTTCTTCTTCTTCTTCTTCTTCTTCTTCTTCTTCTTCTTCTTCTTCTTCTTCTTCTTCTTCTTCTTCTTCTTCTTCTTCTTCTTCTTCTTCTTCTTCTTTTTCTTTTTCTTCTTCTTCTTCTTCTTCTTCTTCTTCTTCTTGTTGTGATGTGAGAAAGAGTTAGGAAAAAATGGACTCTTTATACTCTCACGTGCTCCAGTCCACACGCATGCGCACACACATTGCGCACTCCAACACATAGCGAGAGAGCCCCCCCCCCCCTCATCCGCATGCGCAGTAGTGCAAATACTTGTCCAGGCCACTAATACTTGTCTATGCCACGAAGCCCCGCCTCAAACCCGTCCACGCCTGGCTCTGCGGCTCTGCAGATACCCCCTACTCCACCAAACACACGATCAGAGTTTACGCTAGAACCAGGAAGCACCTCCCACCCAGAGCCACTCCCTCCACACGATCACTCTTCCTGAGAAAACAAAACTTAGAGTGTCGTTGTCTCTGTAGAATAAAATGGCGCACCAAGGAGTTGATCTGGACCGGGACCAGTTCTGCTGTTCTATCTGTCTGGATCTACTGAAGGATCCGGTAACTATTACCTGTGGACACAGTTACTGTATGGGCTGTATTACAGACTGCTGGGATCACGGTGATCAGAAGGGGATCTACACATGTCCCCAGTGCAGGGAGACTATTACGCCGAGGCCTATTCTGAAGAAAAACAACATGCTGACTGAAGTGATAGAACACCTAATGAAGACAGGACTCCAAGCTGCTCCTCCTGATCACTGTTATGCTGGACCTGGAGATGTGGCCTGTGATTTCTGCACTGGGAGAAAGCAGAAAGCCTTCATGTCCTGCCTGGTATGTCTGGCTTCTTACTGTGAAACTCACCTCCAGCCTCATTATACTGTAGCTCCATTAAAGAAACACAAGCTGATCAAAGCCTCCACACGGCTTCAGGAGAACATCTGCTCTCGTCATGACAAGATTCTGGATGTTTTCTGTCGTACTGATCAGCAGTGCATCTGTTATTTGTGTTCCATGGATGAACATAAAAGCCATGATACAGTCTCAGCTGCAGCAGAAAGGACGGAGAGACAGAAAGAGCTTGGCATGAGTCAGCAGAAAATCCACCAGAGAGTCCAGGAGAGAGAGAAGCAACTCAAAGAGGCCCAACAGGCTGTTGATTCTCTTAATCGCTCTGCTGATAAAGCAGTGGGGGACGGTGAGAGAATCTTTACTGAGCTGATACGCTCCTTGGAGACGAGGCGCTCTGAGCTGAAGAAGGTCATCAGAGCCCAACAGAGGACCACAGTGACTCAGGCTGAAGAACTGCAGAAGAGACTGGAGCAGGAGATAGCGGACCTGAGGAGGAGAGCCACTGAGCTGGAGCAGCTCTCACACACAGAGGACCACATCCACTTTCTACAGAGTTACCCCCCCCTCTCCAGTCCCAGTGAGTCTACAGACTCACCCAGCATCAGTGTCCTTCCTCTCCTGTACTTTGCAGATGTGACTGAGGTCATGTCTGAGCTGAGAGACAAACTAGAGGATGTTCTAAAAGAGCAGTGGCCCAGAATCTCAACAACAGTGAATACTGTTAATCTTTTACTGCCACCAGAGCCCAAGACCAGAGCTGACTTCTTACAATATTCCTCTCAGATCACACTGGACCCAAACACAACAAACACACATCTGTCTTTGTCTGAGGGGAACAGAAAAGCAACACTGATGCAGCAAAAGCAGTCATATCCTAATCACCCAGAAAGATTTATTGAATGGCAGCAGGTTCTGGGTAGAGAAGGTCTGACTGGACGATGTTACTGGGAGGTGGAGTGGAGTGGAGAGGTTTCTGTAGCAGCCTCCTACAAAGACATTAGTAGAACAGGCACCGGGGAGAACTGTGTATTTGGATTAAATTCCAAATCCTGGGCTTTATTGTGCAGACAAAGTGATTACCTCTTCAGACACAATAACACGACCATAACGGTATCGGGCCCCCGGTCCTCCAGAATAGGAGTGTACCTGGATCACAGGGCAGGTACTCTGTCCTTCTACAGCGTCTCTGACACAATGACCCTCCTGCACAGAGTCAACACCACATTCACTCAGCCTCTCTATCCTGGACTTTGGCTTCTATATGACTGTGGGAAGGCTGAGTTTTGTGAGCTGAAGTAGAGATCAGTGACATTCACAGCTCCTCTACCCAGTGTTTGGGATTTCAATTGATCTTGAATATGCTGAGTTGTGAAAGATGAGGTAATTTGGAGTTACATTCACGCAGTCACTCTATCATTGTTCTGAGGGACACATACACTATGTTTTGCTTTGTTTCTAGTTTCTAGCCTACCGGGGTAAAGTTTGTTTCTATTGGATATTTGCATATTCACATATTTGATTCCTATCTTCAATACCTCTGACCCTTTGCATGCAGGGGAGTCAAAATCTTTATTTTCATACTCTGGGTAGGCTGGACAACAATATGCAACCATTTTATTTGTATTTGATCACCTTTGGTCATTTTTAATTACTGTGGGATTTGGGCCTGTCTCTTCTCTCTCTGTTCCAGGGGGGTTGGTAACAATGTGGGGGCCAGACCTCCATGGAGGAGGTTGATTCAGCCTATAACCTTCTCCCTCACCTCTTATCTCTGGGCAGCCTGGACACTTCATACGGGACACTCTTCTATCTTCAAGGCCTTCGGTTGAACCCACAGCCAGGATGTGTGGGGCATGGGTCAGTCGTAAATGCAACTATTTAGTTTTAGAACAGACCCATCTGCGTTATCAAAAGAGCTCAAGGAGAGAGAGAGAGTTGTTCTTCTGGTGGCAGACTTTGAGGGAAACAGACCTAGATAGGAGCTGGTTTAGGAAGAATGACCATTCATTGAATATTGTGCATTTTGTCTTTTGTTCTTTTATTCTTACTAAATAAACGTGGACATCTAAACCCAGAAGGACCCGTGTGGATATTTGCTTGAAACTTACCGTTTCACCGACTGAACCTCAATATAGAACTTTGAAAACAATGCAAAGGAATTTACTTGAACTCACTTATTTCCATGTGCTACATGAGAAATGCAGTTGAAATCTAACATTTCCCATTGTACAGTGATACAGGTATAAAGAAAGTATGGTAGTAAGTCATACTGGCCAGCAGCGTAACTAGTAAGAGTAGGTAAGGGATATGTACAGATATAGATATAGTCTACAGATATGTAAAATGATTATGTGCAGGTACAGACAGATGTGGATATATATATATGTATATATGGCAAGAATAAATATATATATATATATATGGTATATACAGCATTATTGGACATGCTATCATACAGAGTTATATGGGTTATATGCAGGTGTATTGATTGATTGATTGAAAACTTTATTAACAGATTGCAGAATGGGTACAATACAGTACGGCTCAATACAAACAACTGCTAAGAGGATGCAGACCTGAAGACTTTCGTCTTGTTTACATCAGGATCCTCCATTTTCAATTAATCAAGACATTTATGACATACAAGACATACAAATATACAGTAGTGTAAAAAAAAAGAGATCATAAAAAAATATATACATCCGAAGGGGAAGAAACTGTACATTGGAGGGGGTTGAGTAGGTATATAGTCTGTTGTACTCCAATATTGTACAAATATAAACAAAACAAAAAAAAGAAACATTTACAGCCAAGAATACAATGAATACAATTACCTATTGTCTACTATGTCTAGTGTTAATCCTTGTATCGAGAGCTCAGTCAACTACAACATGAAAATCTCCATTCTTAGGCTTTTTCTTATGTTTGGATCACTGATTGCTAGTGTCGGCCAATAACGAATTAACAAATTACTGAAATGAGCCGTGCTGCCTGTTATTATTCTCATTACTTCCCTCTCCTCAGCCCACTCACTCAGGTCCAGTCATAAGCGTGTGAATGGAGAGAGGTAGTCATATTTGGCTGCTATGCCAGTGAGACAAACTGAAGCCAAGGCTTCACTAAATTGGATTCAGGAGGAGTCTCTGGGAGCTCAATCTGAGGGGAATTTTTTTTAAAGCCCAAAACTCAAAAGACTAAGTTACATAAATGAACTAGTCAATAAGAATAATCTGACTGCCCTGCACTACTGATAGGGCTATACGGGTAACAACAACAGGTGCGGTGCACCATAACAACACAGGGATGATCCCTCTCATAGATTAAAGGCAGTGGTGGAAGAAGTACACAGTTCCTTTACTTAAGTAAAAGTAGAAATACCCAGATAAATGAGTACTCTGGTAAAAGGAAAAGTCCTCCATTCAAATTCTACTTAAGTAAAAGTAGAGATGTATTTTCTATTGAATGTACTTAAGTATCTAAAGTAGAAGTACACATTCTACATGACGTTTGTGTATTCCAGTGCTTGGGAGCATTCAAGCCTCGATCCATTGACCTCTACAGGTTATGTTAAAGTGGGATGATGTGGTCCAGTTATCCTGCTCTGAAAAAAGGTTATGTTAAAGTGGTTTGTGATCCAGCTATGATGCTCTGATTATATGTTGTTAAAGTGGTATGTGGTCCAGCTATGCTGCTCTGATTATGTCCTCTTGAAGTTATCAGGCTTCAAACATTTTGCCATGTTTTCTATGCAAAATCTTATATATTTCCTTTGAAATGTAGTGGAGTAAACGTATAAAGTTCCCTAAAAGGAAAATAGTCACGTCAAGTACAAGTAGCTTGACATTGTACTTAAGTACAGTACTTGAGTAGAAATACTTAGTTACTTTCCACCACTGTTTAATGTATTTTGCATGCATTGACATTCAACATACTGCGCATACTGTTGAATGGCTGCAGTGAATTGCGCAATGAAAGATTGCGGATGATTAACTCCAAACAAAGAGGCGTGCCAATGTGCCAAAAAAATTGTTCTAAACAAAAACATGTAACCCATTTCTCGAAGGATACTGGTGTTGTACATCAGTTATATCACAAGGGGGCAGACTATAAGAGCCATAGGCCTTGGCTCAATCTCTCCTATAGGCTCTGAAGTGTCATCACATGTCCTTCCATCAGTCTGAGCACTTTGCCCAATGAAGGGTAACGTTGGGGGTTGGAAGTGATATCTTTGGTGTGTGTGTTTAGGTTAGAGCTAGGTAAGTAATTTCTTTAATAACCTCTGTCAATGAGTGAAGGGGTAAGCCAGGACATTTATGGTCATATAGCCAGTGATATGACATGCCCATCTGAAAATTAGGGTATTGTATACTGTATATGTGTGTATTTTTAAAGCACTTTACAATTTGTTCCTCACATTTTACCCATTCACTCACACATTTACACACCGATGGTGGAGGCAACCACCAACCATGCAAGTGTCTTGCTCAAGGACACTTAGTCACGCTGCCCGGGAGGAGCGGGGATCGAACCGGGAACCTCCGGATTACCAGACGACTGCTCCTGAGCCACTGTCGACCCCATGTGTATGTGTGTGTGTGTGCGCACGTGTGTGTGTGCACACGTGGAGAATACGTTGAAACAAAGATTAAAGCTGACGCTGATAGTTACCCCTTTCACTACCACAATACAGAAGGTTAACCCTTTACTATCACACTACAGGCGGTCTGTAGTGTGATAGTAAAGGGTTAACCTTCTGTAGTGTGGTAGTGAAAGGGTTAACCCTTTGTTGTGTGGCAGTGAAAGGGTTAACCTTCTGTATTGTCGCAGTGAAAGGGTTAACCATTTGGTAGTGTGGTAGTGAAAGAGTTAAAGTACAGGTTTACTGCAGTAAGGAGCACATTATCAGCGTTACAGCAGAACAGCAGAGGCAGTCTGTTCAGCTGAGATGCTGAGACCTGAACAGAACACAAGACCTCCCCTCCCCCGTCTCCGCGTGCCAGTCCTATGTGCACGTGAAAGTGAACTAAACAGAGTGACCTTCACCTTTGTCCAGAGGGAGAGGGAGTCATGTATACATCTTCGAGAGATGGACATTGCGTTGAGGGTGTGTAAATAGACAAATACACATGTAGCACTTGTGTCACTTACTTGTAACAGCTGTTCGCCACGGGCACAGTTCTAGGTACGAATGAGGAGAGGAGTAATATGCACAATTAAAGAATAATGGACCAGAGACAGAATTATAATAATAACCTGTGTTTTAATAAATGCGCGCTAGCTAGACATACATAATACATACAGACGTAAAGTGCAAGTAACGGTTTGAAGTATCCCTTTTAGGTTCTTTCTGTAACCTCTCCTTTAAGGAGGGTTAGTTTGATATCAAGTCCTAGATTGATTGGATCAACACATTAGGTTTGGTTCAGACGTCTCTGAGGTTATCTCTAGCTAAAAGCTAGGTTCAAGGTTGGATATTGGATGTATCCTTTTATCATCAGTAAACTATATCAGTTTATCATTTCAATAGGTAAATGTACTTTAAACATATTAATTTAAACCTTTAAATGTGCAGGGAACGCAAATACCTTATTAGGTGAAATGCTCCTTTAAACGCTTCCTTTGAAGGTGTAACACAACAAAAGTACCGAATGGAATATTCTAGGTTATGGGAATGCAAATACCTTATTAGGTGAAATTACCCTTTAAACCTTCTTTCTTTACAGGAGAACCATCAGTGAATGAATGAATGAATGAATGAATGAATGAATGAATGAATGCATGACTTTATTTGACAATATAAAAAATAAACATGTGACAGAAGAGCACAGTCGGGATATACTGCCAAGGATGTAACACAAAAAAGCTCAGAGCTTATTTCCATTGTGGTCCTTGTAGGGGGGTGGGGGAATGTGATGCTTAACACATGCATCATACAAAACGTGACATCACAACACATCACATATACCATTTAACATTTATATACATACAGACTCATACAACATGCAAGGGTGCCTTAAGCTAAGTGTCTAGGTATAGTCCCTTTTGAGCCATGTCTTCAGGCTGGACTTGAATCTAACGGCACTGTCTATGGTTTTCAGTTCACTGGGCAGACTATTCCAAAAGACAGCTGCTGAATATAAAAATGACTCCTTCCCCATACAGCTCCTGAATCTGACTGGCACAAAGTCAGTTGAGCTGCGCCTTGTTTGGTAAGCATGGGTGTCTCTGATTCGGTTGAAGTAATTGTTAAAGTACACTGGCACTACCCCATGCACTATTCTGTGAACTAGGCACATCCCTATCTGGTTTACTCTGTCTTCCACCTTAAGCCATCTCATGACCTCAAAGTGAGATGGGTCAACTATAATCAATGTCATCAATGGGTACACTTGAATCTCATTAACTCGTCCTCTTTACAAGAGAACATCAGTAGTTCAATATCTTACTGGGTGTATTTACCCTTTAAGTCTCCCTTATTATAGGAGAAATATCAGTGGTTCAAGTATCTTACCAGTGGTTCAAGTAGTTTATTGTTATTTGTACTTATAAACATACATTCTGGAATAAAATAAGTAAAAGAAGAACAGTTAAAATGTGCAGGAAAGGTAAAAAAAAAAACCAAGGGCTTATAAGCGACCTCCCCTCTTAAACCTATATAGGATAACTACACAAAATATATCCCCCCCCCCTCATTATGCACAAACACACATGCGCATATATATATGAAATGATAATGCAATGAAAACATATAAAACCCATGATTACAGTTGTTAATAGGAGATCTAGAGAATAACTTGATGTTACCAAATATGCATTAGTAAATAGGTACAATGTGACGGAAATGTTATCTATGTCCATCTGTGTTAAATCTCTGTACAGCTTTGACTAGTTAATAGATCAACTAGTGAACTGAGCTCAGACACTATAGGCTATATGTCTGTGTGTCTCTTTAACAACAAACCAAGGTTGAGGAGATGTGACTATGGCCTTCTCTCCAGTTACATAACAAAGGCTATTGAGCCAATCTTGTTATTCATTCTAACTGGGGCATAATTCTTGTTTACCTTTCTGTCATATCTGGTGTCTAATGTACATCATTTCAATTATGTATTTAATGTGTGTCCGACCAAAAGCTCTGGGTCACTTTCTGGTCAGACGCTTGTGTGTACACATGTGTGTCTCTCTATAAACTGATCTCTGTGGAAGCACAGATATTAAACTATGTTCTATGTTTTTATATACAAATGACTCGATCTCGAGTTCACTGTCATGGCTATTTTCTTTTAATATTCCACAACATTACATTTACATTTACATTTAGTCATTTAGCTGACGCTTTTATCCAAAGCGACTTACAAGTTCTGTACGACAAGCCATCAGGAAGGGCACAACTCTATCAGCTGAGCAACAATGTTCATCAAAGTGTTGAGTGCTACAGTGTAGGTTAGTTTATTAGGACAAGTGCATGACAGTACGGTTAGTTAGGGTTAGATTTTTTTTTTTTTCTTTTTTTATTCAGATAATGGTTGAAGAAGTGCGTCTTTAGTCGACGGCGAAAGATTGGACGTGATTCGGCTGTCCTAACTGGGGTGGGTAGTTCATTCCACCATTGTGGGGCAAGGACTGAGAATAGGCGACTTCTCTTTGATGACCCTCCCGGAGCTTGGATAGGAGTAGGTCTGAGGCGGCCAGAAGATGCAGAGCGTAGGGGTCTTGAGGGTGTGTAGTTAGAGACCATTGACCGGAGGTAGGCGGGAGCGGTTCCCTTTGCCGCACGGTATGCTAGGTCGAGGGCCTTGAAGCGGATTCGTGCAGCAATGGGGAGCCAGTGCAGGTCCCTAAGAAGTGGGGTGACATGGGCCGACTTCGGTAGGTTTGAGATCAGGCGGGCCGCTGCGTTCTGAATGAGTTGAAGAGGCTTAGTGGCAGTGGCCGGGAGGCCAGCGAGCAGTGCATTGCAGTAGTCGAGGCGGGAGATGACTGTTGATTGGACGAGGAGTTGGGTGGCTTCTTTTGTCAGGAAGGGGCGTATCCTTCTGACGTTGCTCAGGAGGAATCGGCAGGTTCTGGTCGTCGCTGCGATGTGAGCAGAGAAGTTCAACTGGTCGTCGAGGACAACACCAAGGTTCTTGGCGGTCGGGGATGCAGTCACAGCTGCATTCTCGACTGTGATTGAAAGGTCGGTTAGGGGGGAGGATTTGGCCGGCAGGTGGAGCAATTCTGTTTTGCTTAGGTTCAGTTTGAGGTGGTTGGACGTCATCCAGGCTGAGATGTCGGACAGACAGGCCGAGATCCGCACAGAGACGTGGATATCTGAGGGAGGGAAGGAGAGGAAGAGTTGAGTATCGTCGGCATAACAATGGTAGGAGAAGCCATGAGACGTGATAATGTTACCCAGTGATTTAGTGTAGAGGGAGAAGAGAAGGGGTCCTAAAACCGAGCCCTGGGGGACACCCGTCCGCAGGGGGCGGGTGGCCGACAGGGTCCCTCTCCATGACACTTGGTAGGAGCGGTCATTGAGGTATGATGACAGCCATGTCAGCGCAGAGCCAGCCACTCCCATTCCTGCGAGGGCCGCAAGGAGGATCTGGTGGTTGACTGTGTCGAAGGCTGCAGATAGATCTAGGAGAATCAGGACAGAGGAGAGGCCTTTCGCTTTTGCTAAGTGAAGTGCCTCTGTGACCGCAATGAGGGCTGTCTCTGTGGAGTGACCAGTCCTGAAGCCTGACTGATTAGGGTCTAGGAGGTCATTCTGTAAGAGATAAGTAGTAAGTTGGTTGGATACAGCACGTTCAAGTGTTTTAGAAAGGAAGGAGAGAAGAGAGACAGGACGGTAGTTGCCTATGACGGTAGGGTTCAGGGTTGGTTTTTTTATGAGCGGCGTGACTCTGGCTTGTTTTAGGGAGGTGGGGACCACCCCCGAGTTGAGTGAGGAGTTGATGGTTGCAGTTAGGAATGGGAGGATGTCTGGTGCTATGGTCTGGAGGAGTGGGGAGGGTAGCTGGTCCAGCTGGCAAGTAGTCGGACGGTTTGACGTTACCAGTGTCAGGGTCTCTGCTTCTGTAATGGGAGAGAAAGATGACAGAGTGAAGGATGAGGTTCTCGATTCAGCATTTGGAATGGGTGGGGGTTGGGAGAAGGAGCTGCGGATGTTCTCCACTTTTTCCTCAAAGAAGATCGCAAAGTCTTCGGCAGAGAAAGATGAGGGAGGGGGGGGTGGGGGGGGGAGTGAGGAGGGAGGACATGGTAGCATGCAGTTTGCGAAGATTCTTGGCAGAGGCCTCGATCCTATGGTGGAAGAAAGAAGCTTTGGCATTAGTGATGGTTTTGGAGAATGTTAACAAGAGGTTGTGATATGTGTCGATGTCAGCAGTGAGGCGTGACTTTCTATACTTCCTTTCAGCTGCTCTCAGGACCTGTCTTTGTTCTCTCACTGGATCTGTCAGCCATGGACTGGGTGGGGAACGGCGGGCAGGTTTCTCAACGAGGGGACAGAGCTTGTCGAAGGAGGTTGCAAGGGCTGAAAGGAGGGTGGAGGTTGCCATCTCTGTGGAGAGAGCAGAGAAGGTGTCACTCAAAGGTAGAGCGGATAGTATGTCAGAGGAGAGGGTGGAGGGGGATAGGGAGGGCAGGTTGCGTCTGAGTGAGACTGTTTGAGTTGGGGTGAAGACCTTTCGGTTAAGCATGAGAGTTAGTGAGAAGGATATGAAGGAATGGTCAGATACATGTAGGGGAGTTACCGTGGTGTTAATGATGCTGGAGTTACGGGAAAATATGAGATCCAAGGAGTTGCCTGCTTTGTGGGTGGGAGGCATGGCAGTGGGAGTCAGGTCAAACGATTGTAGGAGGGAGACTACTATGACTGACTGAGATGAGTCAGGCAGGTTGAAGTCGCCCAGTAGAAGGAGAGGGGTACCATCTTCCGGTAAGGAGCTAAGAAGCATGTCCAGCTCATCTGTGAAGTGATCGAGTGTACCTGGAGGGCGGTAGAGTGTAACAATGGTGAGATTGAAAGGATTAGAGACAGATACTGCATGATATTCGAGAGAGGAGAGTGACAGTTCTGGGAGTGGTGTTACGTTTGTAGCCCATGAAGGAGATGTCATGAGGGCAGTGCCTCCACCCCATCTGGAAGGTCGAGGTGTGTGAGTGAAGTTATAGTTTGTAGATAATGCTGCAGGTGTTGATGAGTTATTGGGGGTTATCCAGGTCTCAGTTAGAGCCAGGAGCTGCAGATTTAGACTATGGGCGTAGGCAGTAATGAAGTCAGCTTTCTTGACTGCTGATTGACAATTCCATAAACCTCCCCGTACTGTGACAGGTGTATTAGTGGCTGTAGGAGGGTAGGAGAGATTAGCCGGGTTGCTAGCAAACTGGCGTGGATGGGTAGAGTCAGTTCTGGAGGAGCAGATTGTGGATATAGGTATGAGACACATTGTATTGTCAAGAGTGGCAGGGAGGAAGTAGAGAAATAGCAGTGTGGGAGGGAAATATAGGATTATGGTGTACTTAGCACTGGGTGGATCGGTGGATCCCTCGGCGGTGAACTCCAGGAAAACTCCTCCTATTTGTCCCTCTTCGTTTCTCGACGCTTCGCTGACGCTACACCAGCAAGCCTTTAAATCACTTTATACAACGGCATGCAAATTTCTCGATTCTGATTGGCCATTCACACGTCTTTATTGGTAACAATCCACGGTCCTGGGCTCAGGACCCGCCCACAACCAAATCACATAACCCTCCCCGGCTCACTCCGGGAGAAAACAGGATCGCGGAGAACAAATGGTTATGTTGAAAGCACCATAACGACTAAATATGAAGCGATTCTGTCAAGGGGAATGTGTTAGTATTTTAAACAATGTTGGATGATGTAATTGATGGGTCTTGACTCAATCTAGAACAAAAGAAAAATCGCGGATTGATTGATAGATTAATTGATTGATTTAAATTTCTTCCTTCCTACTTTCCGACTGCAGCGTTCTCTCTCACACTGTCCGACGCTGGCGTACCCACAAACACACACATACACACACACACACACACACACACACACACACGCACACACACACTGTGACACACACACACACACACACACACGCACACACACACACACACACTCCTGTCTGCAACAGCGGGGGAGTCAGACTGAGAGAGAAGCAGCGCTGTTTTAAGTGAGCATGGTCTATTGAATTGATTGATTGGTTGATTGCTAATTTTATTACTGTACCCCTGGTTTCCAACTGGTTAAGTTTAGGCTAAAAGAAATAAATAAAAAAATAGGGCGAAGAAAACGTTTTTTTCCTATAGGGCAAAGAAAACGTTTTAATAAATTTTCAATCAATCATTCCAATAATACACAGTTGGATGTGTTAGTTGGTTGGATGCACTTCAAGCTGCTTCCACATGAGGCAACTTCTCTCAATCATTCCAATAATACACAGTTGGATGTGTTAGTTTGGTTGGATGCACTTCAAGCTGCTTCCACATGGAGTTGTGGGAACTACTTTTTCTGGCGGATGGTTTTTTCAATAAATCTTCGATTAATGTGTGTTTATTGTATAGAAATAAGGTTGGATGAATCTGGCAGTTGTATAAAAGCTTTACACCACGTGCAGGAGTGGTTTGTGACCAATAAACCATGCCTAGGGGGGTCTAACGACCCTCGGCTGCGCCTCGGGCCTAACAACCACCCCTAGGCATGGTTTATTGGTCACAAACCACTCCTGCGTGTGATGTAATGCTTAAATCACTAATTAGTGCTGTCTTAACACCTGGCCCTTAATGGGGGCACTTAACAAAACAAAATGGCCGTTTTAAACACGCCCCTGTAATCAAGTCAGCTGGTTCCTCACTTTTAAGATTCACTAATAAACTTAAAATGGCTTACCCTAGTTTTCAGTATAAAGCAATGTTTCTCAGTGAGTGTGTCCTGTCCTTCCTTAACAGAGCCCAGTACAGAGTGATTTCAACACAGTGTGGACCTCTGCTTTTAAACAGGGCAGGCTCTTAATGGCTCACTCAGCAAATCAGATGCTACTAGTAAACAGGAAACAGTCCCTTAATGGGGGCACTTAACTAAACAAAATGGCCGTTTTAAACACGCCCCTGTAATCAAGTCAGCTGGTTCCTCACTTTTAAGATTCACTAATAAACTTAAAATGGCTTACCCTAGTTTTCAGTATAAAGCAATGTTTCTCAGTGAGTGTGTCCTGTCCTTCCTTAACAGAGCCCAGTACAGAGTGATTTCAACACAGTGTGGACCTCTGCTTTTAAACAGGGCAGGCTCTTAATGGCTCACTCAGCAAATCAGATGCTACTAGTAAACAGGAAACAGTCCCTTAATGGGGGCACTTAACTAAACAAAATGGCCGTTTTAAACACGCCCCTGTAATCAAGTCAGCTGGTTCCTCACTTTTAAGATTCACTAATAAACTTAAAATGGCTTACCCTAGTTTTCAGTATAAAGCAATGTTTCTCAGTGAGTGTGTCCTGTCCTTCCTTAACAGAGCCCAGTACAGAGTGATTTCAACACAGTGTGGACCTCTGCTTTTAAACAGGGCAGGCTCTTAATGGCTCACTCAGCAAATCAGATGCTACTAGTAAACAGGAAACAGTCCCTTAATGGGGGCACTTAACTAAACAAAATGGCCGTTTTAAACACGCCCCTTTAATCAAGTCAGCTGGTTCCTCACTTTTAAGATTCACTAATAAACTTAAAATGGCTTACCCTAGTTTTCAGTATAAAGCAATGTTTCTCAGTGAGTGTGTCCTGTCCTTCCTTAACAGAGCCCAGTACAGAGTGATTTCAACACAGTGTGGACCTCTGCTTTTAAACAGGGCAGGCTCTTAATGGCTCACTCAGCAAATCAGATGCTACTAGTAAACAGGAAACAGTCCCTTAATGGGGGCACTTAACTAAACAAAATGGCCGTTTTAAACACGCCCCTGTAATCAAGTCAGCTGGTTCCTCACTTTTAAGATTCACTAATAAACTTAAAATGGCTTACCCTAGTTTTCAGTATAAAGCAATGTTTCTCAGTGAGTGTGTCCTGTCCTTCCTTAACAGAGCCCAGTACAGAGTGATTTCAACACAGTGTGGACCTCTGCTTTTAAACAGGGCAGGCTCTTAATGGCTCACTCAGCAAATCAGATGCTACTAGTAAACAGGAAACAGTCCCTTAATGGGGGCACTTAACTAAACAAAATGGCCGTTTTAAACACGCCCCTTTAATCAAGTCAGCTGGTTCCTCACTTTTAAGATTCACTAATAAACTTAAAATGGCTTACCCTAGTTTTCAGTATAAAGCAATGTTTCTCAGTGAGTGTGTCCTGTCCTTCCTTAACAGAGCCCAGTACAACAACAGTAACAAAGAAAGTAGAGAACCCGGGGGAGGAAAGAAAGTACTTTTACTACTGTATTTAAATAGTTTTTAGGATACTTTACTTGAGTATTTCCAGTTTAGGGATCTCAATACATTTACTATACTACACTTCAAAGGAAGTTTCCTAATTTATTTTCCTCTACTACATTTATACAAACCCTGCGAGTTACTGTACTTTCTTTTAATCCAAAATATGTGATAAGATGGAAAACATAATGTACATTTAATGTGTAAGTCTGTCGATGTCAAAAGGAAGGAATCACAACCAGCATAACTGGATGAACAACCAGTTTGACATCACACAGGTTGATGCATTGAGAATTTAGGAGCTCTCAAGCATTATAATCCATACAGAATGTGTACTTACTTTAGTTACTTACATACATTCAATATTGACTTTTATGCTATTAATTAAGTCGAATTTTGAATAGAGTCCTTTTTCCTTTTATCAGAGTATTATTCTATAAAATGGGGTAAAGTTGGTTTGATATAGGACATTCACATATTCCATTTCTATCTTCAGCACCTCTGTCCCTTTGCCTGTGGGGAAGTCCACATCTTTATTTTCATACTCAAAACAATCAACAAAACATTTTCACATATATTCACCTTTTTTAATTAGTATTGAAATTCAATAGCGTTAAAATCAAACAAGGTAAAGTTCCGAATGCTGCTTTTAGTCTAGAGATATCCTCATATATTACCATTGAAATTAAATAGTGTTACATTTTTAAATGACAGTAGAGTTCCAAAACAATCCTGAAGTCTGCAGCTCGGAGGAGCTCCGAGACTCACAGTTCTGAGTCCATGTGAACCACATGAGAGAAAGGCTAGAGGTCAGCAGGCTTATTAAGACAGCTGCCTGGTGTTTATTCTTTTGACTGTTTCTTTCTTTTCTTCTTGATGTTTTGATTGTATATGTTGTATATGTATATGTTGTTGTTTAAAATAAAACGAGCAGAACTATAATAAATGGTTTATTATATAATACAATATATGCAAATAGATGCAACCTATATTTTATAATGATTTGTTATGGTTAATAATTAATTGTAAAGCATCTATGAACATTACTGATGTTTATAATGGATACGGATAATACATGCTTTGTAAAGCATACATACATTGTATTTGAGTAGCTGTTTAAAAAGCCTTCAGACTGACAGCAAATGATTATACAGAATCTCCATTTCTCCACAGAGACAACCATAGACAACTCAAATCAATGTTAGGGCAACGGCTGAGACCCTGAATTAACCCTTGTGTCTGGGGAAAAAAAGTGTTACACTCTTACCATTAAGGGACAAAATTGTCCTCTTGAAAAACGCAATAAAAATATTATGTTGAAATAATTTTTCACCTTTCTTTTCATAAACATTTTATTCAACTTCAGCTCTGATCATAACAACAACAAAAAATTGTTAAAAAAAAACACAAAAATACAAACATTTTTTTTGTAATGTCAGATTGAAAAGAATACTCACACTCTTACCATAAAGGGACAAAATTGTCCTCTTCAAAAACGTCATGAAAATATTATATTCATAAATCTTTTATCCAACTACAGCCCTGATCATAACCACCAAATATTCAATTCATTTTATAATTGTAACCCGTCAAATGCCAGTGTGTGTGATGGCAATATTTTCAATATATCAAATGCAAAGTGGAATTTTCTGGGGGGGATTATTACAGGCTAGTATATGTCAATGATTAGCAACAACACTGATTTCGATGGATTTTTCATTTTTTTTGTAATATCAGATAAAATAAATACTCTGCCAATAAATGCCAGTGTTAGCTAGAGACCACGAGTAACTATGCCAAAGTTACTCAAAGTAAAAAGGTACTGTATAGTTCAAGTCTCCTTGATAACAGAGGTCAGGTCAATGTGAACCACTGCTCCCATGACCTCATAACATCACCTCTTAACCCTTTGCTAGTTTGTAGTGCAGAGTCCTATTACCTTATTTCACACTAGAAATGAATACAACATTACTTTGAACAAGAACATGTTTATTTTTCAACAATAAGTGTGAGTGAGTTCAGTCTTTGTAACAGGTGTGGCAGTATGTATGTGTGCATTTTACACTTGCAGCAAGTAGGGATGTCCGATATTATCGGCCTACTGATATTATCGGCCGATATCGGCATTAAAATGTGATATCGGAAAATATCTGTATCGGTTTTAATTTTTTTTTTTACATTTCTATAACCTTTATTTACCCAGGCAAGCAAGTAAGAACAAATACTGATTTTATTTATTGTCAAAAGTATGCATAATGTTGCGTTAATTCCACAACAAGAGATATGTAATGTTAATTACGTGAAATTATTACATTTGGGGGGGGGGGGGGGAACCCTGCATATATCGGTATCGGTTGATATCGGTATCGGAAATTAAGAGTTGGACAATATCGGTATAGGTAAAAAAGCCAATATCGAGCATCCCTAGCAGCAAGTGATTAGTGGCCTTCTTTGTCTTGGTTGTGCACTGCACACACAGGGCGGGATCCACAAAGAATCGATTGCACGGTGCTAATTGCAAGCAACCTTACTTACACTTCATTATGAATTGAAAATGTTGTTAACAAGACAAAAGTCTTTCTCGGTATGCATCCCCTTAACAATTGTGTGTATTGAGTGAATGAATGAACACTTTATTTAACATATTGCAGAATGGGTACAATACAGTACGGCTCAATACACACAATTGTTAAGGGGATGCAGACCAGAGAAAGACGTTTGTCTTGTTTACATCAGGGTCCCCCATTTTCAATTCATAGTGACATTTATGACATACACAACATACATGACATCATGACATTTATTGCATAGGGACATACATGACATACAGCCTACAGGTATATAGTACTGTCTGTTACATATACGATATGCAAATATACAGTACTGTTACCCATAGATCCTAACAGAGATTATATACATATGATGGGGAGGACACTGTACATTAGGAGGGGGTGGGTGGGCGGGAGAAAAATATATACATACGGTGGGGGGGGGGGGGGGGGTTGGACCTTTATGGTGGCCAGTTTCGAATTGCAGCCTCCCGTAGGTGCTCTTTAACACTTTCAGTGCCACCAGGGGGCGCACGACTTAGTGCTTGAATGCCACCATCTGCGCCAATGTTAACGTTAATATCGCCTAATCTATGTTTTAAATTATGGCTATGTGTCTAATCTGCCCGTCGCTTATCAAAGAATCATTTTCCAATCAGTGCTGTCAAGGCAGATTGGTTTTTTATCGCTTAATTTCCGTTTGAGAGCATTTTGAAAAGCACCCGTTTTGAGGTAAAAAACAGCCCATTCTGTGATAATCATCTTTTACTGGAATATTCCAGAACGTTGATATTTGTCGGCCTATTTATTAATCTTTTTCAAATAAACGCTAGATGATCAATAGTATACGTGCACGCACGCACATTCGAGGCGCGCGCTGATAATAGCCGTTTTCATTTCCTCATGGATTTTACAGTGAAACCGCTGGAGCACATATCAGAAAAAAGCTTATATCTTCATCAAAACGAGTCTGATTATCCTAACACTGATACCTGACATCAGATGGTATCCAACTGGTATATTCCAATTCCTGATCACCATTCGAAAAAATCGATAAGTGTATAGATCTAACGTGTATACAGTAGAACTCATGATCCGCGGCGCTCAGAGGATCCAGAATGAACTCCGGTAACCCCGGCTGCATCAGTGGACTGGAAAATGTGGACTAGAATATTTTTTTCCCCCATCCATTTTCATTGAGTCCATTCCAAAATCCCTGATGTCATCTGGGAGACGATAGGGGGCGCTTTTTTCACATCTGATCGCCGGCGGCCCTTGGGTAGGCTTGCGTGATGCAATATGATTTCAGATCGCTAAAAAAAATTAAAATAAAAAATTCAGAGAAATCTCGTGAGTGGCATTCAACGTTCGGGGTGTAAACCCGAGATAAGCCGTGAGTGGCACTCAAAGTGTTAAGAGCGGTTTTGAATGTGGGTAGGGATTTATATCTTTTTACGGCTGTGGGTAGGGCGTTCCACATTGTTGTGGCATAATTGCGAAATGTGTTTAGTCCCTTGTTTGTGCCGAATCTGTGTTGCACATGGTCTGTGGAACTCCCTCTGGTGTTGTGGGCGTGGTATTCACTGACCTTTGGGAAGTATTTTGACATGTACATGGGTACCTTAGTCGTATAGTGTATCTTGTAGACCAGGCCCATTGCAAGTTGCTGTACTCTGTCGTCTACTCAAAGCCATCCTAGGTAGTCAAAGTGGGCAGGGGTGAGGTGGGTTCTAGGAGTAAGGTCAAGTAGTAGTCTGACCAGTTTGTTTTGTGATGTTTGTAATCTTGTTTTTAGCGCCTTTGAGGTGCTTTGGTACCATGAGGTGCAAGCATAGTCGTAGTACCCTTGAATGAGTGCTCCTGCCAGAGTCTTCAGGGCATTCTTGTTTACCAGAGGAGATACGGTACAAGAATCTAGTTCGTTGGTTGACTTTTTTTTTTTTTATTACGTTTGATGTCATTTTGTCACAGGAAAGATTTGCCTCTAGGATGAAACCCAGGTATGTAATTTCATCTTTCCTTGTGACAATATTGTCACCCACTGTAACTGAGAAGCCGTCGGTCTTGCTGAGTTTGTTATTTGATCCGAAGAGAATGGACTCTGTTTTACCCAGGTGTAATGATAGTTTGTTATCAGTGAGCCAGGTGCAGATTCTGCCGAGTTCTGAGCTGAGGGTTTTTTCAACCTGTAACTTGTTCTTGTCGGAGACCAGCAGGGCTGAGTCGTCCGCAAACAGGAACAAGTTGCAGTCACAAGCTGCCGACATGTCATTTGCATAAATTAGGAACAGTAGCGGTCCTAGTATGCTTCCTTGTGGAACACCACAGCTCACTGTGAGGGGGGATATGAATATGAGCCGTACTGTATTGTACTCATTCTGCAATCTTAAAATGTTCAATCAATCAATCACCTGGACAAAGGTGAAGGTCACTCTGTTTAGTTCACTTTCACATAGGACTGGCACGCAGAGATGGGGGAGGGGAGGTCTTGTGTTCTGTTCAGGCCTCAGCATCTCAGCTGAACAGACTGCCTCTGCTGTAACGCTGATAATGTGCTCCTTACTGCAGTCAACCTGTACTTTAACTCTTTCACTACCGCAATACCAAATGGTTAACCCTTTCACTGCGACAATACAGAAGGTTACCCCTTTACTATCACACTAAAGTCTGTAGTGTGATAGTAAAGGCTAAAGGGTTAACCTTCTGTATTGTGGTAGTGAAATGGTTAACCATCAACCTCAGCTTTAATCTTTGTTTCAACCTATTCTCCACGTTTTGACTGAAAGATTTGTCCCCACATGCAAAGGGACAGAGGTATTGAAGATAGGAATCAAATATGTGAATATGCAAAGATCTAATCAAACAAACTTTACCCCGGTAGGCTAGAAAAAAAGCTAAACATAGTGTGTGTCCTTCAGAACAATGATAGAGTGACTGAGTGAATGTAACTCCTAATTACCTCATCTTTCACAACCATATTCAAGATCAATTTAAATCCCAAACCCTGGGTAGAGGAGCTGTGAATGTCACTGATCTCTACTTCAGCTCACAAAACTCAGCCTTCCCACAGTCATATAGAAGCCAAAGTCCAGGATAGAGAGGCTGAGTGAATGTGGTGTTGACTCTGTGCAGGAGGGTCATTGTGTCAGAGACGCTGTAGAAGGACAGAGTACCTGCCCTGTGATCCAGGTACACTCCTATTCTGGAGGACCGGGGGCCCGGTACTGTTATTCTCTCTGTATTGTGTCTGAATCTGTAATTACTTTGTGTGCACTCTAAAGTCCAGGATTTTGAATTGTATCCAAATACACAGTTCTCCTTAGTGCCTGTTCTACTAATGTCTTTGTAGGAGGCTGCTACAGAAACCCATCCACTCCACTCCACCTCCCAGTAACAGCGTCCAGTCAGACCGTCTCTACCCAGAACCTGACGCCATTTAACAAATCTTTCTGGGTGATTAGGATATGACTGCTCTTGCTGCATCAGTGTTGCTTTTCTGTTCCCCTCAGACAAAGACAGACTTGTGTTTGTTGTGTTCTGGTCCAGTGTGATCTGAGAGGAATATTCTAAGAAGTCAGCTCTGGTCTTGGGCTCTGGTGGCAGTAAAAGATTAACAGTATTCACTGTTGTTGAGATTATGGGCCACTGCTCTTTTAGAACGTCCTCTAGTTTGTCTCTCAGCTTAGACACGACCTCAGTCACATCTGCAAAGTACAGGAGAGGAAGGACACTGATGCTGGGTAAGTCTGTAGACTCACTGGGACGGGAGAGGGAGGGGTAACTCTGTAGAAAGTGGATGTGGTCCTCTGTGTGTGAGAGCTGCTCCAGCTCAGTGGCTCTCCTCCTCAGGTCCGCTATCTCCTGCTCCAGTCTCTTCTGCAGTTCTTCAGCCTGAGTCATTGTGGTCCTCTGTTGGGCTCTGATTACCTTCTTCAGCTCAGAGAGCCTCGTCTCCAAGGAGCGTATCAGCTCAGTAAACATTCTCCCACTGTCCTTCACTGCTTTATCAGCAGAGCAATTGAGAGAAGCAACAGCCTGTTGGGCCTCTTTGAGTTGCTTCTCTCTCTCCTGGACTCTCTGGTGGATTTTCTGCTGACTCATGCCAAGCTCTTTCTGTCTCTCCGTCCTTTCTGCTGCAGCTGAGACTGTATCATGGCCTTTATGTTCATCCATGGAACACAAATAACAGATGCACTGCTGATCAGTACAACAGAAAACATCCAGAATCCTGTCATGACGAGAGCAGGTGTTCTCCTGAAGCCGTGTGGAGGCTTTGACCAGCTTGTGTTTCTTAAAGGTATCAGATTGATAGTGAGACTGGAGGTGAGTTTCACAGTAAGAAGCCAGACATACCAGGCAGGACTTGAGGGCTTTCTGCTTTCTCCCAGTGCAGAAATCACAGGCCACATCTCCAGGTCCAGCATAACAGTGATCAGGAGGAGCAGCTTGGAGTCCTGTATTCATTAGTTGTTCTATCATTTCAGCCATTATATTGTTTTTCTTCAGAACAGGCCTCGGATTAAAAGTAGCCCTGCACTGGGGACATTTGTAGATCCCCTTCTGATCATCGTGATCCCAGCTGTCTTTAATACAGCCCATACAGTAGCTGTGTCCACAGGGAATAGTTACCGGATCGTTCAGTAGATCCAGACAGATAGAACAGCAGAACTGGTCCTCCATTACTGAAACATGGTCCCGGTACAGATCAACTCCTTGCTGCGCCATTTTATTCTACAAAGACAACGAATGAATGAATGAATGAATGAATGAAAACTTTATTTAACAGATTGCAGAATGGGTACAATACAGTACGGCTCAATACACACAATTGTTAAGGGGATGCAGACCAGAGAAAGACGTTTGTCTTGTTTACATCAGGGTCCCCCATTTTCAATTCATATCGACATTTATGACATACACAACATACATGACATTTATGGCATAGGGACATACATGACATAGGCCTACAGGTATTTAGTACTGTTACATTTGTGACATATATACGATATTCAAATATACAGTACTGTTACCCATAGATCCTGACAGAGTATATGTATGGGAAGGGGACTGTACATTAGGAGGGGGTGGGTGGGAGAGAAATATCGGTGGGGAGAGAATATATAGTGTGGAGGAGACTGTACATTTGGAGGGGGTGGGTGGGTGGGAGAGAAATATACATACGGCGGGGAGAGAATATATACATGCGGTGGGGAGGAGACTGTCTATTAGGAGGGGGTGGGGGGTTTGGACATTTACGGTGGCCAGTTTCGAATTGCAGCCTCCCGTAGGTGCTCTTTAAGAGCGGTTTTGAATGTGGGTAGGGATTCACATTCCTTTACAGCTTTGGGTAGGGCGTTCCACATTGATGTGGCATAATTGCAAAACGTGTTTAGTCCCTTGTTTGAGCCGAATCTGGGTTTACTTTAACATGATTTGTTGAGCTTCCTCTGGTGTTGTGGTCGTGGTATTCACTGACCTTTGGGAAGTATTTTGACATGTACATGGGTACCTTAGTCGTATAGTGTATCTTGTAGACCAGGCCCATTGCAAGTTGCTGTACTCTGTCGTCTACTCAAGCCATCCTAGGTAGTCAAATCTGGCAGGGGTGAGGTGGGTTCTAGGAGTAAGGTCAAGTAGTAGTCTGACCAGTTTGTTTGTAATCTTGTTTTTAGAGCCTTTGAGGTGCTTTGGTACCATGAGGTGCAAGCATAGTCGTAGTACCCTTGAATGAGTGCTCCTGCCAGAGTCTTCAGGGTATTCTTGTTTACCAGAGAGGAGATCCTGAGAGAGGAGATCGCTGATAACAAACTATCATTACACATGGGCAAAAAACACCTACGGGAGACTGCAATTCGAAACTGGCCCCTGTAAATGTCCTAACCCAACCCCCTCCAATGTACAGTAAATGACCAAGTATGGTTGTCAATATTACAATGTACAGTTTTGCTTGTACAGTTCAGTGTTCCCCACCAAACCTCCCCCGATGTACAGTTTTTACGTCAAATGTATACTCTCTTTTCTGGATGCTTTTTGTATCACAAACAGTACTGTATTTGCAAATCTGGTATGTCATAAATGTATAGATGTAGCAGTACTGTCTATCTGTATGTCATGTATGTCATATGTCCTGATGAATTGAAAATGGGGGACCCTGATGTAAACAAGACGAGTCTTTCTCTGGTCTGCATCCCCTTAACAATTGTGTGTATTGAGCTGTACTGTATTGTACCCATTCTGCAATCTGTTAATAAAGTTTTCAATCAATCAATCCGGTACAAGAATCTAGTTCGTTGGTTGACTTTTTTTTATTACATTGGATGCCATTTTGTCACAGGAAAGATTTGCCTCTAGGATGGAATCCAGGTAGGTAATTTCATCTTTCCTTGTGACAATATTGTCACCCACTGTAACCGAGAAGCCGTCGGTCTTGCTGAGTTTGTTATTTGTTGTCACTAACATAACGCATATATATATAAAGATATACATCTAAGGATATTATAAAGTAAATACACAATAACTAATAATGTAAACAAAAACAATCTCACATGAGTTGAACGAACGTCTTGACTGGAGGCGGAGTGAAACAGTGTGTAACGTTAAAACTCAAATGGCCGCTCGGCAATGCTGAATAGGAGCACGGCGCGTGATTTTCTTTCCGTAGCTTTTGTTTGCGAAGACGCTCTATGATTGGCTAGCCCGCGTACAGCGAAGACCCTTTCTGATTGGTTTAGCGCCGAAGGGTCTCTTCCGCATATTCAACATCAATTTATATGTTGTTCCCTAACCCTAACTCTAAGCATAACCCCCATTCGACTTCGAAAGAGGGCCAAAGTGAAAGCATAACCACTTTGAAGCAGAGAATATATATGTACATATATGTATATATGTATATATTAATTGAAAATGGTATGGGGGACCCTGATGGAAACAAGACAAACGTCTTTCTCAGGTC
The DNA here is from genome assembly GCF_963971535.1 of Notolepis coatsorum. Lineage (NCBI taxonomy): Eukaryota > Metazoa > Chordata > Actinopteri > Aulopiformes > Paralepididae > Notolepis > Notolepis coatsorum. Next base: position 7,838,444 of record NC_140174.1, read on the forward strand.
TGCACCCTTAACAATTGTATGTATTGAGCCGTACTGTATTGTACCCAATCTGTAATCTGTTAAATAAAGTTTTCATTCATTCATTCATTCATACAAGGCGGAAGAGACCCTTCGGCGCTAAACCAATCAGAGAGGGTCTTCGATGTACGTGGCTAGCCAATCAGAGAGCGTCTTCGCAAACAAAGGTTACGGGAAAAAATCACGCGAGCACGGCATATCCGGTCAGATGCCCTCTAGTGGCCGGCGATAAACTCTTCAAAAGAGAGTGTCTATTTTACTGTGATTCATAGATAGAAGATGTTTTTTTTTAATTTTTAATATATATATATTTTTTTACATAGTTCAGGACTTTCTATCGTCATCAACTACCTCTAATTTGTTTACTTTGTCAAGGAAACCCAACTAAAACCCATAAGCACAAAGAGAGACATAAAGAAAATGGTATACATACTCAATAAATCTCTTTCTTTCTCTCTCTCTCTCACACACACACACACACTTTCTCTCTCTCTCATAATTATTCTCTCCTCTCTTGCTTTCTCTTTGTCTCACACCCCCTACAGGAGTACAGTCTCCTCACCATCATACTCTCTGTCAGGATCTATGGGTAACAGTACTGTATATTTGCATATCGTATATGTCACAAATGTAACAGTACTATATACCTGTATGTCACGTATGTCCCTATACCATAAATGTCATTATGTTGTGTATGTCATAAATGTCACTATGAATTGAAAATGGGGGACCCTGATGTAAACAAGACAAACGTCTTTCTCTGGTCTGCATCCCCTTAACAATTGTGTGTATTGAGCCGTACTGTATTGTACCCATTTTGCAATCTGTTAAATAAAGTTTTCATTCATTCACTCTTTCTCCTCTCTTGCTCTCTCTCGCTCTTTCACTGATTTGATTTACTGGTGAAAGACCCTGACTTCATTGCTGGACATTAGTGTCAAAGTACATCTGCAGTAATTCTCATTTCATGAGCAAAGTTATATATATATATATATGAAATGATAATGCAATGAAAACTTATAAAACCCATGATTACATTTGTTAATAGGATATCTAGAGAATAACTTGATGTTACCAAATATGCATTAGTAAATAGGTACAGTTTTTAGGATACTTTACTTGAGTAGTTTCCTAATTTATTTTCCTCAACTACATTTATACAAACCCTGCGAGTTACTGTACTTTCTTTTAATCCAAAATATGTGATAAGATGGAAAACATAAATGTACAATTAATGTGTTTACAATAGGTTCAGAAAGTACAGATCAAGGTAGACTTAGTATGGAGTACTGTATATATATTGCACAGGATAGACTTATATTTATAATTATAGTTACAGTATATGTATTGTACCGGGAGTAGACATAACATAGAGTTAGCTATATTTGTACCAGGGGTCGACTTTAGCAGTTATTTGTATATTTATAAAAGGGTGGGCTGTACACACATATTTGTATTATTGATACTGTAGAGTGTAGAGTATACGTATGTTTCTATGAACTCTAACTCGTTTCATTTGAACACTATTGAATTTCAATGATAATGTTAGATTTCGACTGAATTTCTCATGTAGCACATGGAAATAGTGAGTTCAAGTAAATTCCTTTGCGTTGTTTTCAAAGTTCTATATTGAGGTTCAGTCGGTGAAACGGCAAGTTTCAAGCAAATATCCACACGGTTCTGGGTTTATATGTTCAAGATCTAATCAAACAAACTTTACCCCGGTAGGCTAGAAACTAGAAACAAAGCTAAACATAGTGTATGTGTCCCTCAGAACAATGATAGAGTGACTGAGTGAATGTAACTCCTAATTACCTCTTCTTTCACAACCATATTTCATTTCAACCTTTATTTAAAATCGTAAGCATCTGAGGTTTCCCTCATTTACAGAAACGACGATTGTACAGTACATAATAAAAACAATATTCACAGAAATTTAAACACCAGAGTAATTTTTTTTTAAACGTTTAAAAATAATTTTAAAATATCAACTAAAACAGTTACAGGTAGTCACACAATGGTCTGAAATCATACATTTAAACATTCCAAAGGAAGGGAGAACCTCCAATTTTAGCGTGAGTTGAAGGACATTCCATGAGTTAGAGGCATCAAAGGAGATATCCAAGATGATTTTAAATCCCAAACCCTGGGTAGAGGAGCTGTGAATGTCACTGATCTCTACTTCAGCTCACAGAACTCAGCCTCCCCAGAGCAATATCGAAACCAAAGTCCAGGATAGAGAGGCTGAGTGAATGTGGTGTTGACTCTGTGCAGGAGGCTCATTGTGTCAGAGACGCTGTAGAAGGACAGAGTACCTGCCCTGTGATCCAGGTACACTCCTATTCTGGAGGACCGGGGGCCCGATACCGTTATGTTCTTGTTATTGTGTCTGAATCTGTAATTACTTTGTGTGTAATCTAAAGCCCAGGATTTGGAATTGCATCCAAATACACAGTTCCCCTGAGTGCCTGTTCTACTAATGTCTTTGTAGGAGGCTGCTACAGAAAGCCCTTCACTCCACTCCACCTCCCAGTAACAGCGTCCAGTCAGACCTTCTCTACCCAGAACCTGAGAATCTTCAATAAATCTTTCTGGGTGATTAGGATATGACTGCTTTTGCTGCATCAGTGTTGCTTTTCTGTTCGCCTCAGACAAAGACAGACTTGTGTTTGTTGTGTTTGGGTCCAGTGTGATCTGAGAGGAATATTGTAAGAAGTCAGCTCTGGTCTTGGGCTCTGGTGGCAGTAAAACATTAACTGCATTCACTGTTGTTGAGATTCTGGGCCACTGCTCTTTCAGAACGTCCTCTAGTTTGTCTCTCAGCTTAGACACAAACTCAGTCACATCTGCAAAGTACAGGAGAGGAAGGACAGTGATGCTGGGTAAGTCTGTAGACTCACTGGGACTGGATAGGGGGGGATAACTCTGTAGAAAGTGGATGTGGTCCTCTGTGTGTGAGAGCTGCTCCAGCTCAGTGGCTCTCCTCCTCAGGTCCGCTATCTCCTGCTCCAGTCTCTTCTGCAGTTCTTCAGCCTGAGTCACTGTGGTCCTCTGTTGGGCTCTGATTACCTTCTTCAGCTCAGAGCGCCTCGTCTCCAAGGAGCGTATCAGCTCAGTAAAGATTCTCTCACTGTCCTCCACTGCTTTATCAGCAGAGCGATTGAGAGAATGAACAGCCTGTTGGGCCTCTTTGAGTCGCTTCTCTCTCCCCTGGACTCTCTGGTGGATTTTATGCTGACTCATGCCAACCTCTTTCTGTCTCTCTGTCCTTTCTGCTGCAGCTGAGACTGTATCATGGCCTTTATGTTCATCCATGGAACACAAATAACAGATACACTGCTGATCAGTACGACAGAACATCTTCATAGCTTCATCATGACGAGAGCAGGTGTTCTCCTGAAGCCGTGTGGAGGCTTTGACCAGCTTGTGTTTCTTAAAGGTATCAGATTGATAGTGAGACTGGAGGTGAGTTTCACAGTAAGAAGCCAGACATACCAGGCAGGACTTGAGGGCTTTCTGCTTTCTCCCAGTGCAGAAATCACAGGCCACATCTCCAGGTCCAGCATAACAGTGATCAGGAGGAGCAGCTTGGAGTCCTGTATTCATTAGTTGTTCTATCATTTCAGCCATTATGTTGTTTTTCTTCAGAACAGGCCTCGGATTAAAAGTAGCCCTGCACTGGGGACATTTGTAGATCGTATTCTGATCATCGTGATCCCAGCTGTCTTTAATACAGCCCATACAGTAGCTGTGTCCACAGGGAATAGTTACCGGATCGTTCAGTAGATCCAGACAGATAGAACAGCAGAACTGGTCCTCCATTACTGAAACATGGTCCCGGTACAGATCAACTCCTTGCTGCGCCATTTTATTCTACAAAGACAACGACACTCTTAGTTTTGTTTTCTCAGGAATAGTAAACTCTGTCTGATCGTGTGGGTGAGAGGTGCTTCCTGGTTATAGTTGTCCAGGGGAGGAGTCGCTTTCTTCTCTTCTTCTTATTGAGGTTTAACGGCGGCTGGCCACTTTTTAGGGCATTACCGCCATCTTCTGGTATCCTTAATCCCCTACAGTGTCCATTTTTCTTCCCCCATCATGAAGTGCTGATGCTCCTCCCTGAATAAGCCCCCCTCTGCGACACACTCCTTGCCCCCTAAGGGTTGACTCTGGACTTCCTGAATATTCACAACCCCCTTCTTTAATTCCCTAACCACCTTCTCCCATTTCAGACCTTCCATGCCCAAATGTTGAACCGCTACCCTAACAATCATCTTTATCCTCTCTGTTCTGCCCTTAACCATCGCTGTAGCATTAACCACCCCTGCCACAAAGGCCACAATACTAAATTTCTCCTCCCACACCCTCTCTCTATCCTCCTGTCCTACCCTTTCTGCCAAATGCCCTTCTCTAAACCCCTGTACGCTATCTTGACTCCCCCGGCCTACCCTCCTAGCCGCCTCTGCATACGATAACTTACCCTCCCTTCTCACTCTCTGAACCACAACCTCCCTCTTCATCACCTCACAACCCCTAAACGCTACACTATGCTCCCCACCACAACTACAACACTTCAGCTTCACCCCCTCTCCACACTTCCCATAGTCATGTTCCCCTCCACACCTAGCAAACCTCTATTCCTTCCTACACGCAACGGCTATATGCCCAAACTCTGTCTATCTTATCAGCTCCTCTCTTCATCCTTTCTGCACTCTTTACTTTCCCATTACGCATGTTTCTCCCTAACTCTCCCACCAGCTGCTCCATGCTAACCTCGACCGGTATCCCAGCTATTGATTCATTGATTGGAAACTTTATTAACAGATTGCAGAATGGGTACAGTACAGTACAGCTCAATACATACAATTGTTAAGGGGATGCAGACCAGAGAAAGACTTTCGTCTTGTTTACATCAGGGTCCCCCATTTTCAATTCATCATAACATATATGACATACACGACATACAGATAGACAGTACTGCTACATCTATACATTTATGACATACCAGATTTGCAAATACAGTACTGTTTGTGATACAAAAAGAGTCCAGAAAAGAGAGTATTGTAGCGCTGAGAGAAAGGAGTCGGAGGCGGTGTCTTGAAGTTAAACCTAATTCCTTTATTATTCATCAGCGTAACAACAAGTCGACGTAGTCGTGTCGACAGTAAGTAAGAATGCCGGTGGCAGGAAGTGCCACCCTATAAATCGTCCGGGGGGAACTACTATTCCCAACAACAGTTCTGTGTGAATTATGTACAGTCACTACAGTATATACATTTGACGTAGAAACTGTACATTGGAGGAGGTTGGGTAGGTGGGGTGGGGTTGGGGGCTGTACATTGGAGGTGGTTGGGTGGGTGGGGTGGGGTTGGGTAGGAGGGGTGGGTGGGGGACACTGTACAACTGTAGAAGCAAAACTGTACATTGGAATATTGACAAAACCATACTTGGTAATTTACTGTACATTGGAGGGGATTGGGTTAGGACATTTACAGGGGCCAGTTTCGAATTGCAGTCTCCCGTAGGTGTTCTTTGAGTGTTTTTGAAAGTGGGTAGTGATTCACATTCCTTTACAGCTTTGGGTAGGGCATTCCACATTGATGTGGCATAATTGCGAAACGTGTTTAGTCCCTTGTTTGAGCCGAATCTGGGTTTAACATGATTTGTGGAGCTCCCTCTGGTGTTGTGATCGTGGTATTCACTGACCTTTGGGAAGTATTTTGACATGTACATCGGTACCATGGTCATGTAGTGTATCTTGTAGACCAGGCCCATTGCAAGTTGTCGTCTACTCTAAGCCATCCTAGGTTGTCAAAGTGGGCAGGGGTGAGGTAGGTTCTAGGAGTAAGGTCAAGCAGTAGTCTGACCAGTTTGTTTTGAGATGTTTGTTGTTGTGAAGGGCCAGATTAAACCGAATATATATATTTATTTATATATATATATTTAATTGTATTTGTATATTCTCTAATATTCCCTGATATCCCTTGTATATTCCTTGTACAATATGCATTGAATATCCATTCTAGCCTACTGAACATCCCATAATAGTCTCCATTCTACTATTGGTCGAGACCTTGGTGCCAGGCTGCCATACCCCTCAGACCCAGTTCAAACGTACCGCTCGACATGTACGAACAAGTCCTAGTTCCGCGTAGGAATTTGGCTACCGCACCACTAATGGGACTATTTGTTCATAGTGCGTATATATACTGCGCTACTAAAGTAGGATTTTCTTTTCAGTCCAGTTTCTTACCCTCCAATAGAGTCACAGACGTAAAGCCTCCCCGCGATGCCACGTGTGGGAGTAAGGCCAAGTTCGCCTACCATCGGTATTGAGACATCGTGTATATTAATATTTGAATAGTCATATTTGGCACTATATCGTCGAGTTGGACGTAGTCTATTAAGCTAATAATAGTCTGTTAATATATAGTGCTTCGTGCGGTGAGAATACTACCGTAGTCAGTACCCCATCGTTTCGGGCAGAGAACTGGCTGCTTACCCAGGGTGGTTGACCCTATGTGAAGCTGCACCCGAGGAGCCCCAGAGCCGACGAGCGAGTGGACCTGTATACCGGATTATTCTACCGACGACAGCCCGCCTTCCCAGGCACAGATTATGCTTTGGATACTTTGATTATTCTATGGATAAAGACCCCCGACACTACCGTGTGTTGGAACCCCCCCCCTGGAGAGGACACAAGGTGAGGAGACGCTCTGCAAGACGAGGTCTCTCCACATCTCTCCCCCGTGGACCGGAGAGAGCCGGCCCACAAAGAGTCCACCTGCTTTCATCTGTGGTCCAAGGATCGCCGGCGCATTGAACGGCACTACAGTGGGTTCTCCTGGGATACCCTTGGCCGGACGAGGCAGCTGGATTCTACCCCCCCCCCCCTCCTACTCCTGTCGGCTTACAAGCGACCGGATTAACCCCCTCTAGTGTATCCAGCCTATAATCATTAAAGTATCATTGCTGTTATTCCTTAACTATTCCAGGTCGTATATTTACCACCTGCGCCTTCAGAGATTGGACATTATCTATTGATATACCGACGAATACTCCTTGCCATAAAAGTGCATACTATTTCAATTCATAAATGTAATTAAGTGATTAAGTGTTTATTCTACACACCATCGCTGTGTAGGAAAATAAAGACCTATTTCTAATTCGTACATTTGTGTTGGATCCGTTTCATCTACGTGAGAGTGTTCATGATAATATATTTATGCCGTGTACTGGGTGGCCGAATATTAAGTACAAAGGTAGTGGTAGTAAGTATCATATCTAGTAATACAGTCAGGGAATTGTACCCCTCAGTTACAATTGGTCCTTCGAGCCGGATGGTAATTAGTGTAATATTAATATAGTGTTATTAATATTGAAATGGCCTATTATGAACACTCCACGAAACGATCCTCCTAACCAACGCCCGCAGCGCGAACGACGGCTCCCTCAGTACTTAGAGGCTTACGCTGTCAGTCAACAACCTAGTCTTCTACTAACAGTAAACGCGGTAAAACTAGAAAGTAAAAGTATGTCTAACCCCAACGCCCAGACTACCCCGACCATAGAGGCCCCTACGGGCTCTAATGTAACTGACCAAGTTCACGGTGGGGACCAGTGGGAACCAGACATGACTTCACACCCCGCCAGTACTGAAGAAGTAGTCCCCGATGAGTCCCGGGAGGAATACAACGCTACCGAGAGAGAACTCGGCACGGAAGAAGACGGGGAGAGCACCGTGGAGATAGAGCTCCAAGGCTCCGCAAGGAGTACCCCGAGGGAAGGCTCCCCTATACAACCGCCTTCTCCCAGCGAGGCAGAGAGGACCCTACAGCAGGCATTCCTCGTCAGCCTGAAAGCCTCTACTGAACGCGATAGACTCCAGGGTGAACGCGATCGATTGCAGCTACAGCAACGGAGCGAAGAAGAGCACATACGCCTGGAAATAAGACGCATTCAGATGGAAGAGAATGTGGCCCGAGAACGAGCCGGTGCTCAACGGGACGCAGAGCGCGACAGACAGCAAGCGCAACTAATAGAACAGCTGATCAGACGGACAACACCCTCTCCCTCCGCCAGAGGCTCCAGGAACTCGTCTAGACACACCTCCAGGGCGGCATCCCCTAGCCGAGTAAACAACCCTGAACTTGACCAACAGACGAGGTCTATACCCCCCACAGACCACCTCCCCCCACCGGTCCAAGCGAGACCTAGCAACCGGGAAGGAGCAGCATATCCTGTGGAGAGGCTAAACCAGAGACTACCAGCACTGGATGACCTAACTGAAGACGAAGAGGAAGAGGAGGAGAACCACGCCCGAAGACAGCACAGTACTCTACCGGACCAGGAGGTCCGGTACAGCCCAGGCTATACTCCCGCGGAGCTGCGCTACAGACCCCCGACTCTATACACGGGTGAGCACGACGCACGACCCGCACCGAGGAACAGCACCTGGACAAGCGGGCCATGGTACACTGCCGGTACCAGCCCATACCAAGAAGCGGGAGGAGACTCGCCTAGGAGGCCTCTCCCCCAACGCTCGCCGATGTATCCACAGTCAGCGTCATACATTGGCACGCCTATGGTACCCGACTTCACCCAAGAGAACCGGGCCCAGTATACAGAACTCCGCATGTGTCTGGAGACCATGTTGGTGGATGTATTGGATGAACGCCACAAATACGCCATCCTACTGCAGCACTTAAAGGTGCCCCGCGCACATAATATAGCGCTCGCCTACGCGACTTCCACCACCCCATACACAGCAGCGCTGGTAGCATTGGACCAGAGGTATGGGCGCATATGGGATTACGTGATCCAGGAGATCCGACACATCGACCGCTTACCCCCAGCAATAGACAATCGAGCACTGGACGACCTGTCCATCAGAGTGCAGTCCCTGGTAGGGATGTTGGGAGCGCAAAGAGAGAAGGGGAAGTATGAACTTTACGCCAACTCAAATGTGGAAAGGATCCTGGAGAAGCTGCCGCCCGCTCGTCAGGAGCGCTTTAGGCGGCAGAGGGACCACAGAGACCCGAATGGCCCCGAACCGAACCTCCTCGATCTAGCAGACTTCCTGGCGAGAGAAGTCAGCAGCCTACGGCTAGATACATTCGGACGGAGCACCCCTGGCTCCAGAGAAGGAACCAGACGACTAAATGATGGAAGAAGATCGGTGACTGTGATGCACCAATCGGAGTCAGTACCGAGCAGCAGGAGCCACAGTACCCCCTCCAGAACGGAGAAGTGGAAGATAGTGTGCCCCTACTGTGAGAAAGAACACTGGCTAGCGCAATGTGACTCCTTCCCCAAGCTGAACGCGGAGGAAGCAGGTCAATGGATAAAGTCCAACAAGCGCTGTTTTCGCTGTGCGCGCTCACACATGGCAGCCGAATGCCGCTTAAAGAAAAGGTGCACCAAGTGCGATGGAGCCCATCTGGACATACTTCACGACAGTAACAGACGGCGCCCTTCACCTGCACCATCCAGCCGCAAAGCGAGCGTCATGTACATCGATCCCGCCAGCAGCAGTGGAGCCCGAGTACTCCTAAAAGTAGTGCGTGTGACACTAAGCTACCAGAATAAAGTCCTGGACACTTACGCCGTCCTCGATGACGGGTCAGAGAAGACCCTGCTGCTTGCCTCCGCTGCGGCCCAGCTAGGGCTGCGGGGAAGCGAAACCCAAATGACAATTCGGACAATAAGACGAGATTTGAAGACGATAAAGGGCGAGAATGTCTCATTCTCTATCGCAGCAAGCGGCCAGCCTGAGCGACGGTACCAGATTGCAGACGCTTTCACCAGCCAAGAAATAGGACTGTCGCGGTACACATACCCCGTCGCCAAGCTGATGGAGAAATATGCACATCTGCGCAAGTTACCGATCCCGCTCATAGACAATGCTATGCCGACCCTGTTGATAGGCTCCGACCATGCAGACCTCATTGTCCCGATAGACCGGGTTCATACCGGACCCCGAGGCTGTCCTGCAGCAGTCGAGACCCGTTTGGGATGGACTCTCCAAGGCCCGCTCGCCAAATCTCTCAACCGAAGTACAGCCACTAGATGTCTCCACTCCCGAGTCACAGAGGGAGAAACCGCACTCCTGCAACACGTAGAGCGGCTATGGAGCTTGGAACAAATGCCCTTTAAGAATGGAAAGAAAGACATTCGCTCTAAAGATGACATTTACGCCATTCACCTCCTCGAGACAGGGACCAAGAGAGTCCCGGTCAACGGCGTGTTGAGATACGCCACGCCACTCCTGCGGCGAGAAGGAATGCCTACTTTCCACGCCAAGACAGACGCCATAGAACGGTACCTGCTGAACACGGAGCGGCGCTTAGCCAAGAACCCCGCCCAAGAGAGTGTATACCGCGCTGAGATTGAGAAGCTCATCACAGCGGGACACGTCACAAAGATGGACATTAAAGAGGCTGACCAGACCACTGAATCGTGGTACGTGCCCCACCACAAGGTCCATCACAACGGTAAAGACCGCATAGTATTTAACTGCAGCTACCAGATCGGATCCCAAAATCTGAATAAAGAGTTACTGCCCGGTCCCACACTCGGCCCCTCCCTACTCGGCGTTCTACTCCGCTTCCGCCAGGAAAAGGTGGCCATCAGCGGGGACATTAAAGGAATGTTCCTGCAGGTGAGATTAGTAGAGGCGGACAAGCCCCTGTTACGGTTCCTATGGAGAGAGAAGCCAGGAGATGAGCACCCAGCCATCTACCAATGGGAAGTCCTCCCCTTCGGAACGACGTGCAGCCCCTGCTGTGCGACATTTGCACTACAGAAACATGTAGCAGAGGACCCAGCAGCGGACGAAGAGGTCCGACACAGCGTAAAGAACAGCTTCTACGTAGACAACTGTCTACAAAGCCTTTCAACCCAGGAAGAAGCCGAGGCTCTCCTGATTAAACTCCGCGCCTCATTGATCAAAGGCGGCTTTGATCTCAGGCAGTGGGCCAGCAGCGATCCGCAAGTACTGCGCAGCCTCTCCTCCGAGGACAAGGCAGCCAGCAGCGAGACCTGGATGGCTACAATCCCGGGAGAAGCCCAGGAGATGACCCTGGGATTGGTGTGGCGATTCAAAACAGATTCGCTTCACTACAGACACAAGCCCCTGACTACGGAGCAGGGAAGGCCGGCGGCGGCGCCGACCACCAGACGGAGTGTGTACACAACACTCGCCCGACAATATGACCCGCTAGGATGTATTCTACCGTACACCACCAGGGCAAAAATGATTGTACGAGCATTGTGGGACAAGGACCAGGGCTGGGACGACCCCATTCCCGCACCCCTTGCATCCACCTGGAGAGAGTGGGAGATGGAGCTCCACTCACTCCCAGGCGTTAATATGCGCCGAAGCTACTTCCCACCCACGGTGAGGCCAGAGACATGTAAAATGGACTTACACGTCTTCAGTGACGCCTCAGAGGTCGCATACGGATCAGTAGCCTACTTACGGGCCCAAGACCAGGGGGGAGAGATCTACACAGCATTTGTCCTCGCCCGCTCGAGAGTAGCCCCACGCAAGCAACAATCTATCCCACGCCTAGAGCTCTGCGCAGCCCTAGCCGGAGCGCACCTAGCCACGCTCATCCAACGTGAGCTCACCATACCGGTGTCTAGAACAATCCTGTGGTCAGATTCCACGACGGTACTCGCCTGGATCAAATCGGACTCATGCAAGTACAAAGTCTTCGTGGGAGTCAGAGTCACCGAGATTCAAGACTTAACCGAAGAGTTAACCGGAGAAACAGAGTGGCGCTACGTTGATACAAAACAGAACCCAGCTGACGTCATCACCCGGGGGATGCCCCTGGATGACCTCACCCGTCGCAATGTCTACAGTGACGGCCCCGCATTCCTAAGACTCCCGGAAGGACAGTGGCCCAAGCCTATCCCGAGGGAAGCAAGTCCAGAGGAGGTGGAAATTAAGAAGTCTGTGTTCTGTGGATTGAGCACCGTAGCCTCCACCGACCCTAACATAAACGATTGCACGTCCATAGAGAGTGCACAACAAAGAACATTCCTGCGGTACCACCCGGAGTGCAAGTCCCCCGCTGATATGTCAGCAGCTAACTACGAGGAAGCAGAATTGCTTCTACTGCAGCGAGCCCAGAGAGACTCGTTCCCCGATGAATTGGCCTGTCTACAGGGAGGAAAGCCTGTCCCATCCGACAGCAGATTAATTCATCTGGCCCCCGAGAGCGACGCTCATACCCTCATCAGAGTGGGTGGTCGCCTACGCAGAACCCCCAACACACTCCTGATGGGGCGGCTAGATCCCACATTACCCCAGACAATGTACCGGCCTGAAGAAGCGAACGGCCGACGAATGTGGAGGTACAGCCAAGTATTAGCCGACAAGTTTTGGAACAGTTTCCTACTGCACTACCTACCGTCTCTACAGACCCACCAGAAGTGGGTAAAGGAGAGAGACAATTTGACAGAAGGAACAGTCGTCATTATTATTGATCAATCACTGCCCAGAGCTATGTGGCCGGCCGGCCGCGTAAGCAAAGTGATCACCGGTGCCGACGGCAAGGTCCGAGCAGCTGAAGTGCTCGTCCAGGGTCGCATTTACACCCGTCCCGTGGCAAGGCTCATAGAACTGCCTCGACTCCCAGACACAATCGATGATGACCATGACCCTACAACCCTATGACTTTGTGAAGTTGACTGACCCCTACAGCAAACCCTTATGTGTAAATAGACAACGCGATTAATCTGTCTCCGTTTAACTGATTAGGTCCGGGACCTATTCAGGGGGTGGCTGTTGTGAAGGGCCAGATTAAACCGAATATATATATTTATTTATATATATATATTTAATTGTATTTGTATATTCTCTAATATTCCCTGATATCCCTTGTATATTCCTTGTACAATATGCATTGAATATCCATTCTAGCCTACTGAACATCCCATAATAGTCTCCATTCTACTATTGGTCGAGACCTTGGTGCCAGGCTGCCATACCCCTCAGACCCAGTTCAAACGTACCGCTCGACATGTACGAACAAGTCCTAGTTCCGCGTAGGAATTTGGCTACCGCACCACTAATGGGACTATTTGTTCATAGTGCGTATATATACTGCGCTACTAAAGTAGGATTTTCTTTTCAGTCCAGTTTCTTACCCTCCAATAGAGTCACAGACGTAAAGCCTCCCCGCGATGCCACGTGTGGGAGTAAGGCCAAGTTCGCCTACCATCGGTATTGAGACATCGTGTATATTAATATTTGAATAGTCATATTTGGCACTATATCGTCGAGTTGGACGTAGTCTATTAAGCTAATAATAGTCTGTTAATATATAGTGCTTCGTGCGGTGAGAATACTACCGTAGTCAGTACCCCATCGTTTCGGGCAGAGAACTGGCTGCTTACCCAGGGTGGTTGACCCTATGTGAAGCTGCACCCGAGGAGCCCCAGAGCCGACGAGCGAGTGGACCTGTATACCGGATTATTCTACCGACGACAGCCCGCCTTCCCAGGCACGGATTATGCTTTGGATACTTTGATTATTCTATGGATAAAGACCCCCGACACTACCGTGTGTTGGAACCCCCCCCCTGGAGAGGACACAAGGTGAGGAGACGCTCTGCAAGACGAGGTCTCTCCACATCTCTCCCCCGTGGACCGGAGAGAGCCGGCCCACAAAGAGTCCACCTGCTTTCATCTGTGGTCCAAGGATCGCCGGCGCATTGAACGGCACTACAGTGGGTTCTCCTGGGATACCCTTGGCCGGACGAGGCAGCTGGATTCTACCCCCCCCCCCCCTCCTACTCCTGTCGGCTTACAAGCGACCGGATTAACCCCCTCTAGTGTATCCAGCCTATAATCATTAAAGTATCATTGCTGTTATTCCTTAACTATTCCAGGTCGTATATTTACCACCTGCGCCTTCAGAGATTGGACATTATCTATTGATATACCGACGAATACTCCTTGCCATAAAAGTGCATACTATTTCAATTCATAAATGTAATTAAGTGATTAAGTGTTTATTCTACACACCATCGCTGTGTAGGAAAATAAAGACCTATTTCTAATTCGTACATTTGTGTTGGATCCGTTTCATCTACGTGAGAGTGTTCATGATAATATATTTATGCCGTGTACTGGGTGGCCGAATATTAAGTACAAAGGTAGTGGTAGTAAGTATCATATCTAGTAATACAGTCAGGGAATTGTACCCCTCAGTTACATTTGTAATTTTGTTTTTAGCGCCTTTGAGGTGCTTTCGTAGCATAGTCGTAGTACCATTGAATGAGGGCTCCTGCCAGAGTCTTCAGGGTATTCTTGTTTACCAGTGAGGAGATTCCAAAGGTCAGTGAATACCACGACCACAACACCAGAGGAAGCTCAACAAATCATGTTAAACCCAGATTCGGCTCAAACAAGGGACTAAACACGTTTCGCAATTATGTCACATCAATGTGGAACGCCCTACCCAAAGCTGTAAAGGAATGTGAATCCCTACCCACATTCAAAACCGCTCCTGAGGAGACTCAGGTCCTTCAATGTGTGCAACAGACTGCTGCAGTCTTTTTACCAGTCTGTTGTGGCCAGCATCCTCTTCTATGCTGTGGCATGCTGGGGAGGCTACATCAACTCAAGGGACACCAACAAGCTCAACAAGCTGGTGAGGAAGGCTAGCTCCGTGGTGGGAGTCGAGCTACCTAGACTTGAGGTGATGGCAGAGAGGGGGATGATAAGGAAGCTGGCTGCCATCATGGAGAACCCCTACCACCCCCTCTACGACGAGCTAGTCAAGATGAGAAGCTCGTTCAGCCACAGACTCATTCCCCCCCAGACACTCAACTAACCGCCTCGGACAGTCCTTCATACCAGCGGCCATCAGGCTCCACAACAGTGGCTAGCGACTAGCAGCCTCCAGGCTCCACAACAGGGGCCAGCGACAGCGACTGCTACCAGACATTGACCTGGGACTTATAGGAACCCAAGGAGGACAACCTACACTACCTTAGGCTTACTGCACCTTATGTGGATACTGTGATACTGTGATACTGTGAATAATGTATATTTCAGTGGATACCGTGATACTGTGAATAATGTATACTCAGTAGATAGTAAATTATAACACTACCTTATGCATACTGCACCCTATGTGACACTGTGAATAATGTGAATATTTCTTCAGCTAGTCAGATAGTAAATTATATTGACCATGTTGAACAGTCGTGAACGATGCATCTCTTTAATGCTCTTATGCTGACGTCATACTTGTCAGCTTGACAATTACGCAGCTGGTTCCAATAAAGGGATCATTGCCGGCTCACTTGTGAGATTCGGTCAGTGGTGTGTGAAACTGCAATGAAGTGTGTGGCGTCTTTTATTCCTCCGTAGTAGCCCAAGGCTGTCTAGACCTTTGCTGAAAATGGCTGCTGCGCCAACAGGTTATGGGCCCAGAAAGGATCTTGGAAGCCGATGGAATCGTTTGTGCTTTGACGGAGATGAGAAAAGCTATGAGTTGTGGGAAACAAAGTTTCTTGGCCA
Source organism: Notolepis coatsorum (assembly GCF_963971535.1). Classification (NCBI taxonomy): domain Eukaryota; kingdom Metazoa; phylum Chordata; class Actinopteri; order Aulopiformes; family Paralepididae; genus Notolepis; species Notolepis coatsorum. The sequence continues at coordinate 7,853,999 of NC_140174.1, forward strand.
CCTGCGTCTACATGGGCTGAAAAGCACTATATTGAAAAAGCCTAACAGTGAGGAGGACGAAGAAGACCCAGACGCAGCCGCAACAAGAGCCGCAGAAGATGCTGACAAAAATGAAGAAGTCTACGCTGAACTTATTCAATTGTTGGACGATACAAGTTTGTCTCTGGTCATGAGAGATGCAGCGGACGATGGGAGAAAGGCGTTGAAGATTCTGAGGGATCACTACGCAAGTACAGGAAAACCACGTGTGATCAGCTTGTACACAGAGCTTACGTCTCTACAGAAATATGCTAATGAAAGCATTACAGACTATATTATACGAGCAGAAACTGCTATCACAGCACTGAGGAATGCAGAAGAGATTTTAAGTGACGGTTTATTGATAGCGATGATTCTGAAGGGGCTGCCAGCGTCGTTTAAACCGTTTTCTATCCACATTACACAAAGTGATGAGAAGATCACCTTCGCCGAGTTCAAAACCAAGCTGAGGAGCTACGAGAGCACTGAGAAGTTCAGTGGGAGCTCAGTTGATGACAGCGTGATGAAAGTAAGAGGCAAAGACTTTGATGTGAAGCTGCTGACCTGTTATGCTTGCGGCCAAAAGGGCCATATGGCCCGCGAGTGCAAGGCTGCTGGTCACGGGGAACAACAGAGACAGTGGTGCCGTTTTTGCAGAAGTTCCACGCACAGAGATGCAAACTGCAGGCGGAGAGGACGACGAGACAACGTAAAACAGGCCGCGGATGAATTGGACCACGACCACCACCACACATTCGCCTTCAAGGCCTGCGAACGACAGGTGGACGGCGACCCAGGCAATGGCCTGAAGCAAAGAGGGCTTATGGTCGACACCGGTGCTACATCGCACATAGTGACTGACGTGAGCAAGTTCAAAGACTTTGACGAGAGTTTCGAGCCACGAAAACATGTCCTGGAGTTGGCTGATGGAGTGAGGGCCTCTGGCATAGCGCTGAAGAGAGGTGCAGCCAAAGTTTGGCTGAAAGACAATACGGGTCGAGAGGTGGAGACGATGCTGACGGGGGCGCTGTACGTCCCATCCTTTCCCCAAGACATTTTCTCGGTCAAGGCAGCGACGACCAACGGAGCCACGGTTGTATTCAAGGAAGGACAGAACAAGCTCATTCATGAGAACGGTACGACATTTGATATTAAGGTGTATGATAGATTGTTTTATCTAAACACAGTTAATGATGAAAATGTTGATGAATGTCATGGGTGTTATGATATCAAAACATGGCACGAAATTCTAGGTCACTGTAACTACGAAGATGTGTTAAAATTGCAAAAAGTCACAGAGGGTATGACAATTAAAGGCAAAACTGATACATCTAATTTGACATGTGAAGTGTGCACAAAGGGTAAATTTGCTCAGAGCAGGAGCAGAGAGCCAGATGAAAGAGCAAAGGCTCCACTGCAGCTTGTACACACAGATTTGTCTGGACCTATAGATCCTACAGCTAAAGATGGGTTCAGATACACATTAGCATTTACTGATGACTATTCAGGAGCAGTTTTTGTTTATTTTTTGAAATCAAAGAGTGACACAGTCAAGGCTACTGAGAAGTACATTGCTGACGTTTCACCTTATGGAAAAATCAAATGCATGAGATCTGATAATGGTACAGAGTATACTTCTGGTCAATTTCAGTCATTGCTAAGTAGAAATGCCATCAGACATGAGACCTCAGCTCCTTATTCACCCCATCAAAATGGGACAGCTGAGAGAAATTGGAGAACATTGTTTGAAATGGCAAGATGCATGCTAATTGAGAGTGACTTACCAAAAGAGTTGTGGACATATGCAGTTATGACTGCTGCTGTCATTCGAAATAGGTGTTACAACAAGCGTGTAGGACAGACTCCATACTACATGTTAACAGGAAAGAAGCCTAACCTTTCAAAAATGAGAACATTTGGGTCACCATGCTATGCTTACAAGCAAAACAAGAAAAAGTTGGATTCAAGATGTGAAAAGGGTATTTTTGTAGGCTATGATAAGAACAGCCCTGCTTATTTGGTGTTTTATCCTGACACAGGAAAAGTACTTAAAAATAGGTTGGTCAAATTCATCACCAAGAGTGTCATTGAGAATCAGACTCAAACAGAGCAGGAAACAGGTGATGAAGATTTCAGTATGAGGAGAGCTGTAAACCACCTACCAAAAACTGAAAAGGCAAATGTACTCACAAAAGAGTCACAGGAGAATGAGATTTGTGATAACATTGAGACAGGTGAAGGCCAAAGTAGCCAGAGTACATCTTATCCACAAAGAGAAAGAAAACCTCCTCAATATTTCCAGAGTAAATCTTATCCACAAAGGGAAAGAAAACCTCCTCAATATTTGAAGGATTATGAGTGTAAAGTCGAATCTGATGACCAAGAAGAACTAACCCTTGATTACTGTTATAGAGTTATTTGTGATGTGCCCCAAACATTGGAGGAGGCTATGTCATCACCAAATTCTCAATTATGGACTAAAGCTATGGAAGAGGAAATGGATTCACTGAGGGAAAATGACACATTTACCCTGACCACACTGCCAGAAGGTAAACATGCAGTGGGGGGCAGATGGGTTTACACAGTGAAAGAGAACCCAGTTGAAACATGCAAAGCCAGGTATGTAGCAAAAGGCTATAGTCAAGTGTCTGGTATTGATTATAAGGAAACCTTTTCTCCAACCGCAAATATGACCTCTATACGTAGTCTAATGCAAATTGCAGTAGAACATAATTTGGAGTTGCATCAAATGGATGTTAAAACGGCATATTTACATGCTCCTATAGACTGTGAGTTGTTTATGGAGCAACCTGAAGGATTTGAGGTTAAGTCAGAGAAGGGGGAGAAACTGGTCTGTAAACTTAACAAATCACTGTATGGTCTGAAACAATCAGGACGGAATTGGAATAAAATGCTCCATGATTATCTAAGTGAAAATGGTTTTATCCAAAACCCGGCTGACCATTGTGTTTACAATAAACTAACATCTAAAGGTGAAAGGATTATTTTGATAATCTGGGTTGACGATCTTATCATTGCAGGAAGCAACAGTCAAGGAGCCAAATTTAAGATGAAAGATCTTGGCAAACTTAAGAACTTTCTAGGCATTGATTTCACACAGACAGATGGTGAAATAAAGATGAACCAGAAAAGGTACATCATGAAAATATTGCAAAGGTTTGACATGTCTGACTGCAAGGCAAGATCGACTCCATGTGAGTATAAACAACAATTTGACAATGAAGGTGAATCTGTTGATCAAAAGAGGTATCGTGAAGTGGTAGGCAGCTTGATTTATGTAATGACATGTACTAGACCTGATCTAAGTTTCATTGTTAGTAAGTTGTCTCAACACTTATCCGAACCAAAAGAACAGCATATGGTAACAGCAAAACATGTGTTGAGATACTTGAAGGGAACTGTAGACCAGGAGTTGTGTTACAAGAGAAGTGATTCAAAACTAAAACTTGTTGCATATTGTGATGCTGATTGGGCAGCAGATCAAAATGACAGACGGAGCACAACTGGGTACTGTTTTAGTCTATGTCAGACAGGACCTGTTATTTCCTGGAAATCTAAGAAACAGCCTACAGTTGCTTTATCCACATGTGAAGCAGAATATATGGCTTTGGCAGCTGCTACACAGGAAAGTTTTTATCTTGTGCAGTTATTAAAAGGAATGGATAGTGAAAATGATTATGCACCAGTGACAATCTTTGAGGATAACCAAGGGGCAATTGCACTTTCAAAGAATCCTGTGTGTCGCCAAAGGTGTAAACATGTTGACATTAAATATCATTTTGTTCGATCTGCAGTAAATGATGGAAACATTATTATTGAATACTGTCCAACAACAAAAATGGTAGCTGATATGTTAACCAAACCTGCAACAAAGGTCATGCTTGAAAAGTTTGTGTATTTTATTTTTGGTGTTGAAGGTTAAAAATGAAAGAAAAGAAAATGTAAATGTATGTCAAAGGTTTTATCAGAATAAGATCAAGTGGGGGTGTTGAACAGTCGTGAACGATGCATCTCTTTAATGCTCTTATGCTGACGTCATACTTGTCAGCTTGACAATTACGCAGCTGGTTCCAATAAAGGGATCATTGCCGGCTCACTTGTGAGATTCGATCAGTGGTGTGTGAAACTGCAATGAAGTGTGTGGCGTCTTTTATTCCTCCGTAGTAGCCCAAGGCTGTCTAGACCTTTGCTGAAAATGGCTGCTGCGCCAACAGACCATATTGATCAAATTGTTTTTACTGCCTGTGTTGTTTTTTACTACCCGTACACTGTGTTGTTTTACTACCTGTACCCCCCCCCCATGCTGCTATGATGCCTGAATTTCCCCAAGGGGATCAATAAAGGAATATCTTATCTTATCTTATCTTAAAGAGCACCTACGGGAGGCTGCAATTCGAAACTGGCCACCGTAAATGTCCAAACCCCCCACCCCCTCCTAATAGACAGTCTCCTCCCCACCGCATGTATATATTCTCTCCCCGCCGTATGTATATTTCTCTCCCACCCACCCACCCCTCCAAATGTACAGTCTCCTCCCCACCGTATGTATATTTCTCTCCAACCCCCTCCTAATGTACAGTCCCCTCCCCATCATATGTATATACTCTGTCAGGATCTATGGGTAACAGTACTGTATATTTGAATACCGTTTATGTCACAAATGTATCAGTACTAAATACCTGTATGTCCCTATGCCATAAATGTCATGTATGTTGTGTATGTCATAAATGTCAATATGAATTGAAAATGGGGGACCCTGATGTCAACAATACAAACGTCTTTCTCTGGTCTGCATCCCCTTAACAATTGTGTGTATTGAGCCGTACTGTATTGTACCCATTCTGCAATCTGTTAAATAAAGTTTTCATTAATTAATTCCTGGAGCCATGCTGTTGTCTTGTTGTTCCTGCTCCACCATGAATTTCAGGCCAGCACTTGTTGCAAAGAACCCGGACTCCCACAGCCTCCTCCCGTATCCCTCTCCCTCCCACCGTAAGCTTTTCAAACATGCTGTAACTGTGGGGGACACTATCATTACTATCAGACACTATCATCTCTGTCAGGCCATCTACCTTCAGCTTGTCAAACACCTCCCCTAATACTCCTGGTTCCATCTTTATAAGTTACAATCTGAAATGATGATATGGTATTGTCAGTGTTACAGCGAGGGTGTGTATGCTAGTCATTGAAATATTATATAAATTACAACTTTACGTTATTCATACCAACTTGTCTCATACCAGATTTTACCCCATAATTGTCAATCACAAATTCATTGTAGTCATGTATTACAGTAAAACACATTGAACCTGTTGTGGAATATTTTAAATGAGCCAAACAGTGAAACTGTAGAAATTCAGATGAGTCAAATTGTATCAAAAATAGAATAGTTTATTATCTGTTTCTATGGCCATAGAAAGATTATGCACAGTTTAAAATTTGACAAATTAAGATGACAAATCAATAACGGATAATGACAAGAAAGGTATAAAAGGTGAGATTATGGGTTTTGTCGTATCTGTCACAAGATTGATATGAAGACAACGAGAAAAAGAACATGATGTGATTTACTTGTGATGTCATATCTAAGTCAAGCTGGCCTGACCTTTAAGTTGTTGTCTGAGCTGTATACTAGTTAAACTATATGAACTAGTCAACCTTTTTTCTTCTCCTGTCTGTGTCCAAATGCTGCAAGCCAACCATGGTAAGATGTCGATCTATAAAAGTTAGATGTTATGATTAAGCATGCAAAATATGTATACTAAAATACCAAGTTTCCCACAGCAGAAACAGGTGGGTGAACTCTAAACCCTCTAAAATATTGAAATCAAATCGAGTTTTATTGTCACATACACAATCATACACCTCTTGAAGCAGGATTCTTGCATGCTGTGGAATGGAAATGTTAGAGATGAGAAGAGATACAAGATGTGTGTTGTTGTAGAGTGCATGAGCAACTCCTTAACTCGCTATCTCCCTGTTTTGTTTTCTAGGATAAATTACCACTATAATGACGTGCGTGTGTCCAGTCTGAGGTGAGCAGCAGTCGTGACAGAAAGGCCCTAGCACTACAAACAACAGGAGTGGAAGACTGGACCTCTACATGGACATATTATAGGCCTATAATAATAAAAAATGTGTGTTATGCAATTGGTTGCCTTGTATATTTTGTACTGTTGACCAAACTTCTTTCTTGGCTTAATTGAGTAGTATCTGGCAGACTGGCATGATTGATATTTAGATTAGATTCAACTGTATTGTCATTTGCACAGACTACAAGTACTGAAACAACGAAAGACATTTAATCCAGTTTAGCATTGAACCAGAAGTGCAAAAGAAGCGGTGCAGTGCAGTGTAATTTTACTTGCATATTATGTATGATATATAAATAGAATAAACGGTAAAGGTAGGTATGAATGTGCTAAGATATACAGTATGAACATTATTAACAGAATGAACAGTATGAAAAGAGTAGTATGAATATTGTGAGGGCTGGCCCAGTACTGCGTGCTTCCAGGTGCCAATTACCATCACGCACCTGAGAGGAGTTTCCAATCAGCTCGACGGGAGACCTCTTATACACGGTTTGCTGAACATTCAGTGTCGGGTCGTTTTGGTCACCACCAGCTACTGCTTGTTCCTCTTGTGTGTTTCTCCAGTACGCCCTTGGAAGTTGCTGCTGTTTCCTCTCTCTGCCTCCGTGGACCCGTGCCTCGTATTTACACTTTGCCCTTGGTGAGTTTTTGGAAATCTATTTTTGATGAACTGATATCCTCATTTTATCCTGGACTCTATACCTTCATCTGTTTTTGTGTGTTCCTTAACACTGAAGAATTGTCGCTTTGTTTTGTTACCGGACTCTGCCTTGTTACTGGACTCTGCCTCGTAAATTCTACGTTTCTATTAATGACATTCTCCGTTTTCTTTTTCTCCACGAGTGGATTATTATCAAGTTGCAGAGCCCTACTCGGCTAAAGGATTATCAAGCTGCAGGGCCGCAGAGCCCTACTCGGCTAAAGGATTCCCCTCGGATGCATTTACTTTATTGTTGCTCATTTCTGTTTGTGAAATAAATACGCCCATCGTTTTTGGCTAACTCTGAACTACCTGTCTGTGTCGTGCTGTTGGGGTTGTTTACAAACCATAACATTATGACCCGACCATGTCGACCCCAGCCGACACAGATGCTGTTAGAGCAGCCTTGGCAGGTCAGATCCAGCTGACCAACGACCACACCCAACAGCTAGAGGCAGCTGCGGCTGCGGCCTCGGTACAGCTCTTGACACCCTGCTGTGGAACCAACCTGTTGCTGGAACCTCAGTTAACCTACCTCCCGCCATCGCAGCCGACCCAGCTCCCCGGGAACCCCATCTCTCCAGCCCACGACTGTTCGACGGTAACTTCAAGGACTGTGCCACGTTCATCATGCAATGCAAGTTCGTTTTCATTCATCAACCCAGCAGATTTACTACAGAGGGAGCCCAGGTAGCGCTGGAGTTCAGACTGGCCGCAACCGAGAGTGGTTGGAATGACCGGGCGCTTCATCTCACTTTTCTGAAGGGGCTCAACGACGCTGTGAGAGACCAGCTCGCCACCCGGGAGGAGCCCGATTCGCTCAAGGCCCTAATCAGCCTCGCCATCCGCATTGACGGACGCCTCCGGGAGAGAAGGCGCGAGCGAGCCAGACTGGGACCCCCTGCCGTTCCCCAGACCTCCCGCACTCGTGACTGGACTGCTGCTCGTCCTGCCTCCTCCGCGACTGGTGGTCCCTTCACCTCCCGGCCTGTGACCAGGGAGGAACCCATGCAGCTGGGACGCACACACCTTAGCCTGGCTGAACGGGAGTCCCGGCTCAGGTCCGGCCTTTGCCTCTACTGCGGCCTTGATGGACACCTTATCTACAATTGTCCTACCCGGCCAAAAGACTAGGCTTGCTGGGACCCCGGGAGATCATAGTGAGCCGTTTTTCCTGTTCCCACACCCTAACCATCTGACGAGCGTCACCCTGGCCTGGGCGGACCAGCGGGCGACGGTGGGTGCACTCGTTGACTCAGGGGCTGATGAGAGCTTCCTGGATTTTGAGTTTGCCACCCAGGCCAACATTCCACTTGAGAACCTCGAGAGGCCCTTGGAGGTCTTCATGTTGGATCAGCACCGCCTGGCCGACATCACTCAACGCACCTGTCCTGTCCTCCTCACCATTGCTGGTAATCACGTTGAGAGACTCCAGTTCTTTATTACCAGGTCCCCTTCAGTCCCAGTAGTTCTGGGTCGTCCCTGGCTCACGCTGCATGAGCCCCACATCGCCTGGTCCTCCGGCACCATCATGGGGTGGAGCTCCTCCTGTCATGCCCAGTGTCTTCAGGCTGCGTCCAGTCCGTCGCCCCGGAGTTCCCCTAGTGTGCCGCCCCCAGACCTCTCAACTATCCCCTCTGATTACCACGACCTGGGGGAGGTTTTCAGCAAGTCCCGGGCTCAGGCCCTTCCTCCTCATCGGCCTTACGACTGTGCAATCGACCTCCGCATTGGGGCTCCCCTTCCCGGCAGCCGCCTTTACAGTCTGACCGTCCCTGAGAAGGCAGCGATGGAGGAGTACATCTCAGTCCTTGACAGCAGGCCTCATTCGGCCCTCGTCCTCTCCGGTGGCGGCCGGCTTCTTTTTTGTTAAGAAGAAGGACGGAGATCTCCGGCCCTGCATTGACTATCGCCAACTCAACGAGATCACCATCAAGAACAAGTATCCTCTTCCTCTCATGAACTCCACCTTCGAGCCCCTCACCTAGGCTACCGTCTTCACTAAACTGGACCTCCGGAGTGCCTACCATCTGGTCCGTATCCGAGAGGGCGACGAGTGGAAGACCGCCTTCAAGACTCCCAGGGGTCATTATGAGTATCTGGTAATGCCGTTCGGCCTCACCAACGCACCGGCGGTATTCCAGGCGTGGTGGTCTACCTTGACGACATCCTCATCTTCTCCAAGACTCTTGAGGAACATGTCCATCATGTCCGCCGAGTACTTGAGCGCCTTCTCCACAACCGGCTCTTTGTTAAGGCAGAGAAGTGCCGTTTCCACTCCAATTCCGTCGATTACCTTGGCTTCATCGTGGAGAGTGGCCAGACCCGAGCAAGATCCAGGCTGTGGTAGAGTGGCCGGAGCCCTCTTCTCGGAAGGAGCTACAAAACTTCCTCGGTTTTGCAAACTTTTACCGGAGGTTCATCCGGAACTACAGCCAAGTGGCGGAATCACTTACCAAGCTGACCTCTCCCTCCCTGCCGTTTGACTGGTCTCCAGCGGCCTGCGCTGCGTTCCGTTCCCTCAAGAACAGATTCACCACCGCCCCGGTCTTGCTCCACCCAGACCCCAAGAAGCAGTTCATTGTGTAGGTGGACGCCTTGGATACTGGACTAGGGGCTATCCTGTCTCAGTGGTCGGCGACGGACCAGAAGGTCCATCCGTGCGCCTTCTACTCTCGTCGTTTCCTTCCTGCTGAGAGGAACTATGACATTGGAAATCGGGAGCTGCTGGCAGTGGTGGCTGCCTTGGAGGAGTGGCGTCATTGGCTGGAGGGGGCCGAGGAACCGCTCACCATTTGGACAGACTTGAACTTGACGTACATCCGCGCATCCAAGCGCCTCAATGGCCGGCAAGCAAGGTGGGCCAGCTTCCTCAGTCGGTTCGACTTCTCTTTGACCTTTCGCCCTGGGTCCCGCAACACGAAGGCCGACTCTCTGTCCCGGTTACACTCCAAGGGGGATCCAACCACCGAGGATCCGACTCCCATCCTCCCTGAGGTCAGGGTGGTGGGAGTGGTCACCTGGGGCATCGAGACCGTGGTCAAGCGTGCCTTACGTTTCCATCCCGCTCCAAGCAACGTACCTTTTCGTCGCCTCTTCGTCCCCGACTCAGTCCGGTCCCGGGTTCTCCAATGGGGCCATACCAGCCGGTTTGCCTGCCACCCCGGCGTCCACCGCACCTTCTCCTTCCTGGCTCGTCGGTTCTGGTTCTTGTCTGAAGAGGGTCGCACCACGTTCATTCCTCGTTGATGTTGAGGGGACTCTCTACAGGCGTAACAGAGTGGACCTCCGGACGGCAGAACGGGCAGCACAGAGGCGGGAGGGAGTTTCAACTCCTCAGGATGAGACACTTGAGCAGAATCTGCCCAGACCTGACTGTGCAGAAGGCATCACTGAGGCTGGGGAGGAGAGACTGATGGACTGTGGGGGGGGGGGCAGACAGGTGTGCCTCACAGCCCACAAACTCACCACTCACCTCCAGCACCGTCAAGCACCGAGAGGCCCGCTGCCCGACTGCGTAGCGGCCGTTGGTCACGACCACCTGAAAGACTCAATCTGTAGGCCGCAGGCTTCACCGACTCGAGGCTAAAGGCCTATGGACTTTTGGGACTTACTGTTATATAAATGTAAAAAAAATAAAAAAGAGATGACTGTTCCTGTTGTGTCATTATGTTGATGTTAAGGAGATGGAAAGAAAGGAGAGAGTTGTTACGCTACTGTTACTCTAGCTGTTATATTACCAGCTGTTACATTACTGGCTGTTAAGGTGTAATGATTAAGTTCTTTGATTCGATCAAGGTCGTTCAGGTTATTGTGTTTGTTAACTTAACCGTTTATAAGAAGGGAGATGTTATGGTGATGTTATTACCCCTCCTGCTGGTAATATGTAGGAACTGTCATCTAGGTTTGAAGAGAGCATAACAATAAAGAAACATACTGAAACAAGGGTTAGGGTTAAGGTTAAGGTTAGGGTTTAGGGAACAACATCAAACACGTCAAATGTATACTCTTTTCTGGACTCTTTTTGTATCACAATGTTGTTGTCATAAATGTATAGATGTAGCAGTACTGTATATCTGTAGGTCATGATGTATGTCATATATGTCCTGATGAATTGAAAATGGGGGACCCTGATGTAAACAAGACGAAAGTCTTTCTCTGGTCTGCATCCCCTTAACAATTGTGTGTATTGAGCTGTACTGTATTGTACCCATTCTGCAACCTGTTAACGTTTTCAATCAATCAATCAAAACATATCAATTGTTGTTGAATATGCGGAAGAGACCCTTCGGCGCTAAACCAACCAGAGAGGGTCTTCGCTGTACGCGGCTAGCCAATCAGAGAGCGTCTTCGCAAACATAGGCTACGGGAAAAAATCACACAGCGCACCCCTGTACTCTACTACGTTCAGAACAACACAGGAAAAGGTAATTCACGAAGGTAGTTTCATGTCGACCTCTCCGTTTTGTTACAGTAAAATATGCTTTTATTCATCTACTGACCGCACATCTGATCGTTTGGGCGTTTCTGCCACTTTTCCATACAGATGGGCCTTGACCAGAGGTAGCTGCACCAGCTAACACAGCTAAGCTGCTATGCTAATGCTAATGCTACGTTATGAGTTTGGGAGAATATGTGACGTTAGGTCAGAAACTGGTGCGACTCTATGTATAGAGAGAGAAATGTGCGTTTATTCAGCTCGTTACTAATAATGACCGAACATCTCAACTGTTGAGCGTTTCAGCCACTGTTTCGACTACTTGAGACGCTATGCTAATGCTAATGCTTCTAGGACGAGGTTGGGATGGAGGAGATGGGTGCAAAGTAGCAATCAGGTCTCGCCCACGCAGAGGAGAAACATTCTATCCTCTGGACTGGACTGGACGCGTTTTCCTTAATGATAAGCAAGCAGTGCAAGAATGCGGAAGCATTCTACCGTAGTGTCGTGCGGTAATGCGCCTTTCATTTTCCGCCGCCCAGCGCCCGTGCGTGCACCGGCGGCGGCGTGCTCGCTCAGGTGCGTGCGTGCGCCGGCGTGCTCGCGCGAGGTGCCCGCGCATGCGCATGAGATCCCGCCTTGGTTCGACACGAGCGGAGCTCAATATATATAAGTCACCGCCCCTTATTCAGTATCTAGAAATAGCTCAATTGGCAAGACTACATGGCTGTGGATCCTATGGCTTGTTTGCTGGCGAGTTCGAATCCCATCGAATATTTTTTTTTTAACGTGATTTTTTTTTTTAACATGTATTCTTTCGCCGGTTAAGGTTAGGCATGGTTAAGGTTAAGGTTAAGGTTAGGCATTGTTTCGGAGTTGGTTAAGGTTAGAACGGTTAAGTTTAGGCGCTGTTAAGGAGCTGGTTAAGGTTAGAGTTTGTCAAAGAGAATGGCAATATAATTTCTATGGTTAAGGTTAGGCATGGTTAAGGTTAAGGTTAAGGTTAGGCATTGTTTCGGAGTTGGTTAAGGTTAGAACGGTTAAGTTTAGGCGCTGTTAAGGAGCTGGTTAAGGTTAGAGTTTGTCAAAGAGAATGGCAATAGACAGCCTATTTCCGCGCGACAGCTCCCAAAGCGGGCCTGAAAAGAAAGGCGCTTTACCGTAGTGGCGTGCGGTGACGAATGCGGAAGCATTTTTGCACTGCTTGCTTATCATTAAGGTAGACGCGGACTGGACAGGAGATTCCTTTAGTGATCCTCTTGGGGAGACTCAGTCGTCATAGCAGCAGAGGGGGGGGGGGGGGGGGGGGGTACAGGTATGGTCAGGGGTAATAGGAGAGCAATAAATATACTAGGCAATAAACTAATTTAATCTGAATATACAATTTGAATCAAATAAACTGTATACACAGAGGTGCATATGAGTCTGTATACCCTATTGGTCATAATATAAATTACAATAAATATAGGCAATATAAAACATTACTAATAGTAAACAGTATACACAAAGGCGCAGGTGATGGTCTGTATACCCTATTGGTCCTAATATAAGTTACAATAAATATAGGCAATATAAAATATGACTAAAAGTAAACAGTATACACAAAGGTGCAGATGATGGTCTGTACCTATCGGTCATAATATGCGTTATAGTCCATGCAGGGTTTAGTGGTTAAGAGTCAGACATCCCTAATAGTTCTCAAGTTCTGCAGCCGTTAGTTCTCCAGCTGCTGGCAGCAGTCCGTGCCCCCGGTTGTGGAGCCTGATGGCCACTGGCATGAAGAACTGGCAGACGGGCACACAGACACACACATTGTTGACCTAGTAACGTTAGTGCCAGCTTGCTTTCTGTTGCTGTGGCCTGGTGTTTTGAAAGCGCTCCAGTCCTTACCGAGCGGTGTGGAGGTGAGGAGGATCTGATGGTGATCCAGGCTTGTTCAGTAGCGGTAGAAATCTGTTATCCAGCTGTAGAATTATCTGTGGTGACGATCCATGGCTGTTCTTCCGCGGCAGCCTCAGATATTAGCACTTCATTATATAAAGAAACTTGAAACTTGAACTTGAAACATTAGCAAAATCAAGACTACTGGCTCGGGAGGTAGAGCAGTCGTCTGGTAATCCGGAGGTTCCTGCTTCGATTCCCGGGCAGCGTGTCAAAATGTTCTTGAGCAAGACACTTTTACCCTAATAGCTCCCGATGAGCAGGTTGGCACCTTGCCTGGTTGCCTCTGCCGTCGGTGTATGAATGTGTGACTGAATGGGTAAAAATGTGAGGAACAAATTGTAAAGCGATTTGGATAAAAAACGCTATATAAATGCAGCCATTTACCCTTTTAGCAGTGTTTCTCATCTGTTTATCTGACATACATTATCCTAGCTTAGCTTGGCTTAGGAGTCCATGGTATAATTGTATTATTTACAGTTTACCAAACAATTTATTTTACCAGGCAAATCAATTAAGAAAAAAATCTTATTTACAATGATGGCCTGGCAAGAGACAACACCTCTTGAAGGGGAGGGGGGGGGGGCTGAAAAGTAATTCAGCATTAAGCATTTCCGACATACAATATATGTTATTACAATATAAAATATACATACTGACTCCAGTCTCCTCTCCATCCCCACCACCAACATGCAGACTATTGGTCCCAGAGCCTTCTCTGTGGCCACACCCACCCTCTGGAACTCACTCCCTCCAAACATCTGTAGTGCTACATCCCTGCACTCCTTCAAATCCCAACTCAAAACCCACCTCTTCACCAAATTTGTAAATTACTCTGCCTGATTTCCCTTTTTTCTTTTTCTTTCTTTCTTTCTTTCTTTCTTTCCTTTTGATTATTATTTTGTTGTTACGTTGTTCCCTGTTCCCCTCCCTTAGCTGCCCCCTCCTGTTAAGCGCCTTGGGTCTCCTGAAAGGCGCTATATACATTTAAGATATTATTATTATTATTATTATACAACAAGCAATATAGCAGTGAGAGGGGCACCACCATGACAGACATGACGTTTGACCAAGTGCAGTGTATTTTTTCGGAATCTTTATGAGATTGTGTTGAGCAGAACGAGTGTAAGTGGCAGATGTGATTTGTAACAGGTGACATAGGTAAGGTGGGGACAACCCAAGGAGGGTTTTGTAAATGAGCATGAACCAGTGCATATTGCGACGGCCCGACGGGTGTGCAGGGATGGTCAGTTGACGGCCGGGGAGAAGTAAATGGTGCAGTGCTGAGTGTTGAAAGGGGCACTGGTGGCAAACCGGTTAGCAGAGTGGTAGAGGACATCAAGTTTGTGGAATGAGGTCTTAAATGCAGATCTGTAGACTATGTCACCATAATCAAGCATGGGGAGTATTGTCATTTGAATCAGAGTGAGTTTAGCAGAGGAAGTGAAGGTGGAGCACATTCTGTACAAGAAGCGGAGTTTGGATTTGACCTTAGACTGTAATCTGGTGATGTGGTGAGAGAAAGACAGAGTGCTGTCTAGCCAGATCCCCAAGTATTTATACTCCGTGACCTGGTCCAGAACAGCGCCCTCAAGGGTGGTGATGTTGCGGCGAGTGGGGGTTTCAGCAGAGCCCCTCCTCCCAAACCACATGACCTTGGGCTTGCTGGTGTTAAGCAGGAGGTTGAGGGAGGAAAAGGCCAGCTGGACCTTACGGAAGCTATCCTGGAGTGAGGTGAGTACTAAATCTGGTGTCATCAGCGTAAAGGTGAATAGAAGATTTTATAACCGAGTATGCAATATCATTTATATAAATGGAGAAGAATGTGGGGGTTAGGATCGATCCCTGGGGTACACCCTTAGTGACAGGGAGGGGTTGTGAGAGGAAGTGTTCCGATTTCACACGTTGCACCCGGTCAGTGAGGTAGTTTGTGAACCAAGCCAGTGAATGATCAGAGACCCCAATGGTGCTCAGCCTAGAGCTGGGCGATATGGCTAGGGCCATATGAAATCCGTTTTATTATTTTCCAAATTCCATGAAATTATTTTCCGTTTTAATATTTCTGAATTCTGTATTTAGCTTTTTATGCTCATTTTACCATCAGAAATAGTGTCTAATAAGTGGGAGTGAATAAATGTCCACAATTGAATAAGATATAACAATCCATTTAATGTTTTTAAGTGCTGCAAATACAGTTAAATTTTACACAATATTTTTCAAATAATATTGTGACAAAATAAAAAAGCACACAAAATAAAAATACACATTTCAAGTATAAACAATAGATACAGCTAGCTACTACTGACATTATCACAATGACAATGTCAGTAGCCTAGCTATATCTATTATATTGTGATGAAATATAGTAATGCATAATTCCATCTATAGTCCTATGTACTGTAACGTTACATAGCTATTTAATCACAATAGTGTCGCACGTGTTTTTGCGGGTCCAGTCCACGGTACGTTGACTGAAATTCCGTTTTCGGGAGGAGATGGAACATTTGGTGCAAAGCAAACATGACCGGGGACCGCTGCGTGTTACACACAACACACAGCATGTCCAAGCGTCTGCCGTCTGGCTGCTTCTGTGTTAACGTCGTCAAGAAGCTAAGAAATTCCGCAATAAGCCTTAAATTCAGAGCAGAGCAGTAATGACTTTTATCATGCCTCCGGCGATAAGGTGTTTTGCAAATTCTGTCAACGTACCGTGGACTGGACCGCAAAAACATGTGCGGCACTATTGTGATTAAATAGCTATGTAACGTTACAGTACATAGGACTATAGATGGAAATGATAGCTTCTAGCTAAATCTGGTGCACCCATCCATTTGTTTAATGCAAATGATTGTCAGTACACACTGTCCTTTATAAACGAAATAAACTTAAATAGCTATGTAACGTTACAGTACATAGGACTATAGATGGAAATGATAGCTTCTTGCTAAATCTGGTGCACCCATCCATTTGTTCAATGCAAATGATTGTCAGTACACTGTCCTTTATAAAACGAAATAAACTAAACTAAAGGTGCCTAAATTATGCATTACTATATTTCATCACAATATAATAGATATAGCTAGGCTACTGACATTGTCATTGTGATAATGTCAGTAGTAGCTAGCTGTATCTATTGTTTACACTTGAAATGTGTATTTTTATTTTGTGTGCAATTTTTTTTTGTCACAATATTATTTGAAAGATATTATGTAAAATTGAACTGTATTTCTGAGTTGCAGCACTTAAAAACATTAAATGGACTGTTATATCTTATTCAATTGTGGACATTTATTCATTCCCACTTATTAGACACAATTTCTGATGGTAAAATGAGCATAAAAAGCTAAATACAGAATTCTGAAATATTAAAATGGAAAAAACTGAATTTGGGAGAAAACCAAATGGAATTTGGAAAATAATAAAACAGATTTCATATGGCTCTACTGTAGGGTGAGGGTGTGTAAGGGGGCAGGGGGCCTGGGGAGATCGGGGGGGTTTGGAGGGGTAGGGTGTCTTAGGGGTGGGACTTGGCAGACTTGAAGATAAAACTAGATTTGACAAAGTGCTGATTAAAAAGAGCAGCCATGCATGCACGCCTTGTCAGAGACAATGACGATGTCCCCATTAAGTGATGAAGGTAGCTGAGAGGGTGTTTTTTTTTCAAGATCTCTTACCGTTTTCCAGAATTTCTTAGGGTCGGATCAACAGAGGGAAGCATTTTCAATGAAGTAGCTTGCTTTGGCCTTGCACACAGCCTACAGGGCTTTGTTTCTGATCTGTCTAAAGGCCAGACAGTCTGTGGAGGTTTTAGTTTGCTGTGCTTCGTGCCAGGCAGTGTTTTTTGCTGTAAAAGTACTGTGAGATTGCGGTTAAACCAGGGGCTAGATAGATTTTTGGTTCTGATTTTCTTCACCGGCGCATGCCTGTTCACGATGGAACCAAACAAATCGCAGAACAAATACTAAGCATCATTCACAGAAGGGATCAGGCTGATTCTAAACCATTTAACATTTGCCAGGTCATGGAGAAAGGCTTTATCATTATTTTTTTGGATCCACTTTTTCTCCCATTTTCTATTTTTCTCCCATCCCAATTTTCATATCATCCAATTCAACCCTCCCCTGTCTTTGAACGCTGTTTCTTGCCTCCCACAAGCTGGCTGCAATGTGGACTAAGTCATACATAGCACGAGTCCCCTCCGATACTCGAGGTAACAGCAGTCGCATCTTTCCACCTGCGCGGCTCGATCTTTCAGCGTCAGGGGTCTGGGCTTTGGAGGGGCCCCGCCCCCGTCGCTTCCTGATTCTACTGCGCAGGCGCACCAACCGACCTGTAGGAGTCGCTGTCCACAACGCCCGATCCCCACCCATCAGTTTCCCTCCCCCTAATACTGCCAATGTGTATTAGTGCGGACGACCAGCTAAACTGAAACAATGTGGAGCGCTGGGCTCGAACAGGGAGGCGTACCTGTTCGAGCCCAGTCTCCAGTATTCGTGGTGAGCGCCTTGCCCACTGCACCACGTAGCCGCCCTGAGAAAGGCTTTATCATTGAAGTTTTTCAAAATTTGTTTTCAGACTGATCGAAGCAGGCTGTTTAACACCGATATTCCTTCGGACACAAGCAATAAAACAGTGGTCGCTGATGTCATTACAGAAGACACCGGACTGATACCTGGGAGGGGAATTTGTAAGAATAATGTTGATCAAAGTGGACTTACTGGGATTTCTAGGGTTATATCTGGTGGGGAGGGAAATTATTTTGGTGGAGGTTTAGGGCATCCAACTGCTGTAGCACTTTGTCAGGTGGAGTGACCATGTCCCAGTTGAGATTGCCTAAAAGGACGAGCTCAGATTTAGTGAAGGGAGCCAGAGTGCTGCTTAGAGTCATCAGGGTGGAGGCTGGACTGGAGCTGATGGGGGTCTATAGCAGCCAGCCACTGACATGGAGTAGTTGTTGGAAAGCTTGATCTTTAAAACTAGTAGACCGAACTAGGGCTGGGCGATATGGGCTAAAAATAAAATCTCAGATTTTTTTCACACCACATCCGATTTACGATTTTAATCGATTTTTTTCTCTTAAAAACTAGAAACGCCAAGGAAATAATTCACTTATAATCTTCACTAAAAAAAGAAATAAAAAATATATATATATATATATATATATATATATATATATATATATATATATATAAGGTTACTCTTGATCAAACAAAGATGAATATTGGGATTAATAGTGCAATAACTTGCTTTTTCACCAAACTTCACTTAAAACAAATAAAAGGTGCCTCTTGATCATCGAACAAGAGTGAAGATATTTTTTTCTTTTTTTTAAGTCGATTTTCATTTTTGAAAATCATCCTAAATCATTCA
This sequence comes from Notolepis coatsorum, assembly GCF_963971535.1. Classification (NCBI taxonomy): domain Eukaryota; kingdom Metazoa; phylum Chordata; class Actinopteri; order Aulopiformes; family Paralepididae; genus Notolepis; species Notolepis coatsorum. The sequence continues at coordinate 7,872,582 of NC_140174.1, forward strand.
TTCGAATTAATCGAATCGCTAGCCCTAGACCGAACTGTTTCGGAATGGATTTAGCTAAGGCAATAGAGCACTGAAGATGTTCCTTGGTATAAATTGCTACCCCCCTAGTGTTGTCAAAAATATCGATTTTTTGATACATATCGATTCTGAATATTTTAAACAGTTTTAATACTAATTTCCCGCAATATCGATACTTTCTGCACTATCGATTTTCAATATATATATATATATTTTTTAAGAGTCACCTTTTATTTGACAAAAAGTGATGTTTGGTGAAAGTTAGATTTGCACTTTATTAATCCCAATAGGGAAATTCATTCTTGTTTGATGATCAAGAGGCACCTTTTATTTATTTTAAGTGAAGTTTGGTGAAAAGGCAAGTTATTGCACTATTAATCCCAATAGGGACATTCATCTTTGTTTGATCAAGAGTAACCTTATATATATATATATATATATATATATATATATATATATATATATATATATATATATATATATATATATATTTTTTTTTAAATGAAAGTTAGGTTTGCACTTCAATCCCAATAGGGAAATTCATCTTGGTTTGATAATTTTGTGTCAAATAAAAACAAAGGTTATTTGAATGATTTCTAGTTTTCAAGAGAAAATAATAGATTAAAATCGTAAATCGGATTAAAAGAAATATAATCTGAGATTTTATTTTTAGGCCATATCGCCCAGCCCCAAAACAAAGGGTTTTAAAAGTGTTATATTTCTCTTCTCTTATAATACCAGAGAGAAGGTGAGGAGAATCGACCAGCAACAAAAGCTAAAAAATAAAATAAAAAATTGTAATAAAGAAATGTACATTTTAAGATTAAAATCTTTTCCCTGTGGTATCGAAAATGGTATCGAATATCGATACTTTTCGAGGTATCTTATCGAAGTTAGAAATTCCAGTATCGTGACAACACTACTACCCCCCGCCCCTAGACGATCTATCTTGCCTAAACAAGTTATAACTTGGCAGCTGTATCTCAGGGTAGTGTGGATGGATTTTCTTAACCAAGACTCAGTGATGACTCCTCAGGGCTGGAGTCACGAGCCCAGACAGACAGCAGATCTATTTTTGGTACTAAACTCCTAGCATTAATGTAAACCCATGTTCTTCCGGGCATGGAAATCATCAAAGCAAATACCACTGGACAGGTCTGGGAGGGAGGGAGCAGTATTAGCAGCAGGGCCAGGATGGACAGACATGAACATTACCTGATATCATTAACAGCTAAACAATCAGTGCCCGGGAGAAAATGGTAAATTCACCACATTGTGGTTTGTTCACAACAAATTTCAGTGCAGATGGTAAAATGATCATTTTGCAGAGTAATCTCAGGATGTAACATGATAACAGTGATGGTGGGATGGGGCAAGAGTTACAGTTAGTACAAAACAGTATCCTTGTTGTAAAAAGAGAATCAGTGTCTCTATGAGAGTCCACAGCATACATTGATCCAAGATTAACAGCACAGCATACATTGATCCGTGATTAACAGTAAACGGGTGCTTGTGCAGAGTTGGTAGGGCACTGCTGGGGGTAACAGTAAACGGGTGCTTGTGCAGAGTTGGTAGGGCACCTCTTGGGGGTAACAGTAAACGGGTGCTTGTGCAGAGTTGGTAGGGCACTGCTGGGGGATAACAGTAAACGGGTGCTTGTGCAGAGTTGGTAGGGCACTGCTGGGGGTAACAGTAAACGGGTGCTTGTGCAGAGTTGGTAGGGCACTGCTGGGCTCCCCCACAGGGAGAGCCGCCTCAGCCCACTACGGAGATCAGTCACACCCATAGTTCCAGACTGACAATGCGAAAGAAAGCACAAGACGGAGGATCATTGTCAGTACAGATTTGAAACGATCGTTGCGTGACTAGAATTTACCACTGTTCGTGTGTGTGTGTGTGTGTGTGTGGGGGGGGGGGGGGGGGGGGGGGGGGGTGCAGGGGGAGCGGCTAGCGGGCCACATGTGGAGGAGAGCAGAGCAGAGGTACCTGACCCAGACTGGTAGCAGGCAGAGGCAGGCAGGAGACCAATAGGCAGGCAGGCAGGAGACCAACAGACACAGGTTCCCTCTGAAACATGGAGGGCAAAAGGCTCCTACAGGGACTCCTCTTCTGTAACAGGTAGGCTGTGCAGAGCATGTCAGCAAACAGGACAGAAAGCAGGTAATCCAAGTAGGTAATTTAAGCAGATTTTCTGACTAAATCCAGCCAGTAGATCAATGAAGGCAATATCAAGCAAATCTAGCAAGGTCTTGATCAGGTGGACAATGTCAGTCTGTTGACTAGGGATGGGTACCGAATTAGGTACTTTTAAGGGTACCGACCGAATCACGTCGGTACTACCGAGTACCGATTCACGTGAGATCCGCCGGTGCCACATTTTGGTACTGTACATTTTATTTTTTTCGTTTTCGGTTCAAATGTGAAAGGTACCCAACCCTACTGTTGACACTGTGGTCTTGGTTGGCCAGATGGAGAGCATTAGAGAGTCTGTTTGACACTGTGGTCTTGGTTGACCAGCTAGAGGACATTAGAGAGTCTGTTTGACACTGTTGTCTTAGTTGATCAGGTGGAGAGCATTAGTCTGTTTCAGTGTTTGACACTGGTCTTGGTTGATCAGGTGGAGAGCATTAGTCTGTTTGACACTGGTATTGGTTGATCAGGTAGAGAGCATTAGTCTACTGGTCTTGGTTGATCAGGTAGAGAGCATTAGTCTGTTTAATACTATGGTCTTAATAAGCATTTAATGAGCATTAATAATACACTTTATTTGTATAGCACCTTTCATACAATAATTGCAGCTCAAAGTGCTTCACAACAGAACAAAGACGGCCACAAAATGAGCACATAAAGTGCAGACATATAAAATCAGTTTTGGAAAATATATTTGGATATAATTTTGTCTCACCTTTCAACAAACAAACAACAATAATGACAACAGACAGGTCAATGACGTGACGCCTATTCTTTCTGTCCAACTGCATTTTTTACCTTAAAAAAACATCAGAATTCATAAAAAGATAACATGTATCTCTAATACCTTCCCCATATACATAACCACTCTAACTCCTCCAAACATTTTAGTTATTGGTCATTTTTCTGCTATCTGAAGTGTCAAAACTCCATGTGGGGCGACCGTCCAGCATTGACTTCTATTTGGACAACCGGCTTAAAATCACTTTAAATCGATTTAAATATATCCCTTGCCCTATTTGGCATAATTTCAAACATGTTTTGCATTCATTGACAAAATTATGAAGTATTTGCACATATATTTCCATCATAATATTACAAATTTCATCTTATGAAATATCATCTAGGGCGACCATCAAGAAAACACAATTGTGGGACTTTTATTTTGAAACCACCTCAAGGACAAATGTTGCATCAGCCAGTCACATGTGAGGGACCCAGAGAAACAACCGGCAGGTTAGTAAGTCTCTCTCATATTTGCCGCCCCAAAACTGTGAATAATAATTTTTATCTGCAAATCTATATTTTGACGATGAATTTGATAGGGACATGTGGTAAGAGCTAGCTAGTTTGGTTTCTGTAGCTAACGGTTAGCCTGTAATATTTGACTGAACTTGAAAACATCATCTGGGTGACCGAGTATCATGTGGGGCGACCACTGTTGAGTGTTTTACATGATAGATATATGTCCTGTATTTGTAGTTTCTGTATATTTATATTTTATTCATGATTTATATACATACAGTTCTTTGTTTTAGCATAACTATTTGTACACTTTTAACATGTATTTTTCAAGATTTCTGTCATTTTTCATTCCTATTCAGGAATTGTCGTTTCTTTTTGTACAATCTTATGAGAACATTTTAAAAACTGTATAGCATGACATTTCATTTAGGTAATTGTACATGTATTAGTCATGTTTAACTAGTTTAACCTATTTTCTAGATGGCACAAACAAGCAAACAGAAGACTGCTCGCTACAGACAGCGGGTCAATGCAGACTCTATAGCAAGAGCCGCCTATCTTGCCAGGAAAAGAGAAAGGTAAAAAAAACTATAGGTAACATGCAGTATATCTTTCTCTGGTGTATTTAAAACTGTCATGTATTGTTAGTAGGATTAGGAATTACCTTTTCTGTAATATCTTGAAATTAAGTTTGTATGTAATTTAACCCACCAGAATCAGTATCACATTATACACCATTGTTTCATCTACCAGAGAAGAAAACAACAGGGCAAGATTCCATATGTGAAGTCAGATGAGCTATCGGAGAGGGAGAAGGCTGCATCCAGAGGTTACAGGGAGAAGGAAAAATATGGAAAAGGCGATGCTGAACCTGACACCACCATCCATGGAGAACACTCCACCAGTTCTGGCTGGTGTAGAAGTAGAGAAGAGCAGCAGGGCAAGCCCTGGTGGATCCCCTACCTCTAAATGAGGATTTTAATCCCTAAAATGTACTTTGATTCTACAGTAGGTTTATCATCCCTTGAAACCATAGGTTACATATCCAGCTCATGATCAACAGTGACATATTTCAACAACACATTTCAGTGGATTGCACTGTGTAACATTATTGCACAGGATTGCACTGTGCATTATAATCTGATCAAAGTTTGTTTCGTGTTTAATATATCTTTGGGGAATGTTGACCTAAATGTTCAAAATATCAGTGTTTTGTTTTTTGGTGTGCTTCTTATTCTAGGTTTTCAGGGAAAATGGTTTGTTTCAACACAAAAAATGCACTTGTTTTTCACTTTTTATGCCATTGATAACATGATTTGTTAAAACATGATTTGCGTAGCGTTGAATATAAAAATGTCTCCCATATGTGGGATTTGAGTCACTTGTACCTCAAATTGAAATGCCTGCAGTTTACCATGAGATAATATAAAAGGAACTAGGGATGGCACGGATCCGATACTCAGTATCGGTATCGGTCCGATACTGGCCAAATTCACAGGATTAGTAATCGGGAAAAACAGGAAATATTTTCCGATACAGATCAAGAATCAAGACGTTTATTTATCACATACATACCAGGGCATAAAGTGAAATGCGGGTGGTCATGCCCGCATCGATTGTGCAATAATACAATAATAAAATAGACATAGAAAAAAAACAGGTAAGACATAAGATGTGCATGATAAAAATAGACATGGTAAATTTCTGAGAAGGCACTGGTTCCTATGTACACTACTATACAATATAAAATTTTAACTCCGTCATTATGTTATACTTACTATATCTAAACTATACTATACAAGAACCACATCTGTTCTTTCCTTAAAGTGACTTTTATATTCCTCATTCCTTTCCATACAGGCCGTAAAGCTTGCCATCACGTGAACAGTAGTAGCATGACGACAACGTTAGCGTTAACTAAACGTGAGTCAACTTGTTAGCAGCGTGCCGCGATCATGTCAGCTGGGTGGAGTTATTTTAAAGGGGAACTCCAACATTTTGGGAAATTAGCTTATTTAACATCTTCCCTGGAGTTAGACAAGAAGATACATACCTTTTTTGTCTCTGTGCGTGCATTTTAGCTTTGGGAATAGACGCTCCGTTAGCATAGCTTAGCTTCATCACTGGAAGTGAGGCAGGACAGTAGCCTTACAGTGCCTTACAGTGTATTGCAAGGTCTGACATTGACCAAACTTGATATGCATGACCTTGGTGGGCTCTAGGTCAACTCCTGAAAAGGGGGTCAATGTCAGACTTTGCAATCAAAAGTTAGGGGGCTAATAACCCTTGCCATAATTTCAGTGCGCCCCCTAACTTTTGATTGCAAGGTCTGACATTGACCCCCTTTTCAGGAGTTGACCTAGAGCCCACCAAGGTCATGCATATCAAATTTGGTCAATGTCAGACCTTGCAATACACTGTAAGGCTACTGTCCTGCCTCACTTCCAGTGATGAAGCTAAGCTATGCTAACGGAGCGTCTATTCCCAAAGCTAAAATGCACGCACAGAGACAAAAAAGGTATGTATCTTCTTGTCTAACTCCAGGGAAGATGTTAAATAAGCTAATTTCCCAAAATGTTGGAGTTCCCCTTTAAGCTCAAAGAAGAAAAAGGCAAAACAGCCTGTGGTCTTATGTTAATGTGTGTGCGTTAATACGACACAGTACAGGCCACCGTACTGGGGTCACAGACAGGTACGCGGGGCAGAGTAGACTAGGAGATTCCTGTATTACTAGATTCCTGTATTACTAGATTCCTGTATTAAGCCATATGTGTAACCACATTGGTAATTGTCTCAGCGTTACAGAGTATGCATTTTTCCATACATTTTCTTTTCACATAACAACAGCAACAACAGACACAGGAAAAAGACAGTGCAGTGCAGGATTAATCATTTGAATAAATATATATATATAAAGTGTAAAGTGCAAAGTTCCAGGTCAGTCCCAGTGCAGTATTTTTGCCATTGTTATTGTAGTGCCAGTGTTACTTGGGGGTGGAGGGGGGGGGGGCCTGAGGCATTGATCAGCCTGGTGGCTGAGGGGAAGAAACTCAGTCTGTGACGAGCTTTCACAGCCTTTTTGGATCCGCAGCCTTCTCCCAGAGGGGAGCAGGGTGAAGAGGCTGTGGCCGGGGTGGGAGGGGTCGGCCATGATCTTTCTTGCCCTCTTCAACACCCTGGAGTCGTGCAGGGACCTGAGGAAGGGCAGGGGACAGCCGATCACCCTCTCCGCGGAGCGAATCACCCGCTGCAGCTTGGCGAGATCTTTTGCCGCTGCAGCGGGGAACCAGGAGATGATGGAGTGGGTGAGGATGGATTCAATGATGGCCGTGTAAAATTGGGCCATCATGGTCCTCGGTAGTTTGAATTTCTTCAACTGCCGGAGGAAGAACATCCTCTTTTGGGCCTTTTTAAGCAGGGCCATGATGTTTAGCTCCCACTTCAAATCCCGGGAGATTGTCATGCCTAGAAAGCGGCATGACTCCACGGAGGCCACCTGGGTGCCTCCCAGCATGATGGGAGGGGGCGGGGCTGCTTTCCTCCGGAAGTCCACTACCATCTCCACTGTCTTTAGAGCATTAAGCTCAAGGTTGTTGCAGCTGCACCAGCTCTGCAGCCTCTCGATCTCCCTCCTGTAGGCCGACTTGTTCCCCCTGGAGATGAGACCCACCAGGGTGGTGTCGTCAGCGAATTTCAGGAGTTTGACCGAGGGGTGGAGACACGGCTATCCCAAATAAGTACAATGTTGTGTTTCTTTTTCAAATGTAGCCAAGAGTAAAGACCCTAACCCTATCATAACAGCAGTCAAAGTGTATATTTTCAGCACTGTTTGTTTACCAATGATTTTAAAATCTCCACGCATTGTACCGGTAAACGGACATTTAGGACAGGACGCCGTAATGAAATCGCTGTAGTATTATTAACGTATTAACTAAATCATTTGAACAAAATAAAAAGCAGCAGCACTATTGCATAACTGAGTCATGTGTGCTATGTATTTCTTCCTTTAGGGGAGTTTTAGATAATTTTTTATTATAGATGGCTAGGTTAACACATCCAGTGCCGTTCTCGTTTCTGTGGCTCAACGGTTCAGTGCCAGAAACGAAGATTCTCATTTCTGGGTTGTTATTTATTTCATCTTTCTCTCCCATTACAGAAGCAGAGACCCTGACACTGGTAACGTCAAACCGTCCGACTACTTGCCAGCTGGACCAGCTACCCTCCCCACTCCTCCAGACCATAGCACCAGACATCCTCCCATTCCTAACTGCAACCATCAACTCCTCACTCAACTCGGGGGTGGTCCCCACCTCCCTAAAACAAGCCAGAGTCACGCCGCTCATAAAAAAACCAACCCTGAACCCTACCGTCATAGGCAACTACCGTCCTGTCTCTCTTCTCTCCTTCCTTTCTAAAACACTTGAACGTGCTGTATCCAACCAACTTACTGCTTATCTCTTACAGAATGACCTCCTAGACCCTAATCAGTCAGGCTTCAGGACTGGTCACTCCACAGAGACAGCCCTCATTGCGGTCACAGAGGCACTTCACTTAGCAAAAGCGAAAGGCCTCTCCTCTGTCCTGATTCTCCTAGATCTATCTGCAGCCTTCGACACAGTCAACCACCAGATCCTCCTTGCGGCCCTCGCAGGAATGGGAGTTGCTGGCTCTGCGCTGACATGGCTGTCATCATACCTCAATGACCGCTCCTACCAAGTGTCATGGAGAGGGACCCTGTCGGCCACCCGCCCCCTGCGGACGGGTGTCCCCCAGGGCTCGGTTTTAGGACCCCTTCTCTTCTCCCTCTACACTAAATCACTGGGTAACATTATCACGTCTCATGGCTTCTCCTACCATTGTTATGCCGACGATACTCAACTCTTCCTCTCCTTCCCTCCCTCAGATATCCACGTCTCTGAGCGGATCTCGGCCTGTCTGTCCGACATCTCAGCCTGGATGACGTCCAACCACCTCAAACTGAACCTAAGCAAAACAGAATTGCTCCACCTGCCGGCCAAATCCTCCCCCCTAACCGACCTTTCAATCACAGTCGAGAATACAGCTGTGACTGCGTCCCCGACCGCCAAGAACCTTGGTGTTGTCCTCGACGACCAGTTGAACTTCTCTGCTCACATCGCAGCGACGACCAGAACCTGCCGATTCCTCCTGAGCAACGTCAGAAGGATACGCCCCTTCCTGACAAAAGAAGCCACCCAACTCCTCGTCCAATCAACAGTCATCTCCCGCCTCGACTACTGCAATGCACTGCTCGCTGGCCTCCCGGCCACTGCCACTAAGCCTCTTCAACTCATTCAGAACGCAGCGGCCCGCCTGATCTCAAACCTACCGAAGTCGGCCCATGTCACCCCACTTCTTAGGGACCTGCACTGGCTCCCCATTGCTGCACGAATCCACTTCAAGGCCCTCGACCTAGCATACCGTGCGGCAAAGGGAACCGCTCCCGCCTACCTCCGGTCAATGGTCTCTAACTACACACCCTCAAGACCCCTACGCTCTGCATCTTCTGGCCGCCTCAGACCTACTCCTATCCAAGCTCCGGGAGGGTCATCAAAGAGAAGTCGCCTATTCTCAGTCCTTGCCCCACAATGGTGGAATGAACTACCCACCCCAGTTAGGACAGCCGAATCACGTCCAATCTTTCGCCGTCGACTAAAGACGCACTTCTTCAACCATTATCTGAATAAAAAAAAAATAAAAAAAAACAATAAAAAAATCTAACCCTAACTAACCGTACTGTCATGCACTTGTCCTAATAAACTAACCTACACTGTAGCACTCAACACTTTGATGAACATTGTTGCTCAGCTGATAGAGTTGTGCCCTTCCTGATGGCTTGTCGTACAGAACTTGTAAGTCGCTTTGGATAAAAGCGTCAGCTAAATGACTAAATGTAAATGTAAATGTATTTGCTATTTCCATTCATAATCCATCGAGGCAGGCTGTCCTGAATGGGTCTGAGATCGCAAACGTCTAATACCGCCGTCTAACGCCTTGCGGCCGGTATTGCACATCCTTGGAATCTCTCTGGCTCAGCCTGTACGTCGATCTAAAAAGTCCGGTCCGGGTTTTCCTAGTCGGGGAGGAGTAACGTTTATAACACATGGATTGGGGAGAATCAAGCACCGCCGATTCATGTTATTTGGTGGATTATGTTGGCAACATGATCGACATCAATACTTGGAATGGCGATCAGATAATTGGAATATTCTTTTTGCAGTACATCCTAGTCAAGGTAAGGGCTATTTGATATCAATCTTGCGTTGATCCGAGCAAGCCTTTGTTGTGATCCGAAAGTGTTATTGTAACGTTACTCCACAACGTATGCCGTTGGTGACGATCGAAGCATAGAACCCCCCTCACCCTTTCATGCATGCATGATGAAACATAATACCGATAATATAGTGTTAATTTCAGATTGATTGTTGATCCAGGCGAGGAATGGCACGGTTTCTAGTTAAATGCACTAAACGCTGCTTAGCGGCGTTTCCTGGGATTACACAGAATTACTCTAAAACTATACTCATATTCACCACGGTATAAAACGGGAATGTATGGATGAAAAAATTATTTCTTTTTCACAAATTGAACGATAGATACTCGATGTCAAATGGGCAATCGTTTTATATCCATAGCTATGATATTTAATATAGTTTTAGCACTGCAAACACCGGCATGTATCCTCATTCATTAAAGCGCTGGCACACATGGCCCACAACGACCTCTCGTGAACGGCACTGGATGTGTTAATAGAGGTTTTTGTTTTTTAAGGGGGGGGGGGGGGGGCAGTATCTGATGGGTATCGGTATTGGCAGATACTCAAGGCTGTGGTAAGTGGTATCGTGCCATCCCTAAAAGGAACTGATACAACTGTGTTGTAGTTGTTTAGCGTTGATTTCATCCATGCAACTCTGTTGGTGGTTATTGTTTATTGACTCTATAGAACTGTGTTGGTGTTTTGTTTTTATTCCATACATACAACTCTGTTTACTTTTTATTATTGACTGAAATTGTTAATCCCTGTCCAATGTGACTACCAGGGTCCACAAAAGTGATGCTACCTAACCCTCCTTCTCTCTCTCATACATTGAAAAAACCAATGATGACCTGACAAGGACATGAAAATGGATTGTGTGTATTGCACTTTAACTTTTTTAATGTTTAATGTTTTTAACATTTGTGATATTTGAATGTTCCTGACGAAGCTTGTAACCTACCGTGCATTTCATGGTTTAACATGTTTTACTTTTGTGATATTTGAATGAATTGGAAGAATATTTTTGTCTTGACCACTTGAAAAGATTGTAATAAAAACTGTATTGTGTACATTTTACTTTTAACTACTAATCATTTGGGGCGACCATCTGTCATGCGGGGTAACCAATGATTGTCAATAACTGTACTAAATTCAAAATAGAATATCCATCAGTTTTGGCTCAAATATGAATCACTGGTATACTATGCTTAAGTGGATAATATCTGTACACATTTTAAATCAGTTTTATGGGTATTGTAACTGCATTACGAGGGAGACACTGCCATTATAGAATACACTTGTGAAATCATGGTTTACACAAAAAATGTAAGGGCACACAAGCCTGTCTTTCTTAAGCTGTATATTTAATTACTGATGCTTGTTAAAATATTAGTTATGTTAAGGAAATATATACATTTTGAGATAAACGGTCGCCCCAAATTACTTTTTTAAGGCTGTGTCCTATTAATTCAACTTTAAAAACACTAAAATCTCTTCATTTTGGGTTCTAAATGTTTGAACAATGGCCAAATATATCTTTATTTTTTGTATTTTAAAATTGGCCTATTCAAAAGTCTTATCCGTAAATGAATGGAGAAGTGCAGAGAACGTAGGAATAAAAGACATCAACAAGGACCGGGTCTAATGAGTGAAAGATTAATTTAATGGCATTAGGAATGAAGGAGTTTTTAAAAATGTTTCGGTTTGACCTAGGTAGTCTGTAACGACTACCCATAGAGTGGGTGAGAGGGGTCACCCACAATCTTCCTAGCTTCCTTCCTAAGCACTTTGTTGTAGATGTAGCTTGGTTGTTTTTGCAGCTTCCCTATGGTTTTGCACTATCCTCTGCAACTTATTCCTTCCTTTTATGTTCAGATTTCCATACCACATGGCCATGTTAAAGGTTAAAATTCCTGTTTCCATGATTGGCTTACTCACACAAAAGTTGTTGAGCTTACGTAAAAGGTGGAGGCGTTGATTGCATGATTTAAATATGTGGTCGGTATTTTTATTGAAGTTAAGATCGCTATCAATGTACGTGCCAAGATATTTAAAATGATCCACTTGCTCCGTCGTTTGTCCGTTGATCATGAGAGGCTGCACTGAGATGCTGTTAATTATGTATGACGGGTTCCTTAGTTTCACTTACATTCATCTCTAGGGAACTTTCTTTACATACTTACAACTATTCTCATGTACTTATCTCCACCACATCCAGATAGAAAGGATGGGTGCTTCCTGAATTTATGGTTGCATGACAAAAACGTGTACAGTTGCCTACAGGGGGCGGGTCAACTTACCCACTGGCCCAGTCTCCCTAAGTTAAGACGTGAAGGCTTTTGCAATTTGGTATTTGTTTGGGCAAGTTGTCCAACTTTAAAATGTCTGGGGTTTTGCATGTTGATTTAGGAAATTAACTTGACCATGTACCTTGACCTTGAACATGTTATTGAAACATGAAATGTACTTATACATTTTTTTTGTGATCAAATATTTGTAATTGATTTTCTTTTTTCTTTTACATGAAACAACACAATACAGTAATAACAACAATACACAGGACATAGTAACAACAACAATAACGACAACGAAAATTACCAAAACAATAAAACGGAACAAAAAAATTCAATTGTGTTACCACAGACACCACAAAAAACATTTCCTCTCCCACCCCAGGACCCCCCAGGATCAGCCCCCCAATTCCGCTTCGCCACTAAAACACGGCCTTCACTATCAGCCGCCGAGACCCACAATTAAATATTGGATTGCCCAATCCCCACCACCCGGGCAGTAGAAATCTCCATATATGACATCCAGAAAAGTTAATGACCAATTGATTATTGTAAATTTCTCCCGTTGCTTCCACCTCATGGCTATTCATTTCTTGGCTGCTGCTGTAAGCCCCGCCAGTATGATTATTTTTGCTGTATGGAGGCTGGTAGTAATGTTATATCGTTTAGGAGTAGTGTTGTTGCCGTATGTGGAATTGTCAGGCTACATATGCTTGAAAGATTAGTTGCCATGGATTTCCAAAAACTAGCCACCGGTGGGCAATCCCAAAACATATGCATATAAGTGCCAGTAGCGCCTAGAGCGCACAGAGTGCATCGAGAGTCTGCCACCAACCCCATAGCGCACAACCTCCTAGGTGTGAGATACGTCCTGGGAATGTAGTTAAAATGTATTTGCTGGTGATTACGGTGGTTGCGGGAAGCCAATGTGACATTATTCCAAATATCATCCCAGTCAAACTCGGGGTCCAATTCCGGGATGTCCCCTCGCCAGATTATATCCAATGCTAAGTTTTAATATGTGGACTTGATCAATAGTATCTAAAAATCGGAGACAAACCCTCTCGAGGTTGTCCTGTCTCTAATAAGTTTAACGAAAGGGTGTGGATGTAATGCTTGAGCCCACGGAACCCCATGTGCCTTAAGCGCCGATCTTAGTTGTAAATAGAGGAAAAAAAGACACTCCGGGGATATCCTAAAAATCTCTTAGGTCCTGAATCTTTTATTATTATTTTTTTTAAGTAAAATTTAAATGTACTTATTAATTAATTAAATAATTATTCACTATGCCTTAGTTAATCTTCCTATGTGGCTTAGTTCCATAGTTATGGTCAGTTTTTGCTAAACATTACCTTGAAAATTACATTGGACCTTGAGACATAATAATTACTTCAGAAATGTATCTCTTGCGCCAACAAACATAGAAAAGGTGATATTATACAAGGATCTAGTTCTAATAGGAGCTGAGATATGACATGTTCTCTTTCCGACGCCGGCCATATTGGATTTTATGCATACAGGCCACCAGGCGGTTACACCAAGTTGTATGCAGATTTTTTTTTAAACCTTATGCCCATACCTAACACCATACCTAACTTTTGCAAAACTTTTAACCAAATTGCTAAATATATTCCCTCAGCTAAAATGTTTTACATTTGTAGTATTTTACCATCCCCATAGTCTACTAACTGCTAGCATCTGCAGCGACGTAATTCTCTTCGCAAAAAAATATTACATTTATCTTGATACTGGAAGCTACCTCTGATAGCTCCATTGTAGCTGTAAAGACATTCATTGTCAATGGATTGGTCAAAAAGAAAAGAGCTGCTGGGATACACATATGTAGTAAACCATCAGTGAAAGAAAGCTGCTCTTTGATAGTGTTTTCTTTTTCTTGTCCTTTTTTGATAAGTGAATGACAATTGACAATACGGATGTATTGTTTATCTCAAGAGTAGCCTATTGATAATTTGTTTTTAATATGTTTAACAGATCGACATAAGCATAATACATCTAAATAACTTAGTTAGTTCGCACCTTATTTCCCATCTATGGGCACAGGTAACTACTATGACAGACAGATATGACCAAATCAACGGAAACGGGTAACAAGTCTTTCCTCCTTTGCCTTTCAGCCATAGGCTACAACAGGATTAACAAGCAGCATCAAGGCTGCAATGCCAACAGTTGTCTTGGTGCTGGGCAGACTGAAAGGTTATAGGGTGGCTGGATATGCTGGATAATATAAGACTGTTGAAAGAAACAGGCAAAAGGTGATCTTAATTCATGATCTTGATCTGATAATCATATTACAAACAAATGATCAATAGTCTACTCTTTGGCTGAACAATACATGGATTAATTGACATGTAATTGATATTGCTACTATAATATCCATTCCATTGAAAATGTAATTTCAGACTGAATTTTGTGTACTAGTGGTCTACTCTTAATTGCTCCCCAGAACAACACAAACTAGGAACAACAAGGATATTGTTACAAGGACAGATACAACCACAATATATTGCAGGCAACTGCCTGTTGGGTTTTATCTCAGTATTTTATTAATGGTGGCCAGTTTTCAATAACCGCCCTTGGAGCAGATTCACTTTTAAATCACATCAACAACTAAATCTGGAGGAATATATTGCAGGCAACTGCCTGTTGGGTTTTATCTCAGTATTTTATTAATGGTGGCCAGTTTTCAATAACCGCCCTTGGAGCAGATTCACTTTTAAATCGCATCAACAACTAAATCTGGAGGATATCATTTTCTTTTTAGAACTAGAGAAACTTAACAAATGCAAAACACACACGATCTGAACTCTTCATTGGTGTACTTCTCTCTTCTCCAGGTACAATTGCTGCATTGCTCCCCAACAACAAGCAGAGATATGAACAAGTCAAGGCCTCACTGCTGTGACCAGTGTGAGAAGAGCTTCAGTAACTCTGGACACTTAAAGAGACACCAGCACATTCATACAGGAGAGAAGCCCTACTACTGTGACCAGTGTGATAAGAGCTTCAATAACCCTGGATACTTAAGGAAACACCAGCGCATTCATACTGGAGCGAAGCCTTACTACTGTGACCAATGTGGAACACGCTTCAGTGAATCTGGACACTTAAAGAGACACCAGCGCATTCATACTGGAGAGAGGCCTTATAACTGTGACCAGTGTGAGAAGAGATTCAGTGCCGCTGGAGACTTAAAGACACACCAGCGCATTCATACAGGAGAGAAGCCTTACTACTGTGATCTGTGTCAGAAGAGCTTCAATAACATTGGATACTTAAGGAATCACCAGCGTATTCATACAGGAGAGAAGCCCTTTAACTGTGACCAGTGTGAAAAGAGCTTCACTCAAACTGGACACTTAAAGTGTCACCAGCGCATTCATACAGGAGAGAAGCCTTACTACTGTGACCAGTGTGAGAAGAGCTTTAGTACCTCTGGAAGCTTAATGAGACACCGGCGCATTCATACAGGAGAGAAGCCCTACTACTGTGACCAGTGTGAGAAGAGCTTCCGTCAGTCTGGCAGCCTAAAGACTCACCAGTGCATTCATACAGGAGAGAAGCCTTAACCTCTTTAGCCCGAGCGGATCGCAGATTACATCACATCATAAATCTATGTCTACAGACTGTATAGATTAATGTTGTGTTTTTTCTTCTTCAAATGTAGCCAAGAGTAAAGACCCTAATCCTGTCAAAACAGCAGTCATAATGTATATTTTCAGCAATATGTTTACCAATAGGTTAAAGTGTTATTAATGAAATATCAGTTTAGGAAATGCATTCATAAATTAGCTAATATAGACACTTAAAGTAATTTGTTTGTAGTCATAATGATGAAGGACAGACAGGGCTTTCAAGGAGCGTCAGAATTTCGAGCAGCTCAAGCCAGCTTCTGTCAATCAAATGACCTGTGGATGAATTATTTTTATTTCTCTTATTTTTCGGGATTATCTACCACAAAACTGATCGTTATTGGCATAAATTAGAACGCAGTTCATTTATCTACCTTTCTGTGAATGTTTAGTAAAAATCTGTGTGGCTTGGCTATAATAATGTAATTTATAGGCCTGATATTCTATATTCTATAATAATGTGTCCGGGTGGCAGAATTCAGTACTGTATCTACAAACCTTAAACCTTCCGTTTAATCATCTTCCCTTTATTTATTTGCTTAGACTTTTTGTACATGTGAAGGTGCTGAACGAGCGCAGTTTTTCATGTCTGGTCATTTTTAGCATGGTGTTATTCACTGTCAAAGATGCAAAGAAAAATCATAATTTATATTCTCCTTTGTTTCATCACAATTTACTCAAGCCTAGTAACAGACACAATATTTCTGACACTGGGAATACATTCCCTGAGATCCATAGATGTATATCAAGAACATGCAAATGGACCTTGTAGAAGTGGAGCAATCTTCTATTTACTTAGGTATGTATTTTTAGGTGGATTTTCAGAAAATAGGGCTAGGGCTTAATTCAATCATTAAATTTAAAGACACACCAGAACATTCACACAGGAGAGAGACTTACACCAATTAATTCATACAGGAGAGAAGCCCTACTACTGTGACCAGCATGGGAAGAGTTTCAGACAATCTCAAGATTTAAAGAAGCACCCATATATTCCAGTATATTCATTCAGGTGTCAAACCCTAAAAACTCAACATACTTAACAACACATTCATCCTGGAGAGCAATCCAACTAATGTGATCTGCATCAGAAGAACTTCAAACACCAGTTTCATGGTTTTATTAGAGCCTTGCTCTCTAGTCCTCTCTTGCAACAATAGTTGTCTCTCTTCCAACATGGCTGCCTGTAACCATAGACGTTACTTCGTTATATTCCAACATTAACCACAACCTTGGTCTAGAAGCTTTGAACCATTTCCTAGGTAAACACCCAGACCAAACACCTCCACATGAATTTATCATGGAACTGATGAGATTTACACTGAATAGAAATGTATTTGTTTGAAAATACCTATTACCAACAGGAATATGGTTCTGCTATGGGATCCCCATCCGCATGCGCATGCATGTTTATTTATGGGAAAGTTCGAAGAGGACTTAATTTACAACAATACGTTATATAGACCCCATATCAAATACTTTGTTCGATTTATCGATGATATTTTCATGGTCTGGTCAGGGAACGAGGTAGAACTGTCATCATTCTTGTCCTATTTAAGCTCTTGTGTAGAATCCATCACTTTCAGCATGGAAAAGAGCAGAGAATCCATTCACTTCCTAGACGTAAAACTATAATAACCTAATCGCCACAACCATCTACAGAAAACCAATGGATAAAAACAACCTCCTACAGTTTTCTAGTCACCACCCGGTGCCTTTAAAGAAAAGCCTGCCTGTCAGTCAATTATATAGACTCAAACGTATATGTAGCTCTCAGGAGGAGTTCCACTCCGAAAGTGAAAATATGTTGGGACGATTTGATGAAAAGGGCCCAAAGCAGTGTCTTAACTCTGCCATGGCCACTGTAAATCAAATTGAAAGAAAATAACTATTCCGTAAGAAAGAAAGAAACAGAACACCAGGCACCATCAATTATATCCTTACTTATGATCCATTTAGTTCCGTTATTAAGTCCACAGTCATGAAACACTGGCACATTCTATCATCAGATAGAACCTTAAATGACCGCTTCCAACACCCTCCACGCTTTACGCATAAAAGGGCTACTAACCTGAAGGACCGCCTAGTCAGAGCGGACTCGTATTCAAGGCCAGAGCCTTTTATTTATGGAAGCTTCCCATGTAGAGCATGTACATCTTGTAGCCACATGATCAAAACAAACACATTTCACGACTCCCACACGGGAAGAATTACAAGATCAGATCGCTAATAACATGTAATTCCACACACGTAATATATTTATTATTCTGCCAATGTAAAAAATACTATATCGGACAGACATCCCGCAAATTAAAAATCCGATTGAACGAACACAGAAGCAATATAAAGCGGGCCGACATTATTTCCCCTGTGGCACGACATTTTAACAAAATGGATCATAAAATCAATGGCATCAAGTGCATAGGTCTAGAGATGGTATTTCTTAATAGAAGGGGGGGTAACCATGAACAACTCTTTTGCAACAGGAATGTGTATGGATTCATCGGCTCAAATCTGTGTATCCATCTGGTATGAATGAAGAGTTCAATTTGGCTCCATTCCTTTAGGTGAAAGCTGAGCCTATTCTAAGCTGTTTACTGTATAAACAATAACTATAGTACACTGATTAATGAACGGTCTAAACAACCTGATACCCTCAATGTACTACAGTTTTTTGTTCCATACAGACTTGTAAATATTGTATTGTAATATGTATATATTAATGTGTATTGTGTTTCATACGTATAGCCAATACGCATTCATGTGATACTGTGATGAAATATCTACCTGTCAATCTAGCCCTGCAAATTACTGATCATGACGTCAACCTAGCCTGTTTGCTGATTGCTGATTGTTCCCAACTGCATGTTGTCAAGTACAGCCTAGTTAAGGCTTGTTTGTCACAACTATCATTGCACACTGATGAAGGCCGGATGGCTGAAAACGTTTTGTGCTTATACAAATTGTGCATATTAAAATAAAAACAACGACTTTCCTCGAGTGCGGCCCCTACTCCCTTTTTTGTGCCTGTAACCAGACACACATAGGGCCCAAGGATTGATTGAAAACTTTATTAACAGATTGCAGAATGGGTACGATACAGTACAGCTCAATACAACAACTGCTAAGAAGATGAAGACCAGAAAAAGATGTTCGTCTTGTTTACATAAGGGTCCTCCATTTTCAATTCATCAAGACATTTATGACATAAAAGACATACAAATATACAGTACTATGTAAGAAATCATAACACATTTTTATCGGAAGAATAAAATACATTAGAGGGGGCTGGGGTTGGGGGGGGGTTTGACATTTACCGGGGACAGTTTCTAATTGCAGCCACCCGTAGGTGCTCTTAGAGAGCGGTTTTGAAGGAGGTTTGGGATTCACATTCCTTTACGGCTGTGGGTAGGGCCACATTCACAATGTGAAGCACTTTGGTTGACAATCGTCATGTTTAAACGTGCTATATAAATAAATGTGATTGATTGATTGGATAATGAGAAAACCATGTCTCTTATCCTCAGACACCTGAGCAAACTGGTCAGCATATCATCTTGACTTAATGTTTCAAAGATCTCCTGTTCCAAATCATTATTGAGTAAAAGCTGAACTATTTCACAAATGATGACTACTCAATAATAGTTTCATACAGGCTAAAACACTGAAGCACACATTTAATATAAACGTACGACTTTGCTGCAGTCTCGTTCTCGGCGCTCACCTCCACAGTCCACACTGTTTGGAACATATTGAGCGCATCTTGCAAACTCACTCAAATCTTGATGAGACTAAAGCCATAAACTTTCATTGAACTATCAGCAACATTGTTGTGTTGGAACTAGGGATGGGTACCGAATTAGGTACTTTTAAGGGTACAGACAGAATCCCGTTGGTACTACTGAGTACCGATTCACGCGAGATCCGCCGGTGCCACATTTCGGCACACTAAAAAAATATAAATTTTTTTTGCTTACTTTTTATTTTCTTTTTTTCTTTTTTTTGACAACGTCAATGTTTTGTTTACCGTGAAACGAAACCTATGAAGTGTGCCGCACGTTCACGTCAACGTTCACACGCACAATATACGCTTACCTAGGAATTGACTTGATTCAACAACAAAGCAGTCGGGGCAATGGCAATGTTACACTTTACAAAGCTAGATGCAGACAACGCTCGCTGCAATAATATATATTCTTCTTTTTCTTTCGGCTTTTCCCGTCAGGGGTCGCCACAGCGGATCATCCGTTTCATCTCTCTGTCATCTGCGTTGTCCTCCGTCACTCCCGCTGTCCGCATGTCCTCCTTCACTGTGTCCATAAACCTCCTCTTGGGCCTTCCCTCCCCTCCTCTTTCCTGGAAGCTCCATCTCCAGCATCCTCCTCCCGATGTACCCCACCTTCCTCCTCCACACCATCTCTGTCTTGCCTCTCTCGCTTTCTGCCCGAACTGCTCAACATGGACCGTTCCTCTGATGTAGACATTTGCGATTTTGTCCAACCTTGTTACTCCCAGAGAGAACCTTAACATCTTCATCTCTGCCACCTCCAACTCCGCCATCTGCTTGTTGGTCAGTGCCACTGTGCCTAGACCATACAGCATAGCTGGTCTCACTACCGTGCTGTAGACCTTTCCCTTTACTCTTGCTGGTACCTTTCTATCGCAGATCACCCCCGTCATCCTTCTCCACCCGCACCACCCGGCCTGCACTCTCTTCTTCACCTCCCTACCACAGTCCCCATTACTTTGGACTGTTGACCCCAAGTACTTAAACTCGTCCACTTTTGGTACCTCTACTCCTTGCATCATCACCACCCCTCTGTCTTCCTTCCCATTCACACACATATACTCGGTCTTGCTTCTGCTCACCCTCATCCCCCTATTCTCCAGTGCATGCCTCCACTTCTCCAGGTTCTCTTCCACCTGCTCCCTGCTCTCACTACAGATCGCTATGTCATCTGTGAACATCATGGTCCACGGGGACTCCTGCCTGACCTCGTCTGTCAGCCTGTCCATCACTACTGCAAATAAGAATGGACTGAGGGCCGACCCTTGGTGCAATCCTACCCCAACCTTGAACCCTTCAGTCACTCCCACTGCACACCTCACCATAGTCGCACTGCCCTCATACATGTCCTGTACTACCCTCACAAACTTTTCCGCTACTCCTGACTTTCTCATACAGTACCACACCTCCTCTCTTGGTACCCTGTCATACGCCTTCTCTAGGTCTACAAAGACGCAATGCAGCTCCTTCTGGCCTTCTCTATACTTCTCCATTAACATTCTAAGGGCGAACAATGCGTCTGTTGTGCTTTTCCCTGGCATGAACCCATACTGCTGCTCACTAATCCTCACCTCTCCTCTTAACCTAGCCTCCACTATCCTTTCCCATAGCTTCATGCTGTGGCTAATCAGCTTTATTCCCCTGTAGTTGCTGCAACTCTGTGCGTCTCCCTTACTCTTAAAAATCGACACTTTGCCTCCACTCCTCTGGCATTCTCTCGTTTTCCAAGATGTTGTTGAACAATCTTGTTAGAAAAACCACTGCCATCCCTCCTAGGCATCTCCAGGCCTCCGCTGGTATGTCATCTGGGCCGACCGCCTTCCCACTCTTCATCCTCTTCAAAGCTGCCCTCACTTCCTCCTTACAGATCTGTTGCACTTCCTGGTTCACTGCCTCCACACTGTCCGTCCTCCTCTCTCTCATTTTCCTCATTCATCAGCTCTTCAAAGTACTCCTTCCACCTTCTCACTACACTGTCCTCGCTGGTCAGCACCTTGCCCTCCTTATCCTTTATCACTCTGACCTGCTGTATATCCTTCCCTGCCTGGGTCCTCTGCCTAGCCAGCCTATATAGGTCCTTTTCTCCTTCCTTGGTGTCCAACCTCTCATACAGCTCGCTGAATGCTCTTTCCTTCGCCTTCGCCACCTCTCTCTTCGCCTCCCGCCGTCTCTCCATGTATGCCTGTCTCTACTCTCGTCATCCCTCAGTCTGTCCCACTGCTTCTTCGGCAACCTCTTCCTCTGTATACGAGGTTAGGACGCTAAGCCGTTTTTTTTTGTTTATTCATCCTATTGCTTAATTATTAGCCAATAAGATTCAAGCTGGGTTGGGCTTAGCTCCTAAGCCTTAACACGGCCCAGCTTGGTTCTCTAGGTAGGGGAATATATGCTAATTTCGCGTCTGGCCAATTAAATCACATTACAAGCAAACGTGACCAAACGTCTTCGCCTCGCGGGCACTTTGGAATATGCAATGAAGCATATAGCACTTTATTAGCAACTTATTTTTCACCGGCGGGACCTTTACTGAGGACCAGCACAGCACACCACTGTGGATATTATGATTTAACAAATCT
Organism: Notolepis coatsorum; assembly: GCF_963971535.1. Classification (NCBI taxonomy): domain Eukaryota; kingdom Metazoa; phylum Chordata; class Actinopteri; order Aulopiformes; family Paralepididae; genus Notolepis; species Notolepis coatsorum. The sequence continues at coordinate 7,894,613 of NC_140174.1, forward strand.
ATCTGTCCAGGAGGAGGACCACATTATTGGCCAGGTAAGCAGCCTACATAGGCTAGCTTGGTTTCTAACGAACGTTATCAGGCTAGCTTGGTTGCTAACTAACGTAACCAAGCTAGCTTGGTTGTAGCCCCTTTCGTGACTGCGATGCAAGCCAGGGGCTCGAATACACAGTCACTTCTTCCTCAGTAGTATAGCCAGGTTAATTTGCACCACCAAGTACTGCTTAAAAGCTAGCGGTGGGTCCAAAATATATCAGATATAAATTGCAAAGGTACCCAGCGTTCCATTAGGGTTTCACACACACACGCGGCGGGGTTTGAAAGCTTGCCGTTGCTAATAAACATTTTAAATCATTTTTATAAACGAGTAAAAAAATCACTGAGCTAGCCTTCGCTAAAATGGCTGCTTCCGCATTTTACAGTAGGAGCGCTGTGATTGCTGGGCGCACCAGACACGTGACAAAGCAGCCAGCAATCACAGCACGTAAGTTTCACCACGGACGTATGGACCCGTGATGTTTGTTTGGTTTATTTAATTCTTTTTGAGGTGTGCTGTCCTATAAATGCCAAGTAATAGTTGTTTCATGGACCAAGACCACAACAGTCTCCTCTCCTATAGCGTCAAATGTTTTATCTGCTGACAAAGCACAATACCTGTTGGTTTTTAGTTCACTCATTGTTCAGGGAAACACATTGTTAATGACATTGACGGATTGTGAATTTTGTGATTGACTCAAATTATACTTATTTGGAAAAATAAATAGTCACTTTATTTGAAGAGTCAAAAACTGTTCTCTTGGCTTTGTTTTGTTCATAGTAGTAACGCCGCAGAGCCATACTGTACATGGTGACTGCTTGGTTTGACTGGCCGCCGAGCCATACTGTACATGCTGACTGCTTGGCTTAAATATAAAAAAATATATAAAAAAAAATATTTAATAAAATAATTTAATAAAAAAATATTTAATAACTTTTCTTTTTGGCATCCTCTGTTATTTTACCCACGCGACGCCACTGCCATTACATGGGCCCAATCGAAAAGAAAACCAACCCAGTCTATCTCAGTTTATAAAACATGGTCATCCCTGATAGAAATATAAAAACAGTGCAGCTATCTAATTATATGTAGGTTAAACTAAGAGCAGATGCATCCAACATGTCGCCTACTAAACTACTATCCTCCTAATATGTCACATTATGATAATTTCTACTCCTCAGCATTTTGGAGACAGGGTAAGGGAGAATTCTGCTGTAGGATCTGATTCCAGACCAGAAGGGGTGTGTGGCTCCAGAGGGTGAGGACACCATCTCTGGGCATTTCACATCTAGACCATCTCTGAATCTACCACCAGTAATGTTACAACCAAGTCATGTCAAGAGTTTTATTTGTCACGGCATACAAGGCATACAGTGAAATGCGGGTGGTCATGCCCGCAGCGATTGTGCAATAATACAAGACAAGAATAAGACATAACAGGTATAATGTATACATAAAGTTTAAAAAATGCATGGTAAAAGACATGCTAAGGTCCTGCGATAGTGCAATACAGTGTTAAGCTACGGATGAGGCACTGGGTCTTATGTACACTACTATAAAATACTATACTATACAATATACAGTTACACTATATAACCTTATGAGATCTTGCTATATCCATCTATTACTATACAAGAACCACTCCCGTTCTTTAAATTTTTTAAATTTTTTAGAAATATCCCAGTGAGTCACACCCTCAACCCCAGTGAGTCAAGGGGAAGGGGTAACTAACATAAAAGATGGTTGTGTTGTAACCTGGGGAAAATGTGCCAAGGCCAACAACAAATGAGGTGAAAGAAAGTGATATATTGTGCAATTGATATTTACAGTGTGCACAATAAACGAAAGACAGACTAAATACACAATATTTATATTTACAGTGTGTACAATAAACCAGCGACAGACTAAATACACAACAATGAAAATCGTGTATTCTGGAGATACATAACCAAACATACAAACTATGTATTGTATGTTTGGCGCATTCATCTTCCTTGGGTCACATCTGAATTAATTTCGCATCTTCAAGCAGAGAGATAAGGCCTGGGCCTCATTTCGCAGGACAAATGATCCTGAGGATTGGGAAAAATACAGATTGTTGAGAAATAAAAGTAAACTATGACTAAAAATGTCAAATCTAATTATTATAAAGATTCTCTCATTCAGGATTTTTTAAATCCTAAACTATTTTGGAAAAATATTTAAAAAAATGTATTACAAATGCACCAGATAAAATTGTTCGTAACAATCAGCTAAAAGTAAATAACACAATATTACATGATCCTTTTTCAGTTGCTCAAGCTTTTAACCATAATTTCTCCTCTGTCTGTACTCCAACAATGCCTGATCATTTATCTGTGCCATTCAATACACCACCTTGTCACAGCTCCTTCTACTTCAGGAAAATCACACCAATTGTTAATGCCACTAATGATCTCAAAGTGAGCAGCGTCCTGGGTTAGATGGCATTGAAAACAAATGTAAAAACTGATGTATCCACTCTGTAATCTTTTTAATTTGTCTTTATCTACTTGTGAAATACCCTCTATTATTCTTCTTGTAGAGTGCCTCTGTGTGTTTTGACCCCATTCAGTTTATTGTCGATGTGTACACCGAGGTATTTGTAGTCCTCAACCATGTCCACATCGACTCCCCTGATGGATACAGGGGTCACAGGTGCACTCCTCCTCCTCTGATCCACAACCAGTTCCCTGGTCTTCGTCACATTTAGCTGCAGCTATTTTTTATCGCACCATGTGACGAAGTGCACCACCAGTGCCCGGTATTCCTCCTCATCACCGTCCTTAATACGTCTCACTATCGTAGAGTCATCAGATAAATAATAAAGTAAAACAATCTCCTGGTTTGGATTATCTCCTCCTCCAGAGACTGTGTTCTGCCTCTAATGTGTGTTCTGCCTACTTTAGAACAGCCGTCTCGTTTGGCCAATTAGCAAACATTCTACATACTTTAACACAACGTTGCCTAACCTAGCGAAGACAATCTTGTTGTAAGTAACTAATGCATATGTAGACACCTGAATATGTCTGGCTATTATTCAGAGTGTCTAACGTTAATCTTTTGCATTCCCTGTGTTCACGTGGACGTTGTAACCAGTTGACCACTCTTGATCATACCTACCCGGACATGGATAATTAACGTGCAGTTCTCTTTGATCACCCCTCCCTGAATATTGACTATTAACTTGCTGCCCTTTGATTCTCCTCTTCAAAACAAGGGCGTTTCATAGCAGGACAGGACTACAGGTGCCGGCAGGGGGCGGTGTAAGAAGGAAGGACATCAGGGGCGAGTAAAAAAGAAGTTCAACGTGAAGTGCAACACAGAGGAAGACTCTCTTCGGCGTTCGACACAGACGAGGAAGGACGTCAACAACAAGAGCCCAGCAAAAGGAATAGACTCAGCTACAAAACGGGTTATTCCAGAAGTACATGCGGTAGTTGAGCGTTTGATTAATGCGCCGGATAGGCTCAGTTACACAACAGGTTATCCTAGAAATATCTGCGGTAGCTTAGCGTTTGGTTTATGTGCTAGAGACACTGTGAAGGAATCAATAGGCGAGCATCGTCGGAGAGCAGGTGGTAGACCTTAGCCACCTTGCGTGAGCTGTTTATAGGCGTCATAGTAGGAGGGTTCAATCAGGGGCGTATCTAGACCCAGCACTTCAGTAGGGCACAGAAGGGCACCAAAAGCTATGAAGCGGGAGCGCGTAACGCGACGCGAAAAAAATTTGGCCGGTTTTGGCCGGTTTGTGGGCGAAAATGGGTGGATTTTGTAACTATTTTTTTTTAACTTTTTTTCGGTTTTAGGGTTAGGTTAGGGTTATGTTATTTAATTATTTTGGGGAGCCAGCCCCCCAAACTCCTGAAATGCATAGAAATCTATGAAATAAATAAAACAATCTGACATTTATATTAAAAAGAGCTAGCCACCCAAACCCCTAAAATACATAGAAATCTATGCATTTTGGAACAGTTACTATATATATAGTCAAGAAAGCATTTAGTCATACTTAAAGTTTAAAGTGCTTTACTTGCATTGAACATTGCATTGAACATTGAGGAGACATCATTAGAAAGCACAATGTATGTTTCCATAGTTACGCAGATGACACACAATTGTACATCTCCGCTGAACCAAATGATCACACAGCTATAAACTCCATTTCCGCCTGTCTCTTAGCAATAAACAAATGGATGACGAACAACTTCCTAAAATTAAATGAGGGCAAAACTGAAATCCTACTAGTCGGTCCTATAACAAAAAGAGAAATGTTACAGAGCAATATGGGGCAACTTACTCCTTGGATCAAACCCGAAGTTACAGCCTTTGCTAACTATGCACCAAAGTTATGGAACACACTACCTATGGACATTAGGGAAGCTAGATCTCTTAATATTTTCAGAAATAAGCTAAAAACGTACCTCTTCACCATAGCCTTCTAATACACCCCGCTGTTGATTGTACTGCACTATTTTACTCTGGCCATTCTATTGCATAATTTTACTATCTATTCTACTATTCTATTATTGCACTGTATTATTGGTGTGCAAACCAGTCAACTTACAAAAAAGAGCCTGTTGGAGGATTTCAACAAGATAAATGCAGTGTAAAATATTTCACTATAATATTTCAAAGCGAAATAAAAATATTATAATAATTATTTGATCATGTTAAATGATCATTTGATCATGTTAAAAAAGGGAAAATAAAAAACATTTGTTAAAAAAAAAAAAAAAAAAAAAAACATTTTTTTTCTTTTTTCTTTTTTATCACTGGGGCACAGATGATCATCAGTAGGGCACGTGCCCTACTGATAGTGGTCTAAATACGCAGATGGGTTCAATACGACCCACAGTTTAGTTGTGTTTAGGCGAGCCCCACAGTTTAGCACACGCGATGGCTCCCCTCTTCAGCCCAGCAGAGGACGCCATTACACTGCACGTTGCTCCAGCCTCTTCAAGCCGTTGCCCGCAGCACCTGCCCCCAGCGTCTACTCTGCCCCGCCGGCTGTTATCGCGGGATCTCCGTCTGCCATCTTAGCATCCGGACTAGTGGTGCTAAGATTGGGCCCCATCCATCTTGGATAAGTATCAGAGGTGCTCTGAGTGTGGAAACGTGTTCGGTAGACAGTCTACTGTGGGGAGCAAGCTCTTTAAGCGTGAAGATGAATGGTGCTTTGAATGCACACTGGAGAGCAGTGTAAAGGGGCGCCCCAACCATTTCAAGCCGGCTGTAGATAGGAGTTTATTTGCTAAATGTGGGCCCACTGTTAATTTCTTTTGAGTGTAATAACATGTGTGTTCCTTTATAAAATTCTCATTCAGTAACCCCTTTTATCCCTTCCCTTTTCCTCCCCTCTCTCCCCACATATGGAGTAGTGGAACAGTATATGTAAACCCTTAAAGGGAAGGTCTTGTTACTGTGTCTAGCCCAGTGTGGGAAGCACTTTAGTCTGTGTTACAGAGCGAGAGCACTTGGTGCCCAGGGCGTAATTAACTTGAATCAGACTGTATTTATTTGTAACTTGAATCAGACTTCTCACTAAACAAATACTGAATGGGAGCACTGTGTGTGTGTCTGTTACTGAGTCTGTGTCTTAACCCTTTTCTGCCCGGGTAACGCTCATTATTATTTAACCCTTTCTCCACCCCTGCCTATAGTTTATTGTTAAAGGTCTCTACAGGTCCTTAAGGAAGGGTACTGCTTTGGGGAGTGAAAACATTATCCATCTTACTGCCATCAGGTGTGGGAGGGCACAGGAAGTACTGCGGGAAGTGGGGGTGTGTGGGGAGCTACTGCTGATCGCCCTGGAGGGCAAGAAGGACCAGAGTACCACCCCTAAGTCAGTGAATCCTAGGCCCCATCCGCTCCTGCTGCTCAACCTCCATTTTGACATTCCTGGCCTACAGTCGCTCCTGCTGCATCCCGCTACCAGGTGGCCGTGTATAACCACTCCCATAAAGCAGGGATAATCCACCCTGCTACACATAGAACACTAGATTTCTCATATAGAATCCCATATAGCGAACATTAATAAATACTTAACCTGCAAACATGAAATGGTTCTGACAGCTCAATATTGATGTAACTATGATAATCGCTGGGATCTGGTCTCTCTTTCGGCCGGTACGTGAAATATCCGAGCCCTTGCTCAGTGGCTGTCACGATACACTCAGGCGCTCCGTGGGAGAGAGCAGCGTGTGGAGCAGCAGTGGCTCTGAGCAGCAACCTGTGTCGTATCGCCATCGTGTGTTCAAAAGGTGGAACTTCATACTGTATCCATTCAATGGACAATAATGGAAATGTATTCAAATAAAATGCTCGTCATTGACCGATTTGGAAAATATTCGGGAATTCGAGTCCTTGGCCTGGGCGATGTTTCATCCAAATCAGACCAGAACCTTAGAAGTTATGGCTAATCAGTGGCGGCCGGTGGGTACTTCGCCACTAGGGGCGCTATACCAAACATTTTGCAAACATGTACAGTACAGTACCACGCAACAGACTCATGGCAAGACGTGAGCGATTCGACTCACGCTCACGGCAATGAATCGGCTCTTATGAACGAGTCGCTCAGCTGTTACTACAACAACACACAACCAGTCAAATAAAGTATAGTCTAGACTCTAATTCACAACTTGAAACACAATATATAAATAGAAAAGTTAGAAACAAAACTTGCCCCGTCTCCAAACACAGGCAGATCTCTCCCTCTCTCCTTCTCTCTCTCACACACAGCGCGACGTGGAATCGATTCGTTACACAATCAGACCTATTATATACCAAGAATAACTTCAGTATGAGTACAGGGCTCTACACATATTTTGCATATTGTTAAACGAGCCAAGGCTAGCTATTAAACTATCGATATGAATCGAAAATCTGGGACCCTGATGTAAACAAGACAAACGTCTTTCTCTGGTCTGCATCCCCTTAACAATTGTGTGTATTGAGCCGTACTGTATTGTACCCATTCTGCAATCTGTTAATAAAGTTGAGAGCTGCAGTAGTTAAATCAATGAGCCATCGACATAGTCAGTGTGGTAACGTTATTATTGCATCCAAGATTGATACACGGCTGGCTAGGCAGTTGGTAGTCATAGTCTTGTGTTATAAAATAAATAAACAATCAGCAATGTCTCGCTTCATGAATGGCCAGCAGTAGCCTAACAGTACTGCTCCTAAAAAAAACTATTTACAAACGTTAACGTTAACCACAGAGAGAGAGAGAGAGAGAGAGAGAGAGAGAGAGAGAGAGAGAGAGAGAGAGAGAGAGAGAGAGAGAGACTCACTGTTTAGTTGAAACGTCCAGGGCAGGAGAGCTTGATAAACGTGTATAATCCACTGATGATGTATTCCAGACCACTGTCCACTGTAGTCTGTCTCCAGACTGCATCCGCCATATAGCTTGTTAGCCAAGTGTTAGCTCGTTAGCACAACACAAGTACATTCCTTTGTCCATTTCCGCTCGAACAGACTGCAAACTACCTGGCGTTCTATCGCCATGCTCTAAGACAAACTCTAACCTTAACCAACTTTGAAAGAGTGCCTAAGCTTAACAGTCTAAAGAACTTGCAGTCACGGCACGCTCGTCTAAGACAAACAGCTGCCTGCATCATTCTCACAACAACACAACTATCTCCACCGACCAACCTAGGAATAACCTAGAATTGGAACATTAGAAATTGGATTCGGCCAATCAGAGATGGTCTCTGTGAAATTCTGCTACGGAAAAAAATACTGGCGTCGGCCAATCAGAGAGCGTCTCCGCGAAATGCGGCTACAGATATTCTTGACGCTACTGGCTAGACCGCTTCAAATCGCGCCCGGATTCCAACATAATAGTCATATTTCAACGCACAACGCGTTATGCACTGATTGGCTGTGACGGATACAGCGATCAAACTGTGACGCGCACTCAGAGCGCTATCGCGTATAGCCCGGGCCGAGAAATACAAAAAAAGAAAAAAAAAAAAAAAAAAACGTGATGTCACTTCCTGCTCTGGAAAACGAGTGTTTTTTAATTGCGATAATAACCTTATATTGTGCATTGGAAATACAAACATACTTAAAATGAGTAAATATTATTCATTTTAAACATGTTTATATTATTTATAGGGCTATAAAACAAAAAACAAAAAGATACTTTTTCTTGTTCTACTCTCATATAACCAGGCAGGGCCTGAAGGGGGGGCGGCGCCCTTGCGCCCCTAGTGGCAGAGCCGCCACTGTGGCTAATGCAGACAGACAGACAGAATGACCACAGGAGTGATTGCCATACCCCCTCCAGGTATCACGTAATCCAGTTGCGGACTGGGACCATAATTCCTACCGGGAATTTGACTCAGGCAGGCCAGGCCAGGCCAGGCACATACCCATACAGTACAAGGGGTCGGTAATTATGTTTGCTCACGGGCAAATTTCCCCCCAAGCCATTGAATGGCGGGCCAGGACCAAAAACAATGGCTAATTTAATATAATGAGTGAATTTTTTTAACTCTGTCAAAATAAACTAGCATAGGTGGCATAATAAACTGTAAGCGACATATACATGTTTGCACTGTCTTTTTTCTATTATAAAGTGCCTCTCGGGTGCATAACACATGAACAGATCAGTCATTTGATTTTAATGCAGGTGCTCGCATTATAAATGTATTATTATTATTATTATTATTATAACACATGAACAGATCAGTAGGGTGGGCATTTGATGTGCAGCACTGCGGCGGGTGTATTATAAATCGAATGTATTATTATTATTAAAACACAACTCACCATAATGCAGCCCTGCCCTGGGCTTATTATTGTTTCTGTTTCGGTCATCCAAAATCCCTGCTAATGTTTGAAACATGTCAAATGTCCACTCGCGTTGAATGAATCTTCTGCCAACTTGAACACAGTTGCTTCATTGCCTCGTGTTGCCATGTCAACACGCGAGAGTCACCTGTTGCGATAAACCCGTATTTTAAGTATGACTCCTGTTTATTAAAAGAAGCTTTATGTGTCTTGGAGGTCGTAGGCTCCTCTTCTGGCTCCTCAGTTGGTATTTCCCCGTTGCAAAGAAGCTATCCAAAGACGTTTGTTTTGTTAACGTTAGTCGCTCGCATGATCGCATCCCAAACGCGGAAGTGAAAGTGCGTTAGGGAAAATATACATGCGGCCCGGTGGAACTATTCCATTGGTTCTCCCAGTCCACGTGACCATTTCTAGCATTTCAATTGGCTATAGTGACAGACATAGATATGATGAATAGATAGATACAGCTTCACAAAGACACTCTGGCATCACGAGTGAATATTTCCTGCGCGTAAAATAAATATCATATTCTCAAAATAAACTGACGGGCCAGAAATTATTGCTGGCGGGCCCATTTCGGCCCGCGGGCCGCCTATTGCCGATCCAATAAAGTGATCAACATCCGGAGTTTCCACGTCAATTTCAATGTCCATCTGATTCAAAACTTGTGTAGTAACACGGAAGAGCCCTTCGGAGCTAAACCAATCAGAGAGCATCTTCGCAAACTGTGGCTACGAAAAAAAATCACGCATTCCTGCCTGCTTGCCTGAACTTATTATGCGCAAATATAAACATGTATACCGACCTGGCCTGCTTCGGAGTTCAGTGGCCTGACTGCGGGCACAAACAAACAAATTTAAAAATAAAAAAAAGCATTTGCCAGTCTGCCAGCTGCAGCCAGGCCATGCCAGTCTGCCAGGCCACCGGGAGTTTCCCGGTGGTCCCGATGGTCAGTCCGCTAGTGCCGTAATCCAAAACTGCCAAGAAACTGGCTTCAATGATCCTCTTCCAGGTTTTCATCAGGTGTCTCTGATTCTGTATAAGAGGCAATTTTTTGCTGCAATTTATGTTCTGTAATGCTCTTGTTATAGAAAATGTCATGTTTCTCTGTTTAAATACATATTCTCTGTAAAAGCCTTAACTAGTTAATATAGTTTAACTAATATACAGACAGGACACTAGGGTGACAGTCTAACAGTGTTATTAAAACAACAACCCAAGGCCCAGGACAGTTTGTCTTAGATATGACATATTTCCAGAAAATCACCTCTTGTCTTTTTATTGTTGTCTTTCGTTTCATATCAATCTTGTGTCAGATATGAAAAAAAAACCTAAACGAAAGTTTTTTCATTTGTCATCTTTGTTTTCATTTGTCATTCCAAGCTTGTGTATTTGATTGTAAGTCTGACCAGACCTCTGTCTCACTTTCTGGTCAGACGCTTGTGTATACTTGTCTTGACTCGATCCGAATTTCTACAGTTCACTGTCTTGGCTCATTTGAAATATTCCACAACACTGTTAATGTTAGATCCATTCACAGTGATCTAGAAAACAGCTGGAACTTTATTAATAATAATAATACATCCGACTTATATATCACTTCTCTTGGTACCCAAAGACGCTTAAAACACATTTGCATTCAGTACCAGTTTAACATTAATACATATCTTACTCGGCACTAAAGTGGCAGATTCTCAACAGCTAATTCTACTGTATTGTTTACACTCTGTAAATAAAATAACCTTGATCAGGGCCAGCATTACTCATGATGGAAATAAAGCTGATTACAGCAAACCGCGCAATGTAACCATGAGAAGTTTCACATGCATCACATTAGATGTACTCTGCAAAACTGTCTCAGAATGTAACTCCTCCACCTCAGACATTGACCCTATACCTACAGCTTTCTTAAAACGGGTATTTAATAGTGTTTCAAGCCCTGTGCTAGATATCATAAACACTTCCCTTAGAACTGGTATTTTCCCAGATGCCTTTAAAACAGCAGTTCAAAAAAAGCCATTACTAAAAAAACCTAACTTGGATAGTAAAGTAATGGCAAATTATCGTCCAATATCCAACCTACCATTCATTAGTAAAGTACTTGAAAAGATAGTTTCAGTTCAAATTAATTCCTTTCTTGAAGAAAACAACATCTTAGAAGAATTTCAGTCGGGATTCAGAAAATATCATAGCACTGAAACTGCCCTCACCAAAATAATCAGTGACCTCAGGCTAAACTCTGACGAGAATAAGATCTCCATCCTTATCCTGCTAGATCTCAGTGCAGCATTTGATACAATCGATCACGTTATTCTAATCGATCGTCTTGAAAACCGTGTCGGTTTCTCAGAACATGTGCTAAGCTGGTTTAAAACATACATCAGAGGGAGGAAATTCTATGTTAAACTAGGAGGCCACATGTCTGAGATATATGACAACAACTATGGAGTTGCACAAGGGAGTTGCTTAGGTCCTTTACTCTTCTCCCTTTACATGTTACCGCTGGGTGATATCATCAGAGAACATAATGTAGGTTTCCATAGCTATGCGGATGATACACAACTGTACATATCTGCTGAACCAAATGATACAGCGATTAACTCCATTACAGACTGCTTACTGGCAATAAATAAATGGATGAGTAAGAACTTCCTGAAACTAAACGAGAACAAAACTGAAATTCTAATTATCTGCCCCAAAACTAAAAAAGAAACGTTAATAAAGAACCTGGGAGGACTAACCCCTTGGATCAAATCTGAGGTCACTAGTCTCGGGGTTATCATAGATTCAGAACTGAACTTCAATTATCATATTAACAAAGTGACGAAAACATTGTTCTTCCATCTCAGAAATATAACAAAAGTACGACCATTTATTAATCAAAACAATGCTGAGAAGCTAATTCATGCATTCATATCTAGCCGGTTAGACTACTGTAATGCACTTTTCACAGGTCTCCCTAAGAAAACCACAGAGAGGCTTCAGTTAATCCAAAACTCTGCAGCCCGACTGCTAACTAGAACCAAAAGGAGAGAGCACATTAGTCCAGTCTTAGCTGCTTTACACTGGCTTCCTGTAACATTTAGAATTTACTTTAAGGTCCTTCTCCTTACATACAAAGCTCTAAATGGACAGGGACCTAGCTACATCGCCAACACTCTAATAAATTACAGGCCAGCAAGAACACTGCGATCATCAGCTACTGGACTACTAGAGGCTCCCAGAAACAGTCAAAAGAGGATCGGTAATGCAGCCTTTATCAACTATGCCCCAAAACTGTGGAACAAAATACCCCAAAACATCAGGGAAGCCAACTCGCTAGACATCTTCAAAAGACAGCTTAAAACATATCTCTTTGCTCAGGCATTTCAATGAAACATCAGGGATATCCTGACTAATTGTACCTTACCTGCACTATTCTTACCCTACCTACGTTCATACACTTCCAATCAAATTCATATGTCGGTTTTATGCAAATTATATCTCACTACCTCCTATGCACTGTCATTTAAGAGCACTGCTCTGTTGTAATTTAGAACTGTACTTTGTAAAGAAACTCAAAGTTAAGAGCGATGCTCTGTTGTTGTGAGCGACACACTGCTCTGTTGTTCTAAAAGGTAATTTAGAACTGTACTTTGTAAAGAAACTCAAAGTTAAGAGCGATGGACTGCTCTGTTGTATGTTAGAGCGACGGACTGCCCTGTTGTATGATTTGTCGTGTAAGAGTAATAAGCCATTGGTAACTGAGGCACAGTGGTTTATGGGTAAGAGTAAGAGTAAGACTGTAAGAGTAAGTAAGTACCATGTTAGAGCGACGGACTGCTCTGTTGTATGTTAGAGCGACGGACTGCTCTGTTGTATGTTAGAGCAACGGACTTCTCTGTTGTATGTTAGAGCGATGCTCTGTTGTATGTTAGAACTTTGTAAAGAAACTCAAAGTACTAAGAGCGATACACTGCTCTGTTGTTATATATTTAAGCATTACATCACGCGCAGGAGTGGTTTGTGAACAATAAACCATGCCTAGGGGTGGTCGTTAGACCCCCCTAGGCATGGTTTATTGTTCACAAATCACGACTGCAAGTGGTGTAATGCTTTTATACAACTGCCACATTCATCCAACCTTATTGCTATACAATAAACACACATTAATCGAAGATTTATTGAAAAAACCATCCGAAGTAGTTCCCATATGAAGGAAACGGGTGCTTTTGGGTGTTTTTCAATGTATGTGATGTATAGATTGGGGGGAGATGAGAGCATCTAAAGGGTCGAAATGTGCAGGCTGACGGTGGTGGAAGCAGGGAACGGTGGTTCAGAGCGAGCAGGATAGCAGCACACTGAGCAAGGGATGTTGACATTCCAATCTGGAACAAACTGATAGCAGCAGAGAGCAGGAGGGAGAGGGGTGACATCCTTAATGAAAACAGTAGAAACTGCATTTTGATGTGTGTAAAGGTTAAACGCGGTTGTCATGACAGCGCGTCGCATGACAACCAGGAGAGGGGCGGGGGCCGTCGTTGCTATGACGAAGATCTATAAGTCGAACAGTGTTTCCGGGTGTAAGGCAGACCAAGAGCGACTAGGACTGAGATCACACAGAAGACACTCTCTCCTCTCATCACAGAGAGGGGGGGGGGAGGAAGGATGCCACATCATCATTAGCTTCGGCTAACGCGAGGAGGGTTTAGGCTAAAGACCAGGCCTGACCACCATTGGACTGAATAGCAGGAGGACGATAGACTGAACACACCGAAAGATCATTAGAATAGACTTTTCAAGGACAATACCATCTGTTAACATCTGAGCTGAGGCTTCTGTTTCTATCAATAAACAACTCTTCTCCTTGTAAGGTATTACGCTGTGTCAAAGTGTCGAATTCTTACGAAGGTGGAGAATTATTATGGTTTGCGGACCGCACTAACGGGGAGAGATAAGGATTTTATCAGCCAGTATAGGAGACGTCAGGACCATTAAAATTACACAACGCAGAGGAATTGGATGGAGAGAGGATAACACAAGAAGACGTGATACTGGCCAGATTGATCAGGATCTAACACACAACAAAAAAGAGAAATTGCCTCCATGTGGATGCAGCTCGGAAGTGCATCCAACCAACTAACACATCCAACTGTCTTTCAACTAAGACATCCAACCAACTAACACATCCAACTGTCTTGCAACTAAAACATCCAACCAACTAACACATCCAACTGTCTTTCAACTAAGACATCCAACCAACTAACACATCCAACTTTTCTTTTGTTTTTAATTATGAAGTTAGCGGTTGTTATTGGAATGATTGATTGATTGATTGAAACTTTTATTACCAGATGCAGAATGGGTACAATACAGTACGGCTCAATACACACAATTGTTAAGGGGATGCAGACCTACTTTCTATAGAACTTCATTCTTAGATGCTTCTATAGAAAGTAGGTAAAACAAATTAAAAAGTTTTCTTTGCCCTATAGGGAAAAAAAAGTTTTCTTCGCCCTTTTTTTATTTTTTTTTAAACCTACTTTAGAGGGCCTAAACTTAACCAGTTGGAAACCAAGCGTACAGTAATAAAATTAGCAATCAACCAATCAATCAATTCAATAGGCCATGCTCACTTAAAACAGCGCAACACCCAGCTCTCTCTCAGTCTGACTCTCCTCCGCCGTTGCAGACAGGAGTGTGTGTGTGTGTGTGTGTGTGTGTATGGGGGTGGGGGTGGGTGGGTGTGCCAGACAGTGTGAGAGTGAGCTCTGCAGTCAGGGGGAAGGAAGAACTTTTTTTTTTAAATTGCAAATAATCAATCAATCAATCCGCGATTTTTCTTTTGTTCCACAATGACTCATGACCCATAGATTACACAATCCAACATTGTGTAAGAGACTAAGACATTCGCCGTGACAGAATCGGTTTATATTTAGTCGTTATGACGCTATCAACATATCCATTTGTTAAAGATTATTGTCCGCCATCTTGTTTTTCCGAAAGATCCGCACGGCGGAGTGATGTGATTCGGTTGTGGGCGGGTCCTGGGACCAGGAGCGTGGATTGTGACAGATACATACGTGTAAATGGACTGTTTCAGCCAATCAGAATCGAGAAATTTGCATGCCGTTGTATAATTTTTATTCAACAATCTTATCACACTTTTTTACTGTCTGTTCTATTTTATTATTTTTAGCTTTATCTTAAACTGAATCAAACCACACTTTTTTACTCGATCTAATCTATTCTATTTTATTATTATTATTATAATTTTTTTAGCATTTTTACAGCTTTATTGGTCACGCAGGACCGACAGAGGAGAGGGCGAACGGGAGGAGAGGTGGGGAAGACATGCAACAAATAACGACGGGAGCTGGGATCGAACCCGGGTCGGCCGCGTAGGTGCGCGAGGCACTATGGTATGCGCCACGAGGGCGCCCTCTATTTTATTATTTGTATTACTGAAAAACTGTGATTTGCCTTACCTTGCTACCTCTCTATCTCTTTGTATTTAAATATATATATTTTTAATGCTCGCTTATGCCTGTATTTTTTACTGTTGTGAAGCACTTTGAACTGCAACCTCTGTATGAAAAGTGCTATACAAATAAAGTTATTATTATTATTATTACTACTACAGTACAGCATCATCTGCATGAAAATGAGATGAGACAATATCAATAATAGAAATAGTGTCGGGCGCTCCAGTAGCACACCATATAGCGCGCTGAGTCGCGAAGCGGTCGTCCCGGGTTCGCTTCCCACACCCGGTGACCATTTGCCGCATGTCTTCCCCTCTTCTCCTCCCGTTCTCCCCCTCCTCTTATCGGTCCTGCGTGACCAGGAAAAAGCTGTAAAAATGCTAAAAAGATAATAAAAAAAAAAATTATAATAATAGAAATAGTGAACATTTACATTTTACATTTACATTTAGTCATTTAGCTGACGCTTTTATCCAAAGCGACTTACAAGTTCTGTACGACAAGCCATCAGGAAGGGCACAACTCTATCAGCTGAGTAACAATGTTCGTCAAAGTGTTGAGTGCTACAGTGTAGGTTAGTTTATTAGGACAAGTGCATGACAGTATGGTTAGTTAGGGTTAGATAATTATTATTATTATTTTTTTTAATTCAGATAATGGTTGAAGAAGTGCGTCTTTAGTCGACGGCGAAAGATTGGACGTGTTTCGGCTGTCCTAACTGGGGTGGGTAGTTCATTCCACCATTGTGGGGCAAGGACTGAGAATAGGCGACTTCTCTTTGATGACCCTCCCGGAGCTTGGATAGGAGTAGGTCTGAGGCGGCCAGAAGAAGCAGAGCATAGGGGTCTTGAGGGTGTGTAGTTAGAGACCATTGACCGGAGGTAGGCGGGAGCAGTTCCCTTTGCCGCACGGTATGCTAGGTCGAGGGCCTTGAAGCGGATTCGTGCAGCAATGGGGAGCCAGTGCAGGTCCCTAACAGGACCCAACATTGATCCCTCTGGAACACATTTAGTTACCGGTAAGAACTCGGATAGGGTTCAATTAGGGGTGGACGGTATGTTCTAAAATTTATATCACGGTATAATTTGAAGCATAGACGGTAACGGTATATATCACGGTATCATCGTTTTTGATAAAAAAAATTATTTTATTTTATATAATTTTTTTTTATTTTTTATAAAATATATATATTATATAATTAGACTTGTACTTGTATTATCTGCGAGACATCGCCACCACGCAACAAGCTCCACTGTCTGTGTGTACTCTAGTAGCCTCCAGCTACGGCCAGGATTCTCCGGAGCTGCACCTGGACCTATACTCGAGTAGCCTCGAGCAGAGCTACGGCCAGGATTCTCCGGCGCTGCACCTGGACCCTATTGTATTGGTATAACGTTAGCAAGCCCTCAGCTCGAATACGCATCGAATCAGTGTTATAAGCAGTGTTGTGCTAGTTACTGAAAAATAGTAACTCAGTTACTTTACTAGTTACTTCATTTCAAAGTAACTTCGTTACTGTACTAGTTACTTACACCCAAAAGTAATGAGTTACTGTGAAAAGTAACTATTTAGTTATTTAAAAAAAAAGATAAAAAAAAAAGATTGCTCCCGAGTCCCATGCCCTATAGTACTCAAAATCGGTTGATCAACTTGACAGTTTCCATTCACATCACCAAACTCTGCTAAGCAATGTGGTCTAGATACAAACACAAATCTGACACAAACAAATGTTGTCCCGAGTCATATAATAAGAAGTGCGCCGGTTGAAGGAACAGCCTTGATGTCGCCGGAGCGTTTCATTATAACCATTATAATTCAAGGGTACTACGACTATGCTTGCACCTCATGGTACCAAAGCACCTCAAAGGCGCTTAAAACAAAATTACAAACATCACAAAACAAACTGGTCAGACTACTACTTGACCTGAACCCCAGAACCCACCTCACCCCTGCCCACTTTGACAACCTAGGATGGCTTAGAGTAGACGACAGAGTACAGCAACTTGCAATGGGCCTGGTCTACAAGATACACTATACGACCGGGGTACCCATGTACATGTCAAAATACTTCCCAAAGGTCAGTGAATACCACAACCACTACACCAGAGGAAGCTCAACAAATCATGTAAAACCCAGATTCGGCTCAAACAAGGGACTAACGTTTCGCAATTATGCCACAACAATGTGGAACGCCCTACCGTTTATGTCACAAATGTATCAGTACTAAATACCTATATGTCCCTATGCCATAAATGTCATGTATGTTGTGTATGTCATAAATGTCTATATGAATTGAAAATGGGGGACCCTGATGGAAACAAGACAAACGTCTTTCTCAGGTCTGCATCCCCTTAACAATTGTATGTATTGAGCCGTACTGTATTGTACCCATTCTGCAATCTGTTAAATAAAGTTTTCATTCATTCATTCATTCACCATCTTGCAAGTTGCAACGTTGTTTAAGATATCAATCAAAGCATTGCAACGTTAGAATAGTTAGGATATCAATTGTGCATGAAAGGACTATATTTATATTGTTTGATTAGTATTATGAGATTCCCTGGCAGATTTCGTACAGTCAAAATCCGTTGATCAACTTGAGTTTCAGTGAACACATTGCACTGACTCACCAAAGTCTGCGGTGGTTGAGATGTAGTAACGTTACGTTAGTCCAGTTGACTCCAGCAGCGCCTCAAACATGTTCTTTATCTCGTTTCCATGTTGTATATTAATTATCTCTCCAAGTAGTTGCTAAATGGTTTGTTAGTTTGTTACTGCGTTCTTTTTATGTCGATTCATAGCGAGCGTTTGTTTTGTTTACAATAGAGAGGGTCTATTTCTTTCCGTAGCCGCATTTCTTGCGCACTTCTGATTGGCCAGTGGCCAGACTCGTCTCGTATCATTCTACGCGGGTGGGGATGAGGATAATAATAATAATCACTACCGCTCGCTATCAATCTACGCCGTATATAACGCAAATAACGCAGTGACGAACCATTCAGTAACGTAAGTAGCGTTACTGAATTTCAAAAGTAATGCGTTAGAGTACTAGTTGCGGCAAAAAGTAACTTAATAATAATAATAATAATAATAATTTAGGACCTGCTCCGAGGTCATCATTTGGCACACATGCGAACCATGCATACACTGGTTATAAGACATTGATATCAGGAGCTATCTGTAGCTACTGCATATATAACGTTAATACAACGCCTCAGTGAATTATTTAGTTCAATGGGACATTTCGTTTTGAACGGTGAACTAACTTGCGTTAACGTGAGCTAACAGGTAGCATACACGTCTCTAGTACTAGACTTTGTGGAGCGTTTGTTGATGTCAGGAGCTATCGGTAGCTGGCCGACTAGATACCGTTCGGTTAGACAATGCCCCATCATGTATTAAACTAAAAGTGAATAGTTGACTGGGTCATTTTGTAACGGTAGCTAAGCTAACGTTAGCTCAGGGAGACGCCGCCGTCCTCCCGACAGCTCCCGTGTCCCGTCCCACTAGACTACTAGACCCGTGTTTACATGCGTGCGGTAGGGGCTGGCACGCCCACG
The DNA here is from genome assembly GCF_963971535.1 of Notolepis coatsorum. NCBI lineage: Eukaryota > Metazoa > Chordata > Actinopteri > Aulopiformes > Paralepididae > Notolepis > Notolepis coatsorum. Next base: position 7,913,490 of record NC_140174.1, read on the forward strand.
GCGCGAAGCCTCCTAAATAACTTTTTCCAGTTTGCACATATCTATTATCTATGACTAATTCTATCTATTTTTAGGGGCAAATGCGAGTGAAATAGTCGCGCTGTGGTTACATGACGTCATTGCTATTTTAGAGCTGCACTACCGGTTACACGGTATAGTCAAAATCCATACCGTAGAGCAAATTCATACCGTTTATACCGTATACCGTTTATACCGTCCACCCGTTCAATTGATCCCTGTTGAATCAAAACCAATGCTACGTAATCGCTCTAAAAGCAGTGAATTGTATCAAATGCAGATTGATGAAAAGAACGGCACAATGTTTTCTGTTGCCCATAGCAGATACACTATTTAAGACTAAATAACAACAGAGATGGTGCTTAACTCTGAAACAAACTAGCTCAATACAGACTACATTGGGTTGATTATTCATTACAGGATTATTGTTAGACAGTATAGTTTGGAAATTGGTCTGTAATTATTGAGATAACTTCTATCTTCAACAGTATGTAAAGGAATGAGTCATGACTTTCAAAAACCTACAAACTATGCCAGATTAAATGATTAAATAGGTGTTATTTACTCTGTAATCAATGGAGCAGATAGCTTTAGAAAAATGATCAAAGTTCTCCTCTTATCAATGGCTTGCAATGCCTCAATAACACTAGGAGAGGAAGGCTGTACAGTTTACAGAAAAAAATAACTTATTGGGTGCACACTAATTTAGCTTAAAGGGGACATGCATTGCTATTTCTAGCACTATTTGGGCAACTTTACACAATTCCTGTGAGTCTATTGAAGACATCTGTACGTTTTTTTTCAAAAAAATGCATTGTTTTATATTTCTAATCAAGTACTCAAAACCATCATTTTTCAGCCTCAGGATTTGGCCTGGCTCCGCCCATAAGCACTTCCCACCTGCGCGCGGAGTGTTTGCACAGTGGTCTCTCTCTCTCTCCCTCTCTCTCTCTCCCTCAGAGTGCATGCAGAGGTGTCGGGTTTCATTCTGCCTCCGCAGTATGAGGAAGTGGTTTCCACTCGCTGTGTAGAGGTAGATTGTGGGCGGGCATTAGCTCCAACCACAGAGCCAATCGCATCACTGTCCGCTACCCAGGGCCCCGGTGACGTCACGACATGCCTCAAATCACGATGACCTAATTAAATCTAGCAGGAAATGGTCTGAGCTGAATCAGAGCAATCCGCCAATATGGTATTTAGACTAAGGCTGTCAAAGTTAACGCGATATTAACGCGTTAACGCCCGATTCTATTAACGCCACTATTTTTTTTAACTCAAGAGTAACTAAAAAAAAATTGCAATGCATGAGGGTCATCCTTTTGTGTTAAATGGCTGCATAAAGCAAGCATTTGTTGACTCGCATGTTGATAAGAGTATTAATACTTGGAACTTGAAAAATATCTGTTTAAGGTAAAAAAAATAAAAAAATTAAAATGCGATTAATTTGCGATTAATCGCGAGTTAACTATGGACAATCATGCAATTAATCGAGTTAAATATTTTAATCGTTTGACAGCACTAATTTAGACACAAAAACACATTGATACTAACTCCTATTACTATAATACAATGCTAGAGACTGAAAAATGACATTTATAATGCATGTCACCTTTAACATGCAAGGGCCCACACGTGGGCCCTTTTTAGGACGATTTGCCCACCGGCACTTTGGCGACCACTAGTGGCTCGGGTGTGCATATTTTGTAATACCGAATTGAAGGCGCATTTGTTGCCTGTCGAGAGCCCTTTCAGGTGACAAAATCCGTTCAGCGGTTCTCGAGTTACATGCCGGTATTTGAGGCTTGTGCAAAGTACACGGTATTGCTTCAAAATACCACTCCCGACTCTTGGGGCTCTAGTTCCGTCAATCATTTGGCGATTGATGATTGTGGAGGGTTGTAGCCAATGAGTGTGGCTTTCCAATGACACCACACCTGGGGATGTATGAATCAAGGATCTAGGTGAAAAACTAACGAGCGAAAACAGGAAGAGAAAAAAAGCCTATGAGAAAACTGAGTTTTTCTTTTGTACAGTTTACCAGAATCTAATCTAATCACTCATTTCTGAATGGATCTTTATGAAATTTGGACATGTACTACACAAGGCTTCAGGCTATGGATATATATATATATATATATATTTTTTTAAGCCATATCACCTTCTGGGGAAATACTACCTCTGGACAACTAACTACTACAGAAGAACTTGACTAACAAGTTTTTCTACTATCCAGGGTAGATAGTTCAGACCTATGTTACTCTATTTCATTAGCACTAAAAGCGATCTTTCTTTTTGTATCATAAACTTCAGAATGTTATCGTTCAAAAGAGACCAGGCTTATGCATGTGCTATAAGTATAAAGTATAGTATTTTGGTTTGAAAAAAAAGTATGCAATGCTCAAAAACGAAAACTAAAATGGCCACTTTTGGGCACGCAGGTTAGAAGGGACCCTGTGTTTTTATGTTCAAATACATGACCAGCAGCAGCAAAATGTGTATTAAAGGCTAATCTCTCTCAGATATTAAACAGTCAACCTCACACCAGCAATAACGACCATCAATGACTGAAATTGTTTCAATATTCTGGCTAGTGGCTACTAACTGTAGATCTGAAATAAAGGATCAACCACAAGGGGGAGCCAGTTTACCTGACATATTCTGCTCATATTCAGAATGTTACTGCATCAAGTCATGGACATTTAACCCAATACTTCTGTTATAAACTAGAAGACTAAGAAATGGGTAATTGGTGTGACAAATAACTGTGCCGTCTGAAAGAGGATTGCAGTGTAACTTTGGTTCAAAATCATCAGATAGATTTTATTTATATTTTTTACAAAATTATAGCGTAACATGAATTGATGTTGTGAGCTCCCCTCCATCCAGGATATATACAACATAATATATAATGGGTTAACCCTAACATCTGTGGTTGTCCCCTCCATCCAGGATATATACAACATAATATATAATGGGTTAACCCTAAGATCTGTGGTTGTCCCCTTCATCCAGGATATATACAACATAATATATAATGGGTTAACCCTAACATCTGTGGTTGTCCCCTCCATCCAGGATATATACAACATAATATATAATGGGTTAACCCTAACATCTGTGGTTGTCCCCTCCATCCAGGATATATACAACGGACGGTGTGTCAGCAAAGCCAGCAGGATTATTAAGGACCCCCAGGCATCCCAACCACAAACTGTTTCAGCTGTTGTCGTAAGGCCCGGACCAGCAGACTCAGGAACAGTTATTTTCCCCAGTGGTCATCTACCGGCATGTGACTGAGGAAGAATCTGTGCTATTCTATCGCTGATAGAAAGGCTGTAGTTTACAAGGAAATATTACTTATTGGGTGCACACTATCATTAATAAGAAGGGACCCTGTGTTTTCATGTTCAAATACATGACCAGCAGCAGCAACATGCTTATTAAAGGCTAATCTCTTTCATCTCAGATATTAAACAGTCAGCCTCACACCAGCAATAACGACCATCTATGACTGGAATTGTTTCAATACTCTGGCTAGTGCCTACTGACTGTAGATCTGAAATATAGCATCAACCACAAGGGGGAGCCAGTTTACCTGACATATTCTGCTCTTGTGTAGGAGAATGACGTTACTGCATCAAGTCATGGGCTTTTAACCAAAGACTTCTGTTATAAATTAGAAGACTAAGAAAATAGTAATTGGTAGGACCAATGTGAAAATAGTTACCACAAGCAGGGTTTATCACTCAAAAAGTAATTTTATAGGTACCTTTCTGATTAAATATTTTGCCACAAACTGGACAGTTAATGGTCTACTCTACAATATGACTTATTGTGCATTTTCACATGCCCTTTATCTCTGAACCCGTTCCAAATAATTAAACAACTAGAGTTTCTCTCCAGTATAACTTCCCATGTGTCTTTTCAGAACCCCTTTATCACTGAACCATTTCCACAAACTTAAACTTCAGGGTTTCTCTGCTGTATGAGTCATCATGTGTTTCTTCATATTTCCTCTCTGATTGAACCCTTTTCCACACACTGAACAACTAAATGGCTTCTCTCCTGTATGAGTTCTCATGTGGATCTTCAAATCTGATTTATGTGAAAACCCTTTTCCACAAACTGAACACTTAAATGGTTTCTCTCCTGTATGAGTCTTCATGTGTCTCTTCAAATCTGATTTATGTGAAAACCCTTTTCCACAAACTGAACAACTAAATGGTTTCTCTGCTGTACGAGTTACCATGTGGGTCTTCAAATGTCTTTTGTCACTGAACCCTTTTCCAAAAACTGAACAGCTAAATGGTTTCTCTCCTGTATGAGTCATCATGTGGGTCTTCAAATTTCCTTTGATACTGAACCCTTTTCCACAAACCGAACAGCTAAATGGTTTCTCTCCTGTATGAGTCATCATGTGAGTCTTCAAATGTCCTTTCTCACTGAACCCTTTTCCACAAACTGAACAGCTAAATGGTTTCTCTCCTGTATGACTTCCCATGTGTCTCTTCAAATCTGCTTTGTGTCTGAATCCTTTTCCACAAACTGAACAACTAAATGGTTTCTCTCCTGTATGAGTCTTCATGTGTTTCTTCAAATCTGATTTCTGTGAAAACCCTTATCCACAAACTGAACAACTAAATGGTTTCTCTCCTGTATGAGTCTTCATGTGTTTCTTCAAATCTGATTTCTGTGAAAACCCTTATCCACAAACTGAACAACTAAATGGTTTCTCTCCTGTATGAGTCTTCATGTGTTTCTTCAAAACTGATTTCTGTGAAAACCCTTTTCCACAAACTGAACAATTAAATGGTTTCTCTCCTGTATGAGTTCTCATGTGGGTCTTCAAATTTCCTTTCTCACTGAACCCTTTTCCACAAATTGAACAACTAAATGGTTTCTCTCCTGTATGAGTTCTCATGTGGTTCTTCAAATTTCTTTTGTGAGTGAACTCTTTTGCACAAACTGAACAACTAAATGGTTTCTCTCCTGTATGAGTTCTCATGTGGATCTTCAAATCTGATTTCTGCGAAAACCCTTTTCCACAAACTGAACAATTAAATGGTTTCTCTCCTGTATGAGTTGTCATGTGAATCTTCAAATGTCCTTTCTGTCTGAATGCTTTTGCACAAACTGAACAACTAAATGGTTTCTCTCCTGTATGAGTTCTCATGTGGATCTTCAAATCTCTTTTGTAAGTGAACCCTTTTGCACAAACTGAACAACTAAATGGTTTCTCTCCTGTATGAGTTCTCATGTGGATCTTCAAATGTCCTTTCTGTCTGAACGCTTTTGCACAAACTGAACAACTTAATTGTTTCTGTCCTGTATGAGACAAACTTAATGTTTTTTGTTTCTTGTTTGATATTAGCATCTTTAAACCTGATTGAGGTTCCCCACTCTCCTTCCAATCATCACTGTCATCAGTCTCAGAACAGTCTGAAGAGATAAGCTGGCCATCTCTAGTTGGTTCTAAATCACCAGCTGGATCTAAGTTACTGGCTGGTTCTGATACTCCACAGTCCTCCCCATCAGGTTCTGTTTTCATCTGTCCAGTTGAGGTGCTGGGTAAAGAGTAAGCTTCTCTGTTTTTCTCCATCTGGGTTTGAAGAGGCTGGAAGGACAGAGCGTTCTCTTGACCATCTTCACATTTCACTGGGTCTACTGTGATCTTGGAGAGATCAGCTTCTTCCAGCCCTTGATGTAGTTCCTCTTTAATCTGTAGGAGCTCTGGGTCCTGGGTTTGGCTGAGCAGTGAGGACAGAGTATTCTCTCCATCATGTTCATATTTCACAGGAAGTAAGGTCATCTTGGAGCCATCAGCCTCCTCTAGATCTTGAAATAGTTCCTCCTGTTCCTCTTTAATCTGTAGGGACTCTGCTTCATGGGTTTGGTTAAACCACGAGGACTGAGGTTTCTCTTCATCATGTTCACTCTTCACAGGGACAGAATTATATGTAAACTTTATGATATCAGCCTCCTCCAGACCTTGCAGCTGCTCTCCATCCTGACTGCTCCAGAGTTCCTCCTGTTCCTCTTTCATCTGTAGGGGCTCTGGCTCCTCCTGGCTCAGACTGGGGCTCCTCTCCTGCTGCTCAGGGGGGACCTCCTCTTCACAGACAGAGAGCTGTGGGGGGTCTGCAGGGAGGAATAATAATAATATGAATAACAAACATTAAGATGCAGTAGACAACTTTTCACTATTTAAGTAAAACCCTGCAACTGAGAGTAGAAACAAGTGTTTTCAATCAATTACTACTTGGCTACAAAATGTGCCTATTTAATACAGTGAGGACATGTCCTCATCACGCTGTCAATCACAACTTGGAGGTTGATCAGATGTTGTCAGGAGGTGAGAATGTAAACAAACAGAGTGAGACTTGAGGTTCTCCTAACTAAACAGGGTAACTGTGGATAGCTGAAATACTTTTGTTAGCTTGACCAATAACCTTTACTTGAGTTGGGGCACTCCTACACTGTAGGACTCAAATTAAAGCTGAAATTCTGCACTTGAAGCACACATTGATTTCATTTGAAGTCCATTGTGGTGGTGTACAGAGCCAGAATTGTGAAAATTGTGTCAATGTCCAAATATTTATGGACCCAACTGTATAAAGTCAGACTATAAGCCCCAGGGCTGAATGGAGTCCCCCACCGGGTTTATAAAAGTGTGCCTGATGTACTCAGATTCTTGTGAAGGTTATTGAGAGTAGTATGGGATAAACAGGTTATACCAAAAGCTTGGGTTAGAGCAGAAGGAATCCTAATTCCCAAGGAGAAAGAGTCCTCACTGTTAAGCAGGTTTCTGACTATATCAGCTTCATACCACCTTCTGTCTGGCCTGCAGCGCTAAACCTTACCTGCTCTGCCCTGACCAATTCTGAGTGGTTCCTCCTGCCCTCCGGGGCATATGGCCCTGAGCCATTGTCTTGCATCGCATCCTGTATACATACACTTGCAGTAGTTCTTAGTTCCATCTATTACTCAATTTCACAATTTTCTTATATACTTTGATTCTACTGTCACCATGTATGAATATGCTCACTACATGTATTTATTGCTCCATCTCTGCCCACTACAAACATGGGAACTCTCTAACCCCTGTCCCCATCTCTCTGAGTGGTTGTCTCGTAGTGTTGACCAAGGTGGTGGATGTCTCGGGGTCTTGGCCAAGATTGCAGTGACTGTTCTACGTGCACCACTGAGGCCATGGATCAGCTTCTTACCGCTTTCTGTCCGTGGTCTGTTAACGTGGTTTAGACGTTGAGTTCATTGCTGGGTTAAGTACTTCTATTCTATTCACATATGTTTACTACATATATCTATTCTATTCACAAATATACTTACCACATCTATTATCTATTGCTATGTCCGCCCATCACAATCATGCAAACTGTCTAACGCCTGTCCCGTGTGCCTGTCTTTCAATCTTTTAAAATGTTCAGTTGCATGCTTTTATCTGTGTTTCATTACACATATGTGTGCATGCTTACCAACTGTATCACCTGTTTTATTGCAACACTAATATCACCGACATCTAAGAAGGGAGATCCCCCCTTGAATGGCCCTTCTAAGGTTTCTCTCCTCCACATTGCCTGTGGTGCATTTTTTCCTATTGCTAGGTTTTAGTGAGTTTTTCCTTACCTTCGCGTGGGGTATGTCTGGGAGTGTTGCATTCATTTATAAAATTTCAAATAAAAAATGTTTGGACTTCATGGTGTTTTTGTTTTGTTCTTGATTTATTGTGATGTTTCTTCTTGACTTGTTTAAAGAAGACGTGTCCGGCCCATGGGGACATTAACGTGTGTTGTCGGGCCTTACAAATACATTTGATTTGATTTTGATTTGACATCTGTAGTAGGGGTGTAAAGGTACACGTATATCCGTACCGAACCGAACGAGTTTCAGTGTGTACCGTACCGAACGGCTGTGTAGTAGGGCTGGGCGATATGACGATATTATATAAATATCGGGTACAGTTCATTAACGATATACTTTTTTAACGTATCGTGGATATCGTGATGTTTTGCCCAAGAGGATTGTGTCGCGTCAATCTGGTCCACACCCGTTCAAACCTTTGAACAACGCCGCCCCCACACACACTACTGCATCAAAGTTACTACTTATTATTAACAAAGGCATTCGTTTTGTGGCATTAACGTTATATAGTTACACATTCAATAACATCAGCTCTATTTACCCAAACATAGCAACGTCCGATGACGACATAGATAGCAAGGGTTACTGTTCATATCTCAGCACGTGCTGAGTTGTGCGTGCCAATTCTGCGGTCTGTTAATAAAGTTTTCAATCAGACAGATGTATGGAAAGGCTTTTATTATAACATTCGTTGCAATAAAATTATTATGGCTCGTTTAGTCATGCTGCGGTGCGCTGGTAATCACTCGTCGGCCGCGGGGAGCTGTTGTTGTCGTTGAGCTGAGCTCTCGTCAAAATCAATGCGGACAAAAGCGGAAGTAAAAAACGCATAGCGCTTGCCGATTGGTGCTAAGAACAGCAGGGCGGGTGCAAGCAGTGTGACGTAATTGGCAGACTCGACTGTCAATCAAAATTATTCTGTTGCCGGCTGAATGATTGAATGAATGAAAACTTTATTAACGATTGCAGAATGGGTACAATACAGTACAGCTCAATACAACAACAGTGGACTGGAGGATGAAGACCAGAAAAAGACTTTCGGCTTTTTTACATAAGGGTCCTCCATTTTCAATTCATCAAAACATTTAGAGACATACAAATATACAGTAGTTTCATAAAAATGCTAAAATGCTATTGATTGATTGATTGATTTAAAACTTTATTAACATATTGCAGAATGGGTACAGTACAGCTCAATACATACAATTGTTAAGGGGATGCAGACCAGAGAAAGACTTTTGTCTTGTTTACATCAGGGTCCCCCATTTTCAATTAATCATATTTCATATCTAAATCATATAATATCTCATTGCTAAATATATGCAATATATAATTTAATAATCCAATAATCTAAATCTAATATATAATATAAAAATGCTAAATGCATGGGTATTTTATTTTGTCTTTAATGTTAGCTTGCAAACTCAAATACTGTCTTGGTAAGCCTCATAACAAATGAATTGTTTGGGGAAAAAAAGAAAAACATCGTGATGTGTATCGTGTATCGCCGAAAGGTCAGAAAATATCGTGATATCATATTTAGGCCATATCGCCCAGCCCTACTGTGTAGTGTACCGAACGAATACAACGGTATGTTAATCACTAACGACCGCCCACCGGGGGCTGTTTTTTTCACAATCTAATATAATTATAATTTATTAATTTTCAAGTCGATTATTCATTTCAATATAGAATATTCGTTGACAGCCCTACAAGTATAATTAGTTACTGCACACTACATCACCCCTGAGTGGAACATGGAAAGCCAAACTTTCCCCCACTGTACCGAAAACCGTACCGAACCTTGACTTCAAAACCGAGGTACGTACCATGTACCGTGGTTTTTGTGTACCGTTACACCCCTAATCTGTAGTGATATGCAGTAGGTACTATATAATGCCGGGGTGCGACCCGGACGATATATATAGGTGCACCAGTATGTATGAGCGTCTATGTCAAAATAAGTAAACTTGAGTCCAGTCTGCAACTAAGTGTCTTCATTGTTTCGATAACACTTGAATATCCCTCCTGAATGTAGAAGGTAAGATTTTCTTTACTGTAGCAAACTACCCAGAAAGGAATTGTTAAATAGACACAGCAGTGCAGAAAACAGGGATGTATAGAACACGCAAGCATTATATGGCACTAGATTCAATCAGCCAAGATAGAGAAAAGAGATTTACAGGTGGTATTTTTAGACCTGGCAAATGCATTTGGCTCGGTACCGCATAGCCTTATTTGGTGCCTGCTGTGATTGTAAACTTGATGAAAGCATACTTCCAAGATATTAGAATGTGCTTTAGTACTACAGAGTTTACAACAGCATGGCAGAGACTAGAGATAGGCATTATGGCAGGGTGATCCATTTCACCACTAGCGTTCACAATGGCAATAGAAGTAATAATTAGAGTCTCAAAATGGGCGGTAGGTGGGGAGAGATGGCAGGGCGGGCTGCGCCTCCCACCTATTAGGGCTTACATTGGATGACATGACACTAGTGACCAGTGCCTTGTACAAAAAGGTTACTAGAGAAGTTAAATGATCATCTCAAGTGGGCTAGGATGAAGATTAAACCTAGTAAATCAAGAAGCATTTCATTGACAGAGGGAAGGTAGTAGAGAATTATATAATTAGAGCCTCAAAGTAGAGAGAAAGTTTTACATAGATGAGGATGAAATTCCATCTATAAGGGACAAGCCAGTGAAGAGTTTTGGTATAATGAGGAGTTGAATGTTGGTGAACAGATAGAGCAACTTAGGAAAGATTTTGTAGAGGGGATATGAAGGATAGAGAAGTCATGGCTTACAGGCAAGTTAAAGTTGTGGTGTTTCAAAGGTAGAGATTGGTTCATTTGTACATTAGGAAATGGCTAGGAGTTCCTCAGTGTATCAGTAGTGTGGCATTGTATGGTAAAGGCATTCTCCAGCTACCAGTAACAAGTCTAACAGAGGAGTTTATGTGTGTGAAGGCGAGAACAATATTGATAACAATATTGTTATCAGGGAGCAAACATACAGTAGTTAGTAAGTTGGTCCCAGGCTAAGCAGGGACAGTGGATGAACTGGGAAAGTGTAGAGAAGTTTACTTTATAGAATTGACCGTGCCTTGGGAGGATTCAGTTGGAGGAGGTTTATGAAGGAAAAAGCTTATTTAACTGCCACAAACATTGTATGGCATTGTTTCATGCATTTTATTGATAATTTACTTCATTTAATATTAATTTTGTTTGTGGGGAAAGTTTATTTTAGTTTGTCACAGGGACAACTGGAGCTGAAGAAGTACGGTCTTCTTTTCACCTGTATGTGATCTAGAGACATACACAGCCTCTTTTCCATTGCATAGTACCTACTCGACTCTACCCTACTCTACTCTACTCCCTTTAGGTACCTGGTACTTCGTTCGTTTTCCACTGCAGGTAGTACTCCGTTTGTCTCCGTGTGGGGAGGCGGGGCCGCTGGCGTACAGCATGAGAGCTCCGTAAGCAACTGTGAGGGCTTGGAGCAAGCCAGAGTAAACAGTTTCAATCAATCAATCAATAACAACATTAACCAGACTCTCGGTGTGTCTATTCTGCTAACGTTAACGCTACCTCTCATGTCTATTCTACTAGCGTTAACGCTACCTCTGGTGTCTATTCTACTAACGTTAACGCTACCTCTCATGTCTATTCTACTAGCGTTAACGCTACCTCTCGTGTCTATTCTACTAACGTTAACGCTACCTCTCGTGTCTATTCTACTAACGTTAACGTTAGCATTAGGTATTAACCGGTTTAAAATGGATGATGATGATTATCTCACGTTGTGTCTATTCTACTAGCATTAACGTTACTAGTACAAACAATCAATAGCGAGTTATATTGATCTGTGCACGCTATGTACGCTAGCCAAATGCTAACGGTAAAACGCAATCACATAAGCTAACAAATCAGCGATCTTTTTGTGAGAGTAAACTCTCCGCTCGGTGGTAAATTGTGTTGATGTTGGTTTTGTTTCATCAATAAATGAGGCAGAATACACAGTGAATGTATCCTTTTTTGTTTATTGCACTTGTTCGTGCTGCAAACAAATAATGAATCCTATGCGAGCATTAAAGATGGCGGTGTTGTGTTTTTGTGCAGACGCTCCAACGTGTGACGCTTCTCTCTTCTGACCAATCAGTGGTCTGCAGTGTTTCACGTCACTTTTTTGGTACCACTTCTACCCGCTTGGAACCTCGACAGAGCAGGGACAAAAAAAGTACCGGGTTCCAGGTAATATATGCAACTTTTGGCAATGGAAAACCGAAAAGGCAGAGTAGAGTCGAGTAGGTACCATGCAGTGGAAAAGGGGCAATAGATATTCTTAATGATCTTACCAGATGCTTTCATCAATGCATGGTGTGCATTCATTGCAATACGTGGAAATGTAAGACAGCTGAGATGTGATCAAGGTACAAACAAGTGCAAAAAGAGAGTTCATGGAAGCAATGAAGGATCTGGACCATGAACAGTTGAAAGCACATGGATGTAAGTTCATAATGAATTTCCCAGCAGGTGTATGGGAAAGACAAATCAGAATGATCAGGAGCGTTTTAACTGCAATCCTTCATCAATCTGCCAAACGACTCGACATCGCTTCACTTAGAACCTTTCTCTATGAAGTGATGGATATTATCAATAGCAGACCTCGGACAACAGATCACTTGAATGATCCAACAAGTCTTGAACCTCTCACGCCCAATCACATTCTCATGATGAAGTCAAGTATAATATCTCCCCCTCCAGGTGAATTTGTGAATCAGGATCTATACCTTCGCAAAAGATGGCACCAGGTAGTTTTTGGCAAATTAATCTTGGACAAGGTGGAAGGAGTAACTCCTGAATCTTCAGCACCAACAAAAATGGCAAAAGGACAAGAGAAACACAAAGATGAATGACATTGTCATCCTTCAAGAGGACAATTCCCCCCGAAGTCGATGGAGATTGGCAAGAGTAACAGAGGTGTATCCTGCACAGATGAAAGAGTCTGAAAGGTGAAGCTGTTAATCAGCGACTTTAGTTTGTGTTGCACAGGGACATTGTTATAGGTTGCACAGAAACACCTGCACAGGAAGGGCTCACACTAAAGGCTCACACCTGTTGCTAATTTGTTTGGCTCAACTCTGGTCTGAGAGGAAGATGCATGAAGATGTGACACTAATTATGTCATTTGATGATTGTTTTTTTATTGTGTTTTAGTAGAGTTTTGTTTTCCTCAAGTGGACTCATAAGCTCATTCCCTCATGGTTATGTGCGGCCAGCGAGGTCCGTCTTACTTTTATTTGCATCATGTATTTAACATATTGGCATGCCACCGTCTACAGATGTACTTGTAATATGTATGTTACATTGTGTATATACTTTTTGTACAGTTTGACGTGTGGAATGGGGATTATTGAAGAGAAAATAAATCCACCAGTAACTGAAGAACCATGGCGTTGTGTGTTACCTGGAGGGAGTGATAGCTTAGATATGCAGACTTGGCAGCAGAAACTGAACAGTGAGGATGTAAAGCTAGGGTTTGTCCGGTGGAAGTAGGATGCAGAGGATTTATAGCACGATCGACTTCATCATTATTGGGAGAGTTGGGGATTTGTGGGCGGAGCTTGCAAAAAGCGGTAAATAAGATGTCAGAAAAAGCAGTCAGTGGATTTGGTTGAGGAGAAATGTCAGCTGGGGGCCAACGTAAACAAAGGGTAAGAGTATTCCCTTTCTTCTCCGTTGTTGCCGTTTCATGTGTAATATTGTAGGAATTTTATTTTTGACATAGGATAACATAGGGAGGTGAGGCGTGTGAATATCATGGAAAAGTGGGAGCTAGCATGGAGGGGGTGGTTCTGGGTCACTGGAACTAACTGCTGAGCCCGAGGTTGTGGGCCTAACTTGAAGAAACACCAGTGAAGGGAGGTGCCTACTTGATAACCCTGGTGATATGCTGACCCTTGCTGCTTTTGTTGAGCCTTCCTGAGGTGTCGTGGGCCTAACTTGAAGAAACACCAGTGAAGGGGGGTGCCCACTTGATAACCCTGGTGATATGCTGGCTCTTGCTGGTTTTTATTTATTTTTGCTGGCTCTTGCTGCCCATCTATCTGCATGCTGGGTTGTGACGACCATTGGGTTTCTTCATTGAGCGTTTAGAGATTAAAATCAACATTTATAAAGTCAGAATAAAGTCATAATGTTTAGAGATTAAAGTCAACATTTATAAAGTCAGAATAAAGTCATAATGTTTACAGATTAAAGTCAACATTTATAAAGTCATAATGTTTACAGATTAAAGTCAACATTTATGAAGTCAGACTAAAGTCATAATGTTTACAGATTAAAGTTAACATTTCCATACTTGTTTCCATGCAGTCCAAAGAGCTCTTTTCCTGGTCCAGCTGTGACGGTTTCATGCAGTCCACCAAACAGACAGACAGTTCTCTCAAACCAAGGTGTGAGAGGCTATGACGGGTGGTCATATTCAGACCTAACTTGGGGGAAGATAAGGAAAGAAATATCAGTACATTTTACATTCATCCTAACAAACATCCTAACTTGAAATTCATCAGGAACACAGAAATCCAAGCAAGAACCACCAGTCCTTAACCAGCTATACAGGTAGCGCTCTTTTCCAAGGCTAACAGGACGATTTTCATAAGAACTGAAAAACACATGGGTGTATATTATAGACAGATTGATTGAAAACTTTATTAACAGATTGCAGAATGTGTACAGTACAGTTCAATACATACAATTGTTAAGGGGATGCAGACCAGAGAAAGACTTTCGTCTTGTTATGATCAGGGTCCCCCATTTTCAATTCATCATAACATATATGACATACATGACATACAGATAGACCGTACTGCTACATCTATACATTTATGACATACCGGATTTGCAAATACAGTACTGTTTGTGATACAAAAAGAGTCCAGAAAAGAGAGTATATACATTTGACGTAGAAACTGTACATTGGAGGAGGTTGGGTAGGTGGGGGGGGGGGACTGTACATTGGAGGTGGGGGTGGGGGGGGGGTTGGGTAGGAAAGGTGGGTGGGTGGGGGGCACTGTACAAGCAAAACAGATGCACTGCTATAGTTCTGATATATAGGCCTATGATATTGCATTTAATTTGATGCAAAACATCCGATTGATTATTGATGCAGGCAGCTGTTGTTTTTGGCCAATCGGATGTTTTTGTCTTCCAAGACGGTGTTTCCAGGCTCGCATTGAACAAATTAAGACCACGTCCTCGTCAGAAAGTACACTACATTAAATTAAAATACAACTAAATGCAATATCGTGGACATATACAGAAGATTGAAAAATAATTGTTTGGTAAACTGTAGGGGTGTAAAGGTACACGTATCCGTACCGAACCGTTTCACTTCAGTACGGCTGTGTACCGAACGAATACAACGGTACGTTAACCACTAACGAACACACGTGCAGAAATGTTTTTTACGTGCAGAATTTAATTCAAAACTCCAAGTTCACCCCTTCCCAAAATATAATTTGCACAAAGGGCTGGTTGTTCATTGAAATTAACAAGTCGATTATTAATTTCAATATAGAATATTCGTTGACAGCCCTACAAGTACAATTAGTTACTAGTGCACAGCACACTACATCACCCCTGAGTGGAACGCGGAAAGGCAAACTTTCCCCCACTGTACCGAAAACCCGTACCGAACAGTGACTTCAAAACCGAGGTACGTACCGAACCGTGGTTTTTGTGAAAACTGTAAATAATACAACTTTACCATGGACTCCTAAGCCAAGCTAAGCTAGGATAATGTACATCAGATAAACAGACACTGCTAAGATAACATTAGTTCTGGATTTTGCTAATAATAATATAAAAGAACAGCTGGATAACAGATTTCTACCACTACTGAACAAGCCCGGATCACTGTCAGATCCTCCTCACCTCCACACCGCTTGGTAAGGACTGGAGCGCTTTCAAAACACCAGGCCACAGCAACAGCACGCAAGCTGGCAACATGCTGGCTCTTGCTGCTTTTTTTTTTTTTTTGCTGGCTCTTGCTGCATGCTGGGTTGTGACGACCAACAGCAAGCAAGCTGGCACTAACGTTACTAGGTCAACAACGTGCGTGTCTGTGTGCCCGTCTGCCAGTTCTTCATGCCAGTGGCCATCAGGCTCCACAACCGGGGGCACGGACTGCTGCCAGCAGCTGGAGAACTAACGGCTGCAGAACTTGAGAACTATTAGGAATGTCTGACTCCTAACCACCAAACCCTGCATGGACTATAACGCATATTATGACCGATAGGTACAGACCATCATCTGCACCTTTGTGTATACTGTTTACTATTAGTAATGTTTTATATTGCCTATATTTATTGTAATTTATATTATGACCAATAGGGTATACAGAAGACTCATATGCAACTCCGTGTATACGGTTTATTTTATAAAAAAAAGGTTATAGTCAGATTAAATTAGTTTTATTGCCTAGTATATTTATTGCTCTCCTATTACCCTGACCATACCTGTACCCCCCCCCCCCCCACCCCCCGCTATGACGACTGAATCTCCCCAAGAGGATCACTAAAGGAATCTCCTGTCCAGTCCAGAGGATAGAATGTTGTCTGGAGGTAAACGGTAAGGTAAACGGTACCCTATCCCCCCCCCCTCACAGTGAGCTGTGGTGTTCCACAAGGAAGCATACTAGGACCGCTACTGTTCCTAATTTATGCAAATGACATGTCGTCAGCTTGTGACTGCAACTTGTTCCTGTTTGCGGACGACTCAGCCCTGCTGGTCTCTGACAAGAACAAGTTACAGGTTGAAAAAACCCTCAGCTCGGAACTAGGCAGAATCTGCATATGGCTCGCTGATAACAAACTATCATTACACATGGGCAAAACAGAGTCCATTCTCTTCGGTTCAAATAACAAACTCAGCAAGACCGACGGCTTCTCAGTTACAGTGGGTGACAATATTGTCACAAGGAAAGATGAAATTACCTACCTGGGTTCCATCCTAGAGGCTAATCTCTCCTGTGACAAAATGGCATCCAATGTAATAAAAAAAGTCAACCAACGAACTCGATTCTTGTACCGGATCTCCTCTCTGGTAAACAAGAACACCCTGAAGACTCTGGCAGGAGCACTCATTCAGGGGTACTACGACTATGCTTGCACCTCATGGTACCAAAGCACCTCAAAGGCGCTAAAAACAAAATTACAAACATCTCAAAACAAACTGGTCAGACTACTGCTTGACCTTACTCCTAGAACCCACCTCACCCCTGCCCACTTCGACAACCTAGGATGGCTTAGAGTAGACGACAGAGTACAACAACTTGCAATGGGCCTGGTCTACAAGATACACTACACGACCAAGGTACCCATGTACATGTCAAAATACTTCCCAAAGGTCAGTGAATACCACGATCACAACACCAGAGGGAGCTCCACAAATCATGTTAAACCCAGATTCGGCTCAAATAAGGGACTAAACACGTTTCGCAATTATGCCACATCAATGTGGAACGCCCTACCCAAAGCTGTAAAGGAATGTGGATCACTACCCACTTTCAAAACCTCTCTCAAGGGACACCTACGGGAGACTGCAATTCAACACTGGCCCCTGTAAATATCCTAACCCAACCCCCTCCAATGTACAGTCATTTACCTAGTATGGTTTTGTCAATAGTTCAATGTACAATTGTGTTTGTTTGTACAGTGTCTCCTCCCCCCCCTCAATGTACAGTGTTACTTGTTTATACAGTGTGCCCCCCCCCCCCCCCCCCCAACCACCTCCAATGTAAATTACCCAGTATGGTTGTCAATATCCCAATGTACCCAACCCCCCCCACCCAACCTCCTCCAATGTACAGTTTCTACGTCAAATGTATATACTCCCTTTTCTTGACTCCTTCTGTATCACAAACAGTACTGTATTTGCAAATCTGGTATGTCATAAATGTATAGATGTAGCAGTACTGACTATCTGTATGTCATGTATGTCATATATGTCTATATGAATTGAAAATGGGGGACCCTGATGGAAACAAGACAAACGTCTTTCTCAGGTCTGCATCCCCTTAACAATTGTATGTATTGAGCCGTACTGTATTGTACCCATTCTGCAATCTGTTAAATAAAGTTTTCATTCATTCATTCATTCATTCATTCATTCATTCATTCAGTCTCCTCTGCGTGGGCGAGACCAGTTTGCTGCCATCTCCTCCATCCCAACCTCGTCCTAGAAGCATTAGCATAGCGTCTCAAGTAGTCGAAACAGTGGCTGAAACGCTCAACAGTTGAGATGTTCGGTCATTATTAGTAACGAGCTGAATAAACGCACATTTATCTCTCTATACATAGAGTCGCACCAGTTTCTCACCTAACGTCACATATTCTCCCAAACTCATAACGTGGTAGGAACGTGGCATTAGCATTAGCATAGCAGCTTAGCTGTGTTAGCTGGTGCAGCTACCTCTGGTCAAGGCCCAGTCTGTATGGAAAAGTGGCAGAAACGCCCAACAGATCAGATGTGCGGTCAGTAGATGAATAAAAGCAGATTTTACTGTAACAAAACGGAAAGGTCGATATTAACCTAATGTACCTTTGTTTACTTGAACGACGAGACGAGACTCCAGAAAGTACGTGTGGTGTAGTCGCGTGATTTTTAAACGTAGCCTATGTGTGCGAAGACGCTCTCTGATTGGCTAGCCGCGTACAACTGATTGGTTTAGCGCCGAAGTGTCTCTTCCGCCTTGTATGAATGAATGAATGAATGAAAACTTTATTTAACAGATTGCAGAATGGGTACAATACAGTACGGCTCAATACATACAATTGTTAAGGGGATGCAGACCTGAGAAAGACGTTTGTCTTGTTTCCATCAGGGTCCCCCATTTTCAATTCATATAGACATATATGACATACATGACATACAGATAGTCAGTACTGCTACATCTATACATTTATGACATACCAGATTTGCAAATACAGTACTGTTTGTGATACAGAAGGAGTCAAGAAAAGGGAGTATATACATTTGACGTAGAAACTGTACATTGGAGGAGGTTGGGTGGGGGGGGGTTGGGTACATTGGGATATTGACAACCATACTGGGTAATTTACATTGGAGGTGGTTGGGGCGGGGGGGGCACACTGTATAAACAAGTAACACTGTACATTGAGGGGGGGGGGGGAGGAGACACTGTACACACAAACACAATTGTACATTGAACTATTGACAAAACCATACTAGGTAAATGACTGTACATTGGAGGGGGTTGGGTTAGGATATTTACAGGGGCCAGTGTTGAATTGCAGTCTCCCGTAGGTGTCCCTTGAGAGAGGTTTTGAAAGTGGGTAGTGATCCACATTCCTTTACAGCTTTGGGTAGGGTGTTCCACATTGATGTGGCATAATTTCGAAACGTGTTTAGTCCCTTATTTGAGCCGAATCTGGGTTTAACATGATTTGTGGAGCTCCCTCTGGTGTTGTGATCGTGGTATTCACTGACCTTTGGGAAGTATTTTGACATGTACATGGGTACCTTGGTCGTGTAGTGTATCTTGTAGACCAGGCCCATTGCAAGTTGTTGTACTCTGTCGTCTACTCTAAGCCATCCTAGGTTGTCGAAGTGGGCAGGGGTGAGGTGGGTTCTAGGAGTAAGGTCAAGCAGTAGTCTGACCAGTTTGTTTTGAGATGTTTGTAATTTTGTTTTTAGCGCCTTTGAGGTGCTTTGGTACCATGAGGTGCAAGCATAGTCGTAGTACCCCTGAATGAGTGCTCCTGCCAGAGTCTTCAGGGTGTTCTTGTTTACCAGAGAGGAGATCCGGTACAAGAATCGAGTTCGTTGGTTGACTTTTTTTATTACATTGGATGCCATTTTGTCACAGGAGAGATTAGCCTCTAGGATGGAACCCAGGTAGGTAATTTCATCTTTCCTTGTGACAATATTGTCACCCACTGTAACTGAGAAGCCGTCGGTCTTGCTGAGTTTGTTATTTGAACCGAAGAGAATGGACTCTGTTTTGCCCATGTGTAATGATAGTTTGTTATCAGCGAGCCATATGCAGATTCTGCCTAGTTCCGAGCTGAGGGTTTTTTCAACCTGTAACTTGTTCTTGTCAGAGACCAGCAGGGCTGAGTCGTCCGCAAACAGGAACAAGTTGCAGTCACAAGCTGACGACATGTCATTTGCATAAATTAGGAACAGTAGCGGTCCTAGTATGCTTCCTTGTGGAACACCACAGCTCACTGTGAGGGGGGGGGATAGGGTACCGTTTACCTCCACCATCTGTTCCCTCCCCTCAAGGTAGGATTGCATCCAGCTCACTGATAGACTATCAAAACCAATTGCTTTTAGCTTGTCAATCAGAATGGAGTGATTGACCGTGTCAAAGGCCTTTTGTAGGTCCAGCATGACCATGCCGCAGTATTTGCCTGCGTCCACCTCTTGTTTGATGTGATCATTCAAATAGAGAAGGCATGTGTCAGTGGAGTGGGATGTTCTGAAGCCAGATTGGAATTCGTAGATTAGATTTTTTTCCGCTAGGTACTTTTCGACCTGTTCGTAGACTATTTTTTCCATGACTTTCGAGATGGAGGTGAGAATAGAAACAGGGCGGTAGTTGCCTGGGTCTAATTTGCTGCCCTTTTTGTGCAGAGGGGTCACCCTCGCAATTTTGAAGTCCTTGGGGACGTGTCCCTGTTTTATGGAGAGGTTTATTATGTGTGTGATGATTGGTGTGATGGCGGCTGCTGAGTCTCTGAGGAATTTGGAGGGGATGTTGTCATGGCCAGTGGCCTTGTTAGGTTGGAGGGCGCTCAGTTTATTGAGTACCTCATCTGTTGTTACCATTTCCAGCTTGAAGTCGTCCTTGCGGACCCCTAGGTTTTTGTAGTAAGCTACTATGTGTTCTACCCCATAAAGCCCTGAGTGGGAGGGTAGTTTGTTTACCAGTGTTGTGGCTATGTTTGTGAAGAAAATGTTTAAGTAATTGGCTACATCCAGCTTGTCTGTGATGAGCGTGTTGTCAGTTTTTATGTTTATGTTTGAGAATCTGGTTTTAAGTTTTTTACTGCATCCTAGTTGATTATTGAGTAATTTCCAAAGTTCACGTGGTTTGTTTTTGTTTTCCTCAGTTTTGTCATTGATGAAATTCTTTTTTGCAGTTTTGATCATGTACATATTATTCTCTGCTTCAAAGTGGTTATGCTTTGGCCCTCTTTCGAAGTGGATGCCTAGAGTTTGGGTTAAGGTCAGGCCTGTACTGGCCATCTGGCATACCGGGCATTTGCCTGGTGGGCAGACGCATATTTGGGCCGTTATGATTAGAAAAAAATATATATATATATTATGTATAATTTTTTTTTTTTTTAACTTTTTTTTTTTTAACAACCAGACCCACTACTAGGCTGGGACAGCGGCCCATTGGTACTGACTGACACTGGGCTGGCCCAATCACATATCTTACTAAGCACCCCCCACCAGTCGTGCAGGTACATGACTGAGAGGGGGGCTGGTACATGACTGAGATTGATTGATTGATTGGAAGCAAAACTGTACATTGGAATATTGACAAAACCATACTTGGTCATTTACTGTACATTGGAGGGGGTTGGGTTAGGACATTTACAGGGGCCAGTTTCGAATTGCAGTCTCATGGGGCTGAGGTACATGACTGAGAGGGGGCTGGTACATGACTGAGAGGGGGCTGGTATACAGGACTGAGAGGGGGGCTGGTATACATTACTGAGAGGGGGCTGGCTGGAACATGACTGAGGCTACGTTTAGACGAGCGTTTTGTGAACAGAAACCGCAAAAGTCGTCTTGTGGTTTCACTTTTAATTTTGCGTTTAGACAAGCGTTTTGGGGTGGAATTCTCTGTGCAGACGAGGCTGTAACGACGGAGCACCGCTGTCACACGATTGGCGCATATGTCACATGACGTGCTGTGAAGACCCGCCATACTCTGCCTCTGATTCGCAGACTGTGGATGGGGAATGTGATTGGACCAAAGCAGTCACTCACAGACAGTGGGTCCACTCACGCCGCGGGACAGATTCTTGTGTATTTAACCCTTTCACTGCCACACGACAGCCGGTTGTGTGATAGTAAAGGGTTAACCTTCTGTCGTGTGGCAGTGAAAGGGTTAAAAGTACTGCTATAACGCTACGTTCAGAACACAGAACGGCGGGGGCCAGTCGAGGCACCTGCTGGCCCTGTAATTGGAATGAGTACACTTTAAATCCTTTAACGAGGATCCATTGGAGGGCAAGTCTGGTGCCAGCAGCCGCGGTAATTCCAGCTCCAATAGCGTATCTTAAAACTGGACTGATTCTTGTGTCTTTAAAAGTACTGCCAATGTAGCCTTCAAGTGATCTCCGTTGATATAGTCAGACATACTTGCTTTGTTTACGTCTCGGCTACTGGCGCTTACCTGCTACCTGTGACGTAAGCAGTACGCGCGACCAGAGCCGTGACAACCCTTTCGTCATCGTTTTAACAGATTTATACACGGTTTAATAGTTTAGACGAGAGCGCAAAGGTTTTGCGTTTCTAGGAATTCCACCCTGGAAGGTAGTCTCACTTTTTTGCGGTTTCACTCCGTAAAAACGCCGTTTCCGTATAAACGAAAGGCACATCCGTAAAAATATTTTTGCGGATTCACCTGCTAGCGTTTCCGTCTAAACGGGGCCTGAGAGGGGGCTGGCTGGTACATGACTGAGAGGGGGCTGGCTGGCTGGTACATGATTGAGAGGGGGCTGGTACCATGTATTGGTACTGACTAACACTGGGCTGGTCCAATCACATCTCTTACTAAGCACCCCCCGCCAGTCATGTGGTACATGATTATTGATTGAATTATTGATTATTCATTACAGGATTATTGTTAGACAGTATAGTTTAGAAATTGGCCTGTAATTATTGAGATAACTTCTATCTTCACCATTATGTAAAGGAATGAGTCATGACTTTCAAAAACCTACAAACTATGCCAGATTAAATGATTAAATAGGTGTTATTTACTCTGTAATCAATGGAGCAGATAGCTTTAGAAAAATGATCAAAGTTCTCCTCTTATAAATGGCTTGCACTGCCTCAATAACAGTAGGAGAGAAAGGCTGTACAGCTTACAGAGAAAAATTACTTATTGGGTGCACACTATCATTAATAAGAAGGGACCCTGTGTTTTCATGTTCAAATACATGACCAGCAGACCAGAAGCAAAATGTGTATTAAAGGCTAAGCTCTCTCAGATAAGACTCCTTGGAAGAAGAGATCTTGTATCTCAATGGGACATTCCTGGATAAATAAAAATATTAAACAGTCAAGTCAAGAGTTTTATTTGTCACAATATACAAGTATACAATGAAATGCGGGGGGTCTTGCCCGCAACGATGTGCATAATACAATAGTAATATATAATAGAATCCAATAGAACGACATTGTGCAATAAAACAAGTAAAAAGAGTAGGGCATATCGGTATATGTACATGAGTTATTTATAGAGCATGGTAGGACATGCTAGGTCCTGTGGTAGTGCAATACACTGTTAGCTACGGATGAGGCACTGGATCTTTATGTACATGCTATATTATTATATTATATACAGTCAACCTCACACCAGCAATAACGACCATCTAGGACTGAAATTGTTTCAATACTCTGGCTAGTGGCTACTGACTGTAGATCTGAAATAAAGGATCAACCACAAGGGGGAGCCAGTTTACCGGACATTCTGCTCATATTCAGAATGATGTTACTGCATCAAGTCATGGACTTTTAACCCAATACTTCTGTTATAAACTAGAAGACTAAGAAATTAGTAATTGGTGTGACAAATAACTGTGCTGTCTGAAAGAGGATTGCAGTGTAACTTTGGTTCAAAATCATCAGATAGATTTTATTTATATTTTCACAAAATTATAGCGTAACATGAATTGATGTTGTGAGCTCCCCTCCATCCAGGATATATACAACATCATATATAATGGGTTAACCCTAACATCTGTGGTTGTCCCCTCCATCCAGGATATATACAACATCATATATAATGGGTTAACCCTAACATCTGTGGTTGTCCCCTCCATCCAGGATATATACAACATAATATATAATGGGTTAACCCTAACATCTGTGGTTGTCCCCTCCATCCAGGATATATATAACGGACAGTGTGTCAGCAAAGCCAGCAGGATTATTAAGGACCCCAGGCATCCCAACCACAAACTGTTTCAGCTGTTGTCATAAGGCCCGGACCAGCAGACTCAGGAAGTTATTTTCCCCAGCGGCCATCTACCGGCTTGTGACTGAGGAAGAATCTGTGCTATTCTATCGCTGAGAGAAAGGCTGTAGTTTACAGAGAAATATGACTTATTGGGTGCAGTGTGCACACTATCATTAATAAGAAGGGACCCTGTGTTTACATGTTCAAATACATGACCAGCAGACCAGCAGCGGCAACATGCTTATTAAAGGCTAATCTCTTTCATGTCAGATATTAAACAGTCAACCTCACACCAGCTATAACGACCATCTATGACTGGAATTGTTTCAATACTCTGGCTAGTGGCTACTGGCTGTAGATCTGAGATAAAGGATCAACCACAAGGGGGAGCCAGTTTACCTGACATATTCTGCTCTTATGTAGGAGAATGATGTTACTGCATCAAGTCATGGGATTTTAACCAAAGACTTATGTTATAAACTAGAAGAAAATTGTAATTGGTGTGACCAATTACGACAGCTAAATGGTCTACAATATGACTTCTTGTGCATTTTCACATTCCCTTTATCTCTGAACCCGTTCCAACTAATTAAACAACTACAGAGTTTCTCTCCAGTGTCTTTTCAGAACCCCTTTATCACTGAACCATTTCCACAAACTTAAACGTCAGGGTTTATCTCCTGTATGAGTCATCATGTGGATCTTCAAATTTTCTTTCCGACTGAACCCTTTTGCGCAAACTGAACAACTAAATGTTTTCACTCCCGTATGAGTCTCCATGTGTCTCTCTAGATTTCTTTTCTCACTGAACCCTTTTGCGCAAACTGAACAAATAAATGGTTTCTCTCCAGTATGAGTTCTCATGTGGGTCTTCAAATTTACTTTATGGCTGAACCCTTTTCCACAAACTGAACAACTAAATGGTTTCTCTCCTGTATGAGTCATCATGTGTCCCTCTAGATTTCTTTTCTCACTGAACCCTTTTGCGCAAACTGAACAAATAAATGGCTTCTCTCCTGTATGAGTTCTCATGTGGGTCTTCAAATTTACTTTATGGCTGAACCCTTTTCCACAAACTGAACAACTAAATGGTTTCTCTCCTGTATGAGTCATCATGTGTCCCTCTAGATTTCTTTTCTCACTGAACCCTTTTGCGCAAACTGAACAACTAAATGGTTTCTCTCCTGTATGAGTCATCATGTGTCCCTCTAGATTTCTTTTCTCACTGAACCCTTTTGCGCAAACTGAACAAATAAATGGTTTCTCTCCTGTATGGGTTCTCATGTGGGTCTTCAAATTTTCTTTCCGACTGAACCCTTTTGCGCAAACTGAACAACTAAATGGTTTCTCTGCTGTATGAGTCATCATGTGGATCTTCAAATGTGCTTTATGTCTGAATCCTTTTCCACAAACTGAACAACTAAATAGTTTCTCTCCTGTATGATTTGTCATGCGTCTCTTCAAATTACTTTTGTGATTGAACCCTTTACCACAAACTGAACTAAATGGTTTATCTCCTGTATGAGTTCTCATGTGGGTCTTCAAATTTTCTTTCCGACTGAACCCTTTTGCGCAAACTGAACAACTAAATAGTTTCTGTCCTGTATGAGACAAACTTAATGTTTTTTGTTTCTTGTTTGATATTAGCATCTTTAAACCTGACTGAGGTTCCCCACTCTCCTTCCAATCATCACTGTCATCAGTCTCAGAACAGTCTGAAGAGAGAAGCTGGCCATCTCTAGTTGGTTCTAAATCACCAGCTGGATCTAAGTTACTGCCTGGTTCTGATACTCCACAGTTCTCTCCATCAGGTTCTGTTTTCATATGTTCAGTTGAGGTGCTGGGTAAAGAGTAAGCTTCTCTGTTTTTCTCCATCTGGGTTTGAAGAGGCTGGAAGGACAGAGCGTTCTCTTGACCATCTTCACATTTCACTGGGTCTACTGTGATCTTGGAGAGATCAGCTTCTTCCAGCCCTTGATGTAGTTCCTCTTTAATCTGTAGGAGCTCTGGGTCCTGGGTTTGGCTGAGCAGTGAGGACAGAGTATTCTCTCCATCATGTTCATATTTCACAGGGTGTAAGGTCATCTTGGAGCCATCAGCCTCCTCTAGATCTTGAAATAGTTCCTCCTGTTCCTCTTTAATCTGTAGGGATTCTGGGTCCTGGGTTTGGTTAAACCATGAGGACTGAGGTTTCTCATCATCATGTTCTCTCTTCACAGGGACAGGATTGTACGTCAACTTCAAGATATCAGCCTCCTCCAGACCTTGCAGCTGCTCTCCATCCTGACTGCTCCAGAGTTCCTCCTGTTCCTCTTTCATCTGTAGGGGCTCTGGCTCCTCCTGGCTCAGACTGGGGCTCCTCTCCTGCTGCTCAGGGGGGACCTCCTCTTCACAGACAGAGAGCTGTGGGGGGTCTGCAGGGAGGAATAATAATAATATGAATAACAAACATTAAGATGCAGTAGATAACTTTTCACTATTTAAGTAAAACCCTGCAACTGAGAGTAGAAACACAAGTGTTTTCAATCAATTACTACTTGGCTACAAAATGTGCCTATTTAATACAGTGAGGACATGTCCTCATCACACTGTCAAACACAACTTGGAGGTTGATCAGATGTTGTCAGGAGGTGAGAATGTAAATAAACAGAGTGAGACTTGAGGTTCTCCAAACTAAACAGGGTAACTGTGGATAGCTGAAATACTTTGGATCGTTAGGGCTGGGCGATATGGAAAAAAATCATATCGCGATAACGATATGATAATTTTATTTTATTTCTCGATATCGATAATTATCGAATTGTTATAAGTATAATTTTTTTTTTTTTTTTTTTTCTTTTTTAACAACAGATGTATGTTTATTTTGCAGCAATTCTTTGTCATTGCCGCCATCTTTAGTGTTACATCCCCTCACACTCCAGTTCTCAGGCTGCAGCTGGTTTAAAAGCTAAAGTAAACCGGCTTCTCTGCTGGCTGTGGCTCCAGAGGAGTTGAACAGTTCTGGCTCTGCTAGTTTATTTTCGATCTTTTGGCGCTTTTTTGGTGGACAAACCACCGCACATGTGCACTGTGACTCGTGACTGGAGTCTAGTTCTGCTAGCACACATAGCCTACTGTGTACAGACGGTTTCAAAATGTATTTTAAATTAGAAAGCAAACAAAATAAATGGACAAGAGAAAAAGAAATCTGAATTTGGTCAGTATTGTCATTTGGACAAGCAAAGCCATTACTTTAAGTTGCAGGCAAGAAAGACAAGTCTGTCCACTGTCTCTGGTTTTAAAACTGCCCTGTTGCAGGTTAAAAAAAAAAAAAAAAAAGAAAAAAAAAACGATTTTTCGATTTTTTTTTAATTTCGATATTCGATATCGATTATTAAAATATATCGCGATATTTATCGTTATCGTTATATCGCCCAGCCCTACGTTAGCTTGACCCAATAACCTTTTACTTGAGTTGGGGCACTCCTACTAGGGGTGGGAATCACCAGTTTCATCACGATACGATACGATATATATTCTTTGGACAACGATACGATATTTTCCAATATCACAAAGTCTGCCACGATACGATACGATTCGATTCAGGTGCCTGCGATCGATATGAGACGATATTATATGCCCATTTAACACAATCAGTAACATTTAAATCAACAACAACAAAAGGCAATGGAAATATCATTTGACATTTTATTTTTGATCTCTTCCAGACATTTAAATGAAAAACAATCTATTGTTTTTAATACAAATAGACCTCCTGTTCACTGTTTTTGGTTCGTTTTTCTTTTTTTTCCTATATTAATATCTTATCACAGCGCTGTATTTTGGCTGGAAAAGGCATATTGGGAGTCAGAAGGTGCAGTACCGGCCAGATCCTGTTAGTGGGGCTATCTCAAGAATACAGTAACCCCCCCTCCTTCCCAGTCCCTAGTGGACCTCTGCTGCTCTCTCTATCAGCTTAGCTTAGTTAGCTCACGCTAACGTAACGTTAATTTCGGTATTTAACGCGACGTGGGCATAAAGGAATAGCGAGGATGGAAAGCATGTTAGATGCATTTGACCCCTTGTGGGGAAAAAAACAACAGGCACTTATTTCGGGCAAAATTGGCGGACTCTGAAGCAATGCAGTCTAACGTCTACACACGCTGAGCTGTGCTGAGCTACTGTTGTTGTTGCAGCCAGCCGGGCGGATATGCTCACGAGGGGATTTTCAAAATAAGAGTATCGCAATATGAATCGATCTTTTTACGTTGCATCGATCCTATTTGATAATTGATAATAGATCAATATATCGATCTGGATCGATGTATCGTCCCACCCCTAACTCCTACACTGTAGGACTCAAATTAAAGCTGAAATTCTGCACTTGAAGCACACCTTGATTTCCTTTGAAGTGCATTGTGGTGGTGTACAGAGCCAGAATTGTAAAAAATTGTGTCAATATCAAGCGGGCAGAAATGTTTTTAACTAGAACTTTGAGGACTGCATACTTCTTTTTGCAAACCAAAACAACATACTTTATACTTATAGCACATGCATGAGCCTTGTCTCTTTTGAAAGATGACATTCTGAAGTTTCTGATTCCAGAAAAATAATTCACTTTTAGTGCTAACGTAATAGAGTAACATAGGTCTGAGCTTGAGTTGAAGCTCCCCCCTCTGATGGAACAGTCCAGGGCGGGTGTGCGTGGCGTCACAATCCGTGGGCAATCTGCGCATGTGCATGGGGAATAGGTGCTTAAAAATGGGCTTTTTCTCTGCCGATTTAGTTCTGATCGATTAGGAATGGGTCGCGCCGTGTTCAGGAGATTCAGGCGCATACAAGTCTATTCGATCATGTCTCCAGCACCCCCACAGCCGTAGCTGCAATCACTTACATCATGGCTCTCATCCACATTCATTCATTTGCTCCCCCCGCTATCTCCTCCCCAATTTCAGAATCCCGGAAGACTATTGTTGATGAGTTGTTATCAAGAGCTGGCTACAATCCAGGAACAAAGATACAATGGTAAACCACTATCCATATCTTCCTCATTCCTGGTTGTATCTGTGTGAAATCACTCCCCAAACGGGTTCAAATGTTCTCGAGGTCATGTCCTACAATTACAAAGTATCCTCTATACAGTCTGCCCCATTGTTCTGACTAGGATTATTACATTCCTTTTGGCCTCCTTGCTGACGTGGACGAGAAACCCATCTATAGGCCTAGTTATCAAATTCTTGGTTTGCAATGGTTTTGCACCTTGTGGGTAAATAAAAACCCAGTTTTCATCTACAACTCCTGTTTCCTCATTGTCTCACTGCTTGGTCCCTAACAAGGAGAAATGGGCATTGTAAACACTCTGTGCAAGGCCTCTATCTCACTTTGCCCTTGGTGAGTTTTTGGAAGTCTATTTTTTGATGCTCGTATTTCCTAATTTTTTCCTGGACTCAAGACCTTCATTCTGTTTTTTGTGTGTTCCGTAAACACTGAAGAAGTGTCGCTTTGTTTTGGTACTGGACTCTGCTTAATTACTGGACTGCCTCGTATTCCTACGTTCGATTAATGACATTCTCGGTTGTTCTGTTCCTCCCAGAGTGGATATCGAATAAGCTGCAGAGCCGCAGAGCCACAGAGCCTACTCTGCTAAAGACATTCCCCCTGAATGCTTTTACGTAGTTTTTTGCTCATTTCTGTTTGTAAATAAATACGCCCTTAGTTTTTGGCTAACTCTGAACTACCCGTCTGTGTCGTGCTGTTGGGGTTGTTTACAAACCATAACAGCTTCACAGCAGAAAATACACTAGAATACATCAAATGAGCATAAAATAGACAGAATAAATGCAATGCAGAAAATAAAAATACAAGATGATAGAAGTAGATGATCGATCGTAGTGTTCTTGGGAGCATGTAGTTGAAAAGAAAATTGCCAATATAGCTTGGTCTGGTTCCATTTAGGGCTTTGTAGATAAGGAGGAGGACCTTCAAATCAATTCTAAATGTTACCGGACGCCAGTGTTGAAAAAGTTGAAGTATTTTCTTCAGTCGGCTTGGAATAAAGGCATGGATCCGTTTTTCAGCATCCTTTTGATTTATAAATGGTTGTACTTTAGCTTTGTTTCTAAGGTGGAAGAATTATGTTTTTGTCACCTTGTTAATGTGGGACTTAAAGCTTACAGTAGACCTGAGTCTATGATAACCAAGACTTGTAAGCAAAGAGTAAGTTTCCCCATAATATTATTCAGCAGAATTTCTCTTGAAATTGAAATTTGGTAAATTCCAGTAAATATTGCAATTCCGAAACTCTTGAGTATCATAAATGGATTCAGCATCCCGAATAACCCCCAAAACCACTCCAACATTGTTGAAATTGATCAAGTCGTTTCTGAGATTTGTCCATTTAGGTGATTATGCAAATGTAGCTAATTATGCAAATAACAAAAGTTGCCCAACATGTACAACTTAGCATCCGGCAGTTACTATCCATATCTATCATAAAAGTTTGGTGGTTCCAAAATTTCCGGGTTCATTGTGTTGGCAAATAGACTATAACTGACAACCAACAGGAAACAAACAATGTTTTTTTTTATGCCCTAGGAGTTCCTCAGTGTATCAGTAGTGTGTAGGGGTGTAACGGTACACAGAAGCCACGGTTCGGTACGTACCTCGGTATTGGGGTCACGGTTCGGTACAACAGAAAAAAAATATTTATAATAATTATTTAAAAAAATTAATATTTTTTTTATATATTATATTTATGATAATAATAATAATTATTATTAAATAAAATAATTTTCTATAGGCTTGCCGTGGTAGTCAGTGATACTGATGTCATTCTGTGTTCAGGCATCCACTTGCCTACTGCCCCTTTAACAACTTATCCTTGCGCATCCTTAAGTTTCAGTTTCACTTCCAGAGAGAATTAACTTCACGACGAGACTGAATAATACAGAACAGAGATGACATGTTACTTACAACAATGGCAGAGGATTATTTGGATTTAAACACAGTGGAGCTCAGATGATCTGTCCGGAAAAGTATGTTTCTTTTTTTTATTTGATTGTGGAGAGAATGTTGATGTGTTTGTTGGCGTGTGTGTGTGTGTCTTTCCCTTGGTTTCATTTGGTTAACGTTATTGAGCGAACAAGAAAACGGCCCTGCAGCTGTTCCATTGTAAATGTGCCTCTCTCGTGCACTCGCCCGCTC
The DNA here is from genome assembly GCF_963971535.1 of Notolepis coatsorum. NCBI lineage: Eukaryota > Metazoa > Chordata > Actinopteri > Aulopiformes > Paralepididae > Notolepis > Notolepis coatsorum. The sequence goes on from NC_140174.1 coordinate 7,944,578, forward strand.
TGAACTGAAGTCGGAGAGGGAGGGATGCGGAGCGTTTTGCGCGCGCTCCCGACTGCGTGTGTGTGTGTGTGTGTGTGTGTGTGTGGGGGGGGGGGTGCTGTGTCCCTCTGTGTCCCTCTCTCCCTCTCTCCCTCTCTCCCTCCCTCCCTCGTCACAGTCTGTATCCCGACTGTGACGGTGTGCCGCGCGCTGTTCTCGCATGTGCGACTGGTGTGTTTGTGCTGAGGCGTATTCGCCGTATGGCGCGCGTACCACACCGTGATGGCCGTACCGTAAATTCACGGGACGAATACACGTACCGTTACACCCCTACCCCTAGTAGTGTGGCATTGTATGGTAAAGGCATTCTCCAGCTACCTGTAGGGACAGTGGATGAACTGGGAAAGTGTAGAGAAGTTTACTTTATAGAATTGACCGTGCCTTGGGAGGATTCAGTTGGAGGAGGTTTATGAAAGGAAAAAGCTTATTTAACTGCCACAAACATGGTATGGCATTGTTTCATGCATTTTCTTGATAATTGACTTAATTTAATATTAATTTTGTTTGTGCGGAACGTTTATTTTAGTTTGTCACAGGGACAACTGGAGCTGAAGAAGTACGGTCTTCTTTTCACCTGTATGTGCTCTAGAGACATACATAGATATTCTTAATGATCTTACCAGACGCTTTCATCAATGTATGGTGTGCATTCATTGCAATACGTGGAAATGTAAGACAGCTGAGATGTGATCAAGGTACAAACAAGTGCAAAAAGAGAGTTCATGGAAGCAATGAAGGATCTGGACCATGAACAGTTGAAAGCACATGGATGCAAGTTCCTAATGAATTTCCCAGCAGGTGTATGGGAAAGACAAATCAGAATGATCAGGAGCTTTTTAACTGCAATCCTTCATCAATCTGCCAAACGACTCAACAGCGCTTCACTTAGAACCTTCCTCTATGAAGTGATGGCTATTATCAATAGCAGACCTCGGACAACAGATCACTTGAATGATACAACAAGTCTTGAACCTCTCACACCCAATCACATTCTCATGATGAAAGTAAAGTATAATATCTCCCTCTCCAGGTGAATTTGTGAATCAGGATCTATACCTTCGCAAAAGATGGCGCCAGGTAGTTTTTGGCAAATTAATCTTGGACAAGGTGGAAGGAGTAACTCCTGAATCTTCAGCACAGACAAAAATGGCAAAAGGACAAGAGAAACACAAATATGAATGACATTGTCATCCTTCAAGAGGACAATTCCCCCCGAAGTCGATGGAGATTGGCAAGCGTAACAGAGGTGTATCCTGCACAGATGAAAGAGTCTGAAAGGTGAAGCTGTTAATCAGCGACTTTAGTTTGTGTTGCACAGGGACATTGTTATAGGTTGCACAGAAACACCTGCACAGGAAGGGCTCACACTAAAGGCTCACACCTGTTGCTAATTTGTTTGGCTCAACTCTGGTCTGAGAGGAAGATGCATGAAGATGTGACACTAATTATGTCATTTGATGATTGTTTTTTATTGTGTTTTAGTGGAGTTTTGTTTTCCTCAAGTGGACTCATAAGCTCATTCCCTCATGGTTATGTGCGGCCAGCGAGGTCTGTCTTACTTTTATTTGCATCATGTATTTAACATATTGGCATGCCACCGTCTACAGATGTACTTGTAATATGTATGTTACATTGTGTATATACTTTTTGTACAGTTTGACGTGTGGAATGGGGATTATTGAAGAGAAAATAAATCCACCAGTAACTGAAGAACCATGGCGTTGTGTGTTACCTGGAGGGAGTGATAGCTTAGATATGCAGACTTGGCAGCAGAAACTGAACAGTGAGGATGTAAAGCTAGGGTTTGTCCGGTGGAAGTAGGATGCAGAGGATTTATAGCACGATCGACTTCATCATTATTGGGAGAGTTGGGGATTTGTGGGCGGAGCTTGCAAAAAGCGGTAAATAAGATGTCAGAAGAAGCAGTCAGCGGATTTGGTTGAGGAGAAATGTCAGCTGGGGGCCAACGTAAACAAAGGGTAAGAGTATTCCCTTTCTTCTCCGTTGTTGCCGTTTCATGTGTAATATTGTAGGAATTGTATTTTTGACATAGGATAACATAGGGAGGTGAGGCGTGTGAATATCATGGAAAAGTGGGAGCTAGCATGGAGGGGGTGGTTCTGGGTCGCTGGAACTAACCGCTGAGCCCGAGGTTGTGGGCCTAACTTGAAGAAACACCAGTGAAGGGGGGTGCCCACTTGATAACCCTGGTGATATGCTGGCTCTTGCTGCTTTTTTTTTTTTTTTTGCTGGCTCTTGCTGCCCATCTATCTGCATGCTGGGTTGTGACGACCATTGGGTTTCTTCATTGAGCGTTTATCCTTATCATTAGGGCACAAGTATCTTGTGTTTTATTATAATATAAATAATGATTAGATTAAAGTAAACATTTATAAAGTCGGAATAAAGTCATAATGTTTAGAGATTAAAATCAACATTTATAAAGTCAGAATAAAGTCATAATGTTTAGAGATTAAAGTCAACATTTATAAAGTCAGAATAAAGTCATAATGTTTACAGATTAAAGTCAACATTTATAAAGTCAGACTAAAGTCATAATGTTTACAGATTAAAGTTAACATTTCCATACTTGTTTCCATGCAGTCCAAAGAGCTCTTCTCCTGGTCCAGCTGTGACGGTTTCATGCAGTCCACCAAACAGACAGACAGTTCTCTCAAACCGAGGTGTGAGAGGCTATGAGGGGTGGTCATATTCAGACCTAACTTGGGGGAAGATAAGGAAAGAAATATCAGTACATTTTACATTCATCCTAACAAACAACATCCTAACTTTTCAGTTGAAATTCATCAGGAACACAGAAATCCAAGCAAGAACCACCAGTCCTTAACCAGCTATACAGGTAGCGCTCTTTTCCAAGGCTAACAGGACGATTTTCATAAGAACTGAAAAACACATGGGTGTATATAGACAGATTGATTGAAAACTTTATTAACAGATTGCAGAATGGGTACAATACAGTTCAATACATACAATTGTTAAGGGGATGCAGACCAGAGAAAGACTTTCGTCTTGTTTACATCAGGGTCCCCCATTTTCAATTCATCATAACATATATGACATACATGACATACAGATAGACAGTACTGCTACATCTATACATTTATGACATACCGGATTTGCAAATACAGTACTGTTTGTGATACAAAAAGAGTCCAGAAAAGAGAGTATATACATTTGACGTAGAAACTGTACATTGGAGGAGGTTGGGTAGGTGGGGTGGGGTTGGGGGGGGGGACTGTACATTGGAGGTGGTAGGAGGGGTGGGTGGGTGGGGGGCACTGTACAACTGTACAAGCAAAACAGATGCACTGCTATAGTTCTGATCTATGAATATAAGCCTATGATATTGCATTTAATTTGATGCAAAACTTCTGATTGGTTATTGATGCAGGCAGCTGTTTTTGGCCAATCAGATGTTTTTGTCTTCCAAGACGGTGTATCCAGGGTCACATTGAACAAATTAAGACCACGTCCTCGTCAGAAAGTACACTACATTAAATGAAAATACAACTAAATGCAATATCGTGGACATCTACTACAGAAGATTGAAAAATAATTGTTTGGTAAACTGTAGGGGTGTAAAGGTACATGTATCCATACCGAACCGTTTCACTTCAGTACGGCTGTGTACCGAACAAATACAACGGTACGTTAACCACTAACGAACACACGTGCAGAAATGTTTTTTACGTGCAGAATTTAATTCAAAACTCCAAATTCACCCCTTCCCAAAATATAATTTGCGCAAAGGGCCGGTTGTTCATTGAAATTAACAAGTCGATTATTAATTTCAATATAGAATATTCGTTGACAGCCCTACAAGTACAATTAGTTACTAGTGCACACTACATCACCCCTGAGTGGAACATGGAAAGGCAAACTTTCCCCCACTGTACCGAAAACCCGTACCGAACCGTGACTTCAAAACCGAGGTAAGTACCGAACCGTGGTTTTTGTGGAAACTGTAAATAATACAACTTTACCATGGACTCCTAAGCCAAGCTAAGATAATGTACATCAGATAAACCGATGAGAAACACTGCTAAGATAACATTAGTTCTGGATTTTGCTAATAATAATATAAAAGAACAGCTGGATAACAGATTTCTACAACTACTGAACAAGCCCGGATCACTGTCAGATCCTCCTCACCTCCACACCGCTTGGTAAGGACTGGAGCACTTTCAAAACACCAGGCCACAGCAACAGCAAGCAAGCTGGCACTAACGTTACTAAGTCAACAATGTGTGTGTCTGTGTGCCCGTCTGCCAGTTCTTCATGTCAGTGGCCATCAGGCTCCACAACCGGGGGCACGGACTGCTGCCAGCAGCTGGAGAACTAACGGCTGCAGAACTATTAGGAATGTCTGACTCTTAACCACTAAACCCTGCATGGACTATAACGCATATTATGACCGATAGGTACCGACCATCATCTGCACCTTTGTGTATACTGTTTACTATTAGTAATGTTTTATATTGCCTATATTTATTGTAATTTATATTATGACCAATAGGGTATACAGACTCATATGCAACTCAGTGTATACGGTTTATTTTATTAAAAAAAAATTATAGTCAGATTAAATTAGTTTTATTGCCTAGTATATTTATTGCTCTCCTATTACCCTGACCAAACCTGTACCCCCCCCCCCCTCTCTGCTGCTATGACGACTGAATCTCCCCAAGAGGATCACTAAAGGAATCTCCTGTCCAGTCCAGAGGATAGAATGTTGTCTCTGGACAGCATGCGGGTTAAGTGATCATTATATGATATTCTGTTCCCGCAAAAAGCCAAAGCAAAAGGCTGGCTGTCACAAAATGGTCACATCTAGAGACCTCAAAACGTACTCTAGCGAGGCCTTTAACCTTGAACTGAAGAGCCTGGACTGGTCAGATGAACTCAATGGTACACTGGTTGAAGAAACCTGGCTCGGCTTCAAAACCAAATTCTCAACAATACTAAACAACATGGCCCCCCTAAGAACCACCAGGGTAAAAAATCGCGCTGAGCCGTGGATGCACACTGAAATACTGACCGCTATGAAAGCCAGAGACAAAAAATGCTCTGAATTCAGTCTGAAGTCAGTCAAAGCTTACCAAAAGCACGAGCAGTGAACTCCAAGCCCACGTGACTGAACTCAAACTAGAAAGAAACAGACTAAGAAATGACGTAAACTCCATGATAAAAACTGCAAAAAAAATTTCATCAATGACAAAACTGAGGAAAACAAAAATAAACCACGTGAACTTTGGAAATTACTCAATAATCAACTAGGCTGCAGTAAAAAACTTAAAACCAGGTTCTCAAACATAAAGACGGACAACACGCTCATCACAGACAAACTGGATGTAGCCAATTACTTAAACACTTTCTTCACAAACATAGCCACAACACTGGTAAACAAACTACCCTCCCACTCAGGGCAGTATGGGGTAGAACACATAGTAGCATACTACAAGAACCTAGGCGTCCACAAAGACGATTTCAAACTAGAAATGGTAACTACAGATGAGGTACTCAATGAACTGAGCGCCCTCCAACCGAACAAGGCCACTGGCCATAACAACATCCCCTCCAAATTCCTCAGAGACTCAGCAGCCGCCATCACCCCAGTCATCACACACATAATAAACCTCTCCATAAAACAGGGACACGTCCCCAAGGACTTCAAAATAGCGAGAGTAACACCCCTGCACAAAAAGGGCAGCAAATTAGACCCAGGCAACTACCGCCCTGTTTCTATCCTTACATCCATCTCGAAAGTCATGGAAAAAATAGTATACGAACAGGTCGAAAAGTACCTTACGGATAAAAATCGAATCTACGAATTCCAATCTGGCTTCAGAACATCCCACTCCACTGACACATGCCTTCTCTATTTGAACGACCACATCAAGCAAGAGGTGGACGCGGGCAAATACTGCGGCATGGTCATGCTAGACCTACAAAAGGCCTTCGACACTGTCAATCACACCATTCTGATTGACAAGCTAAAAGCAATTGGTTTTGATAGTTTATCAGTGAGCTGGATACAATCCTACCTGGAGGGGAGAGAACAGATGGTGGAGGTAAACGGTACCCTATCCCCCCCCCCCTCACAGTGAACTGTGGTGTTCCACAAGGAAGCATACTAGGACCACTACTGTTCCTAATTTATGCAAATGACATGTCGTCAGCTTGTGACTGCAACTTGTTCCTGTTTGCGGACGACTCAGCCCTGCTGGTCTCTGACAAGAACAAGTTACAGGTTGAAAAAACCCTCAGCTCGGAACTAGGCAAAATCTGCATATGGCTCGCCGACAACAAACTATCATTACACATGGGCAAAACAGAGTCCATTCTCTTCGGTTCAAATAACAAACTCAGCAAAACAGACGGCTTCTCAGTTACAGTGGGTGACAATATTGTCACAAGGAAAGATGAAATTACCTACCTGGGTTCCATCCTAGAGGCTAATCTTTCCTGTGACAAAATGGCATCCAATGTAATAAAAAAAGTCAATCAACGAACTCGATTCTTGTACCGGATCTCCTCCCTGGTAAACAAGAATACCCTGAAGACTCTGGCAGGAGCACTCATTCAAGGGTACTACGACTATGCTTGCACCTCATGGTACCAAAGCACCTCAAAGGCACTAAAAACCAAATTACAAACATCTCAAAACAAACTAGTCAGACTACTGCTTGACCTGACTCCTAGAACCCACCTCACCCCTGCACACTTTGCCAACCTAGGATGGCTTAGAGTAGACAACAGAGTACAGCAACTTGCAATGGGCCTGGTCTACAAGATACACTACACGACCAAGGTACCCATGTACATGTCAAAATACTTCCCAAAGGTCAGTGAATACCACGATCACAACACCAGAGGGAGCTCCACAAATCATGTAAAACCCAGATTCGGCTCAAACAAGGGACTAAACACGTTTCGCAATTATGCCACAACAATGTGGAACGCCCTACCCAAAGCTGTAAAGGAAAGTAAATCACTACCCACCTTCAAAAACACTCTCAAAGAACACCTACGGGAGACTGCAATTCAAAACTGGCCCCTACAAATGTCCTAACCCAGTTGTACAATAAAGACCAAGCATGGCTTTGTCAGTATTCCAATGTACAGCCCCACCCAACCCCACCCCACCTACCCAACCTCCTCCAATGTACAGTTTCCATGTCAAATGTATGTCAGTATTCCAATGTACAGTGTGTCTCCCCCCCCCCCCCCCCCCCCCCCCCCCACCTCCAATGTACAGCCCCACCCCACCTACCCAACCTCCCCCAATGCAGTTTCTATGTCAAATGTATATACTCTTCTTCTGGATTTTTTTAGTATCACAAACAGTACTGTATTTGAAAATCTGGTATGTCATAAATGTATAGATGTAGCAGTACTGTCTATCTGTATGTCATGTGTGTCATATGATGAATTGAAAATGGGGGACCCTGATGGAAACAAGACGAAAGTCTTTCTCAGGTCTGCATCCTCTTAACAATTGTATGTATTGAGCTGTAATGTACTAGTCTGTACCCATTCTGCAATCTGTTAATAAACTTTTCAATCAATCAATCAATCAATCCTCTGACCCGTTTGCTGCCATCTCCTCCATCCCAACCTCGTCCTAGAAGCATTAGCATAGCGTCTCAAGTAGTCGAAACAGTGGCTGAAACGCTCAACAGTTGAGATGTTCGGTCATTATTAGTAACGAGCTGAATAAACGCACATTTCTCTCTCTATACATAGAGTCGCACCAGTTTCTCACCTAACGTCACATATTCTCCCAAACTCATAACGTGGTAGGAACGTAGCATTAGCATAGCAGCTTAGCTGTGTTAGCTGGTGCAGCTACCTCTGGTCAAGGCCCAGTCTGTATGGAAAAGTGGCAGAAACGCCCAACGGGTCAGATGTGCGGTCAGTAGATGAATAAAAGCAGAATGTACTGTAACAAAACGGAAAGGTCGATATTAACCTAATGTACCGTTGTTTACCTGAACGACGAGACTCCAGAAAGTACGTGTGGTGTAGTCGCGTGATTTTTAAACGTAGCCTATGTGTGCGAAGACGCTCTCTGATTGGCTAGCCGCGTACAGCGAAGACCCTCTCTGGTTGGTTTAGCCATGTTTAGCGCCGAAGTGTCGCTTCCGCCTTGTACATTACCCTCGTTTTGATTGATTGATTGAAACGTTTATTAACAGATTGCAGAATGGGTACAGTACAGTACAGCTCAATACATACAATTGTTAAGAGGATGCAGACCTGAGAAAGACTTTCGTCTTGTTTCCATCAGGGTCCCCCATTTTCAATTCATCATATGACACACATGACATACAGATAGACAGTACTGCTACATCTATACATTTATGACATACCAGATTTTCAAATACAGTACTGTTTGTGATACTAAAAAAATCCAGAAGAAGAGTATATACATTTGACATAGAAACTGTGCATTGGGGGAGGTTGGGTAGGTGGGGTGGGGCTGTACATTGGAGGTGGGGCGGGGGGGGGGGGGGGGGGGGTTGGGTAGGGGGGGGGGGGGGGGGGGGGGGACACTGTACATTGGAATACTGACATACATTTGACATGGAAACTGTACATTGGAGGAGGTTGGGTAGGTGGGGTGGGGTTGGGTGGGGCTGTACATTGGAATACTGACAAAGCCATGCTTGGTCTTTATTGTACAACTGGGTTAGGACATTTGTAGGGGCCAGTTTTGAATTGCAGTCTCCCGTAGGTGTTCTTTGAGAGTGTTTTTGAAGGTGGGTAGTGATTTACATTCCTTTACAGCTTTGGGTAGGGCGTTCCACATTGTTGTGGCATAATTACGAAACGTGTTTAGTCCCTTGTTTGAGCCGAATCTGGGTTTTACATGATTTGTGGAGCGCCCTCTGGTGTTGTGATCGTGGTATTCACTGACCTTTGGGAAGTATTTTGACATGTACATGGGTACCTTGGTCGTGTAGTGTATCTTGTAGACCAGGCCCATTGCAAGTTGCTGTACTCTGTTGTCTACTCTAAGCCATCCTAGGTTGGCAAAGTGTGCAGGGGTGAGGTGGGTTCTAGGAGTCAGGTCAAGCAGTAGTCTGACTAGTTTGTTTTGAGATGTTTGTAATTTGGTTTTTAGTGCCTTTGAGGTGCTTTGGTACCATGAGGTGCAAGCATAGTCGTAGTACCCTTGAATGAGTGCTCCTGCCAGAGTCTTCAGGGTATTCTTGTTTACCAGGGAGGAGATCCGGTACAAGAATCGAGTTCGTTGATTGACTTTTTTTATTACATTGGATGCCATTTTGTCACAGGAAAGATTAGCCTCTAGGATGGAACCCAGGTAGGTAATTTCATCTTTCCTTGTGACAATATTGTCACCCACTGTAACTGAGAAGCCGTCTGTTTTGCTGAGTTTGTTATTTGAACCGAAGAGAATGGACTCTGTTTTGCCCATGTGTAATGATAGTTTGTTGTCGGCGAGCCATATGCAGATTTTGCCTAGTTCCGAGCTGAGGGTTTTTTCAACCTGTAACTTGTTCTTGTCAGAGACCAGCAGGGCTGAGTCGTCCGCAAACAGGAACAAGTTGCAGTCACAAGCTGACGACATGTCATTTGCATAAATTAGGAACAGTAGTGGTCCTAGTATGCTTCCTTGTGGAACACCACAGTTCACTGTGAGGGGGGAGGGATAAGGTACCGTTTACCTCCACCATCTGTTCTCTCCCCTCCAGGTAGGATTGTATCCAGCTCACTGATAAACTATCAAAACCAATTGCTTTTAGCTTGTCAATCAGTGGTTCCCAGCTTTATCTCGACTTGTACATATTCTCTGCTTCAAAGTGGTTATGCGTTGGCCCTCTTTCGAAGTGGGTTATGCCTAGAGTTAGGGTTAGGGTTAAGGTCAGGTCTGGACTGGCCATCTGGCATACCGGGCATTTGCCCGGTGGACCGGCCGTTATGATAAAAAAAATTATGTATACATTTTTTTTAACTTTTTTTGTCAACGACCAGACCCACTACTAGGCTGGGACAGCGGCCCATTGGTACTGACTGACATTGGGCTGGCCCAATCACATATTTTACTAAGCACCCCCACCAGTCGTGCAGGTACATGACTGAGAGGGGGGCTGGTACATGACTGAGATGGGGCTGTGGTACATGACTGAGAAGGGGCTGTGGTACATGACTGAGATGGGGCTGTGGTACATGACTGAGATGGGGCTGTGGTACATGACTGAGAAGGGGCTGTGGTACATGACAGAGGGGGCTGGTACATGACTGAGAGGGGGCTGTGGTACATGACTGAGAGGGGGCTGGTATACATGACTGAGAGGGGGCTGGCTGGTACATGATTGAGAGGGGGCTGGTACATGACTGAGAGGGGGCTGGCTGGGTACATGACTGAGAGGGGGCTGGTACCATGTATTGTGCATCATTGTAGGTCAAACCATTAAAAAGTTAATTTCCACAGCAGCCATTTTGGATTTTGGCCTCTCACAAATTTCCCCTGCCTTTTTTAAAAAAATACACCCCGGCTAAATTTGTTTATTAACCCTCCTAGATGACAAATCCATTGAGAAACGAAGTGCCACAGATGACCCAACTACTAGGTCCATATCGTATAATATTATTTTAAAAATCATTAGGATAAGGGTTCCCTTGATAAAGATGCATGAAAAGGCTGTATAATATACAACACCTGTATCTCAACTGCAAAAACTGCTTTTTTGATTTGATTAGATTTGTATTTGGAAATTAAAAACACATCATAAAAACAATTTATCTTGACCAATTTGTATTCCTGAGGATATCACCTAAAAGCATTCATTAAAACACTTATTTCCAAGGGGGTCCTCGATGGAAGACATAAAAACACAGCACATATAGCCTACTCAACTGCAAATTTTTTCTCAACTGCAAAAATGCATGCCTACTTATGTATTCGCCTACAGGGAAAAACACATTCACAACAGGCAGCAAGGTTTATTTTCAGCCAAGTATGGTAATAAGGTAACTATTAGGATATGGTATGGATTACTTACTCTTATAACTTATTACTATCTGTGGTAGCTCTAGTCTCCACCTACACAAATTGTTTTTGTGCTGTCTATTGATCATGCACCTTCACATGGTAGGCACATTAACTGTATAGTCAAACTCCCCAAACAAACAAGCACACCATTGATTTAATTGCCATATAAATCACATACAAAGATCTAACTATTACTCCTCTCTGAACATGAATATAAAACAAGAAGGTGATCTATTAACTGTGTAAACCTTATGCAATATTCATCATTGATATTTGAATACTTGAAATCTGTATGAACTGAGTAGTTAGTATCAAATGAAATAAGATGGAACAGCTCCCTGCATTCATTGAATAAACAACTATTTGCTCATTACAGCTTTTTGCACATCTTTGTCAGGGAATTCCAACAATTCTGGACCTGAATGTACCAGTTAATTGTAATCATCTCTCTCTCCTTTTGTCTAGTCAAGCCAGGTTGTGGAGGAGAGAGACAGGGATGAACAGGCTATAGACTACTTTGCCCATCCTGAGCCTGCTATGATCAGCTGGAACTTTATTAATAATAATAATAATAATACATCAGACTTATATATCACTTATCTTGGTACCCAAAGACGCTTAAAACACATTTGCATTCAGTACCAGTTTAACATTAATACATAATCTTACTCAGCACTAAAGTGGCAGATTCTCAACAGCTAATTCTACAGAGTCTGTAAACAATACAGTACAGCAATATCTGCATGAAAATGAGATGGGACAATATCAATAATGGAAATAGTGAACAGGACAGGACCCAACATTGATCCCCCTGGAACACATTTAGTTACCGGTAAGAACTCGGATTGGGTTAAATTTATCCCTGTTCAATCAAAACCAATCCTACGTAATCTCTCTTAAAGCAGTGAATTGTATCAAATGCAATCCAGATTGATGAAAAGAACAGCACAATGTTTTCTGTTGCCCATAGCAGATACACTATTTAAGACTAAATAACAACAGAGATGGTGCTTAACTCTGAAACGAACTGTTGAGAGCTCAATACAGACTACATTGGGTTGATTATTCATTACAGGATTATTGTTACAGTATAGTTTGGAAATTGGTCTGTTATTATTGAGATAACTTCTATCTTCACCATTATGTAAAGGAATGAGTCATGACTTTCAAAAACCTACAAACTATGCCAGATTAAATGATTAAATAGGTGTTATTTACTCTGTAATCAATGGAGCTGATAGCTTTAGAAAAATGATCAAAGTTCTCCTCTTATAAATGGCTTGCACTGCCTCAATAACAGTAGGAGAGAAAGGCTGTACAGCTTACAGAGAAAAATGACTTATTGGGTGCACACTATCATTAATAAGAAGGGACCCTGTGTTTTCATGTTCAAATACATGACCAGCAGACCAGAAGAAAAATGTGTATTAAAGGCTAATCTCTCTCAGATATTAAACAGTCAACCCCACACCAGCAATAACGACCATCTATGACTGAAATTGTTTCAATACTCTGGCTAGTGGCTACTGACTGTAGATCTGAGATAAAGGATCAACCACAAGGGGAGCCAGTTTACCTGACATATTCTGCTCACATTCAGAATGATGTTACTGCATCAAGTCATGGACTTTTAACCCAATACTTCTGTTATAAACTAGAAGACTAAGAAATTAGTAATTGGTGTGACAAATAACTGCTGTCTGAAAGAGGATTGCAGTGTAACTTTGGTTCAAAATCAGATAGATTTTATTTATATTCTTTACAAAATTATAGCGTAACATGAATTGATGTTGTGAGCTCCCCTCCATCCAGGATATATACAACATAATATATAATGGGTTAACCCTAACATCTCTGGTTGTCCCCTCCATCCAGGATATATACAACATAATATATAATGGGTTAACCCTAACATCTGTGGTTGTTCCCTCCATCCAGGATATATACAACATAATATATAATGGGTGTGGGAGCTATTAACTATTTTTACATTTATTTAATATATTTATTTGTTATGTGATTTTGTAGAATTAATTTGTTTACAGCCATATTATTTAAGTTCTTATGAGTCGCAGCTAAATGCTTTTACTTTGAAGGGGTTCTGGGCAATTGGGAAGCACAGCTGGGTGTATTTAGGTAATTAGAGTCAATAGCACAGTGGGCATCAGGGAAGGTATATGGTTTTTACCAGCGTCAGGAGATCATATAGTTTCAAACATAATTTTTCTGTATTCTTTGATTAACAGACAATAAATGCCACAAAACTGTCAAATGCTGTCTGGACAATGGACTTCCTGATCTGCGTGAGATTCGCTGCCCTGGTGCTTCAGTGGCTTTTTAGTTTTTATTAGTTGTTGACAAATAGCCACTACATAAAGTAAAAACCCTTCCTTATTGAAGCGGACACTTTTTATTGTCGTTTTGGATTTTTGCCGTTGGACGTTTTGGACATGGAAACACCACGCTCAAACAGAGGATCATTCAGATCAGAGGACATGGATGCTGGCGCGCCAGCGTTCGGTCTGGAGATCGAAGACGATGATCAGTGACTTTTGTGAAGCTTTAATTGCCTTGGATCAACCTGTTAAAGACACAAGAAAAGAGGTCTGCAAAAATCAAACAGGCCAAGAAATACATTGAACCAATACGTACCTTGCTGAAATCTACTGACAATGTGAACTACTGTATGTGCGAGCTCATTTGAGTAACTTCATCAATTGTTATGAGGACGCTAAGGACATGCATGAGTCTTTCATAAATATGGATTTGCCTGAGGAAGAGGTTAAAAGGCAAAATACATGTTTCAATGCAACAATAATGAAATTTTGTAATTTCACAGAGGATGTAAGGGTTTGGTTGTCTGCTGCTGGGCACCCTCATGTGGAATCAAATGCAAATATTGACAATGAAACTAATGATGTTGTTGAAACAAATGAAGATGATGATGAGGCTCAAACTGAACAAAGTGTTGTTATTGATGATATCAATCCTGAGGACAGTGCCTCTAATATTTCATGTACAAATGAAAAGCAACAAAAACCACACTCCAGTGTATCAAAGACATCATCCACCGCGTCTACCAGGCTAAAGGCAGAGGCTGACAAAGCATCACTACTGGAGCGGATGAAAGCTTTAAAAAGGAAACATGAGTTGGAAACAAAGCAGGATGAACTAAGGAAGGAAAAGGAACAGTTTGCTCTGGAAACTGACCTAGCTGCAGCCAATGCAAAAATCAATGTGCTGGAAACCAATTCAAAATGTAACTCTAAAAGGTCGGATGGAATTAACTCGTATCTGGACAGGAATATAGCTCAAAGAAGGACAAGCCAACTCAATCCTCAAGCTGGTAAATTTGTCCCGCAGGGAAATAACATGAAAAATGAATTTCATCCTGAGGCCCAGGCTGTCACTGTAAGGCCCAAAGGACCATCACAGACCATCGGGTTTAAAGACACATCACAGACCATCGGGTTTAAAGACGTATCACAGACTGTCAGGCCTAAACAAATGGCAGTATTACAGACGGACCTCAGACCACTATACACTCAAGCACCAACACAAGTGGTCCATGATGCTCAACAGACAGGACGAGCATCCTCCCTGAATATGGCACGCAATAATGACACCCAAAATGACAGTGAATATCATGCAACGCCAAACTGACATCACTACAATGTTGGTACAGCAAAATTTGGCATCTGCTCTACCGGTGAGAAATATACCCATATTTGATGGTGATCCTCTTCAGTATCATTCCTTCATCAGATCCTTTGAAAATTGTGTTGAGGTTAAAACTGACAATGCAAGTGATTGTTTACACTTTTTAGAGCAGTACACCAGGGGACAATCAAGAGACCTGGTGAAAAGCTGTCAGCACCTACCCTCTGTTCAGGGATATCAAAGTGCTAAATCCCTGCTTGCTGAACATTTTGGAAATGAATACAAAATTGCTTCTGCTTATATGGACAAAATTGATAGCTGGCCTCTTGTTAAAGATGAAGATGTAAAATCACTACAATCATTTTCTCTGTTTTTGCGAGAATGCTCTAATTTAACACAGAGAATCATGCAAATGAATGAGTTGGACATGCCATCAAACCTCAGGAACATTGTGATGAAGCTTCCTTATAAGCTGAGGGAGAAATGGAGGAACGTCGCATGTGATTTGCAGGAGCAACGTGGTTGCAGAGCACTATTTATTGACCTTGTGAACTTTGTTGAAAAACAAGTTAGAATTGCCTCTGATCCACTGTTTGGAAATATTCAGGATTCAAAATTTACCAGCCGCAACAAACCCCCCATTGACAGTCAACCAAGGCAAAGGAAACAGGGCACCTTTGCCACCAGTGTCACTGCAATGAGAGAAGGAAACAACAAAAGGTACATGGATAATAAGATCAAGTCCTTCTCTGCCCAAAGTCACATCAAATGCTGTTTATTCTGCCAACGAACAAGCCACTCACTTGAAAAATGCTCACAGTTTAAGTTAAAGATACAAAAGGACAAAATACATTTCATAAAGGAGCATGGAATTTGTTTTGGTTGCTTGAAAGTGGGACACATAAGCAAAGACTGCAGGAGTCGATTGGATTGCAGTGTGTGTCAGAAAAAGCATCCATTAGTCCTACACATTGAGCAGAAGGGTATAAGTACACCTTTTAATAAGGCAGAAGAGCCTGTGAGCCATCTGAGTGTAACATCTGTTCAGTCTCAAACATGTGGCCATATAGGGGCCGGATATGAGGACAATGCTGTGTTTTCAATTGTTGCAGTTCAAGTGAAAAGCCAAGTGACTGACAGAGTTGTGCAGACATATGCATTTTTGGATCCCGGAAGTTCCAGTACTTTTTGCAATCATAACCTGGGAAAGAGACTGGGGCTAAGTGGCAAGCCAGCCAATATTCTATTACGAACAATGGGGCAAGAGAAAATTGTGAGCACCAATGTATTGTCTCACATGGAAGTGTCTGGCATGGATAAGGAGGATTTTATTGAATTGCCCAATGTCTTAACCCAAAGAGCTATGCCAGTGTCACGTGTGAACATTCCACGACAGGATGATGTGGAAAAATGGCCTTACTTGAGTAACATAAAGCTGCACGACTTGAATGCAGATGTGGATTTGCTCATCGGAACTGATGCAGCAAAAGTAATGGAACCATGGGAGCTGATCAACAGCCAAGGTGAAGGACCATATGCAGTCAGAACAAGAGTCGGCTGGGTCATAAATGGACCACTTAGGAGTGGAAGTAACAGCAGAGTTAAGACTGGCTGCTCTGTTGTCACAACAAATCGAATATGTGTGGAACATCTGGAAGAAATGCTCATGAAGCAATACAACCATGATTTTAATGAAAAAACATCAGAGGGATCATTGGAAATGTCAAGGGAGGACATTCAATTCATGAAGATAATGAGAAGAACAACAGAGTTGAAAGATCGACATTATTACATTGACTTACCTTTCAGAGAAGAGGAACCGGTCTTGCCAAATAATCGCTGTGTTGCAGAGCAGCGACATCAAGGCCTGAAGAGGAAATTTGAAAAGAACATCAAGTTTAAAGAGGAGTACACCTCATTCATCAATGCAACTCACTTCCCTCCTGAAGTGATCAAAACAGTCAATCACAACTTTTATGTAGACGACTGCCTGAAGTCTACATCCTCGGAGGGAGATGCAATTAAGCTTGTAAAGGATTTGACTCTGCTCTGTAGTCAGGGAGGATTCAGCCTTCAAAATGGGTGACAACCAGTCGTTATGTTTTGACATCAATCCCAGGTGACATCAGAGCAGCAGAGATGAAAGAGCTGGATTTGGACAAAGATCACCTGCCTATGGAAAGAGCACTTGGACTGCAATGGTGCGTTGAGTCCGACCAGTTCAGCTTTAGGACTTCATTACAGCCACGCCCACAAACCAGGAGAGGTATCTTGTCGGTGGTCAGCTCTCTGTATGACCCTATAGGATTTTTGGCTCCTTTTACAATGCCAGCCAAGTTACTGTTGCAGGAGCTTTGCCGGCAAAACCTGAAGTGGGATGAACACATTTCCCCCTCCTTCTCCAAACAGTGGTCTGATTGGCTGAGCGACCTCCAAAGGATGAGTGTATTCAAGGTGGAACGCTGTATCAAAACCCTGAACTTTGAAACATCTGTGACAGCACAAATTCATAATTTTGCTGATGCCAGTGAAGCTGGTTATGGTACAGTGTCGTACCTGAGACTGAAGGATAAAGATAGAGGCGATAAGGTGCATGTTTCATTTCTTGCTGGAAAGGCCAGAGTTGCACCTCTGAAGCACATCACCATTCCTCGTTTGGAACTCACAGCAGCAGTCCTTGCTGTCCGAATGGATGGCATGCTTCAAAGGGAACTACAGTGGCAACTGGAGAAGTCCATGTTTTGGACCGATAGCACGACTGTCATCAAATACATCTCCAATGAAACCAGACGTTTTCCTACGTTTGTTGCCAACAGAGTCACTGTAATCAGAGAAGCTACAGATGTTGACCAGTGGAAGTATGTGGGCTCCAAGGTCAATCCTGCTGATGAAGCATCACGTGGATTGAGAGCTGAAGAATTTCTCACACATGGAAAATGGATTAAAGGCCCAGATTTCGTGTATTTGCCTGAAAATGAGTGGCCTACACT
This sequence comes from Notolepis coatsorum, assembly GCF_963971535.1. Lineage (NCBI taxonomy): Eukaryota > Metazoa > Chordata > Actinopteri > Aulopiformes > Paralepididae > Notolepis > Notolepis coatsorum. The sequence continues at coordinate 7,962,308 of NC_140174.1, forward strand.
GGAAATGGATTCAGTGATTCCCATTGATGACCCGGAGGTCAAAAGAGAAGCGGCAGTGAATGCCATTGTTAAGGATTCAGAAAATCCAACAGACCATCTCATCAGCTACTTCTCATCTTGGAAGAAGCTTAAAACGTCTGTTGCCTGGTTCCTTGAACTTAAAAGACTTCTGTTGCTTCCGAGTCAAAAAAGAAAGGAACTTAAAGCTACCGAAGATGACAAATATGCTGGAGTGAAAAGTACAGTATACCGCAGAGCTGTTTTGGAAGAGATGGACATCCGAATACTTAGTTGTGATGCAGGAAAGACAGAGATGGGCAGCTCCAAAAAGAAAACTTCTCCCCAGGAGATAGTCATTATTGCCGATGCTACAGCTCCAAGAGGATCCTGGAAGATGGGTCGAGTTTTGAGTACCAAGTCCGACTACAAAGGATTGGTCCGCTCTGTGTGCATCCAAACTAAAACCAGCGTTTTGGAGAGACCTGTAACAAAGATCTGCCTGCTGGTGGAGGCCACAGAATAATAATAATACCTGTTCTATCTATTCTCTCTTTCTATCCTGTTTTCTTACCACCTGTTTTCTTTCAGTGGCAGCAGAGAAGGAGACACAGAAGACACTTGAATAGAAAGAATAGCTCCCTTACATGTTATATATATATATATATATAAGGGTAATTGTGACTCACAATTAGGGGCCGGCTTGTGGGAGCTATTAACTATTTTCACATTTATTTAATATATTTATTTGTTATGTGATTTTGTAGAATTAATTTGTTTACAGCCATATTATTTAAGTTATAAGTCGCAGCTAAATGCTTTTACTTTGAAGGGGTTTTGGGCAATTGGGAAGCACAGCTGGGTGTATTTAGGTAATTAGAGACAATAGCACAGTGGGCATCAGGGAAGGTATATATGGTTTTTATCAGCGTCAGGAGATCATATAGTTTCAAACATAATTTCTGTATTCTTTGATTAACAGACAATAAATGCCACAAAACTGTCAAATGCTGTCTGGACAATGGACTTCCTGATCTTCGTGAGATTCGCTGCCCTGGTGCTTCAGTGGCTTTTTAGTTTTTATTAGTTGTGGTTGACAAATAGCCACTACAATGGGTTAACCCCAACATATGTGGTTGTCCCCTCCATCCAGGATATATACAACGGACGGTGTGTCAGCAAAGCCAGCAGGATTATTAACACATTCCCTGCCACACACTTATATCTTATACCATTCTCTGCCAGCACTGTAAGTCTATGGAGATGTTCACCTTCTTTGCAGGGCTATAACCTTTTAAATTGTATTGCTAAATTGACATTACTATGGCCCATTCAACATCGATTATCTATCGTTCAGGATGTAGGAACGTTTTACTTTTTCATTCATACGAAAATACAGTCTACAATATAAATATGTTTTTATCGTTTTCTGCAGTAATTCCTAGAACGTGAGATATAGGCATAAACGCATATATAGATTATCAAATGCAGTTTGTTGCCGATCCACGCTATATAAAAAATTTCAACTGTACATGATCCTAAACGTTATGACTGATCATGCGAGGATGAACGGAGGGGGTCGTTTATAATTCCGTGATCGTCGTTAAATGCTTTATGTAGTATGGGTGATATATAGATCAGAGCAGTTTGCATGGATAATAATAAACAAACAGGCTGAAAGTAACGTCAACGTCCTCTTACCGTTGGGCGATGAGACTGGAGCAAAAAGATCCCAGTTATTTGATGGGGATTGAGTCGATCCATTTCCGGTTTGTATAATAATAATACGCCCAAATCATGTCGATTATTGAGTTATGGCAGCGATCGCTACACATGGACGTGTGTATACAGTCCCGCAATGATATGCGAGTGGCCGGACGCATTTCAGAGACTCACCGAGATCCAACCGTCCATTTCCGGTTTGGCAACTCGCCGATCATCCACCAGGGGGCAGTATTGAAGCGTTGCAGAGTTGTGCCGGCTCACACTGCATCAGACCAGGCTCCGTGAGGGAAATATGAATAACATGGCGAAAAAATGAAATATGATCTCAATAATGTCGTACGCCGTGGATTGGCAGAATTCGCATGAACTTGAAACCCGTCGTACAACGTTTATGGCGCAGGATGTGTTAAGAACCCCAGGCATCCCAAACACAAACTGTTTCAGCTGTTGTCGTAAGGCCCGGACCAGCAGACTCAGGAACAGTTATTTTCCCCAGTGGCCATCTACCGGCTTGTGACTGAGGAAGAATCTGTGCTATTCTATCGCTGAGAGAAAGGCTGTAGTTTACAGAAAAATATGACTTATTGGGTGCACATTATCATTAATAAGAAGGGACCCTGTGTTTACATGTTCAAATACATGACCAGCAGCAGCAACATGCTTATTAAAGGCTAATCTCTTTCATGTCAGATATTAAACAGTCAACCTCACACCAGCAATAACGACCATCTCTGACAGGACTTGTTTCAATACTCTGGCTAGTGGCTACCGACTGTAGATCTGAGATAAAGGATCAACCACAAGGGGGAGCCAGTTTACCTGACATATTCTGCTCTTATGTAGGAGAATGATGTTACTGCATCAAGTCATGGGATTTTAACCAAAGACTTCTGTTCTAAACTAGAAGACTAAGAAAATTGTAATTGGTGTGACCAATGTGAAAATAGTTACCACAAGCAGGGTTTATCACTCAAAGTAATTTTATAGGTACCTTTCTGATTAAATATTTTGCCACAAACTGGACAGCTAAATGGTCTACAATATGACTTCTTGTGCATTTTCACATTCCCTTTATCTCTGAACCCGTTCCAACTAATTAAACAACTACAGAGTTTCTCTCCAGTATGACTTCCCATGTGTCTTTTCAGAACCCCTTTATCACTGAACCATTTCCACAAACTTAAACGTCAGAGTGTGAGTCTTCATGTGAGTCTTCAAATGTCCTTTCTGTCTGAACCCTTTTCCACAAACTGAACAACTAAATGGTTTCTCCCCCGTATGAGTCATCACGTGTCTCTCTAGATCTCTTTTCTCACTGAACCCTTTTGCACAAACTGAACAAATAAATGTTTTTTCTCCTGTATGAGTCATCATGTGTCCCTCTAGATTTCTTTTATCACTGAACCCTTTTGCGCAAACTGAACAACTAAATGGTTTCTCTCCTGTATGAGTCTTCATGTGTCTCTCTAGATTTCTTTTCTCACTGAACCCCTTTGCGCAAACTGAACAACTAAATGGTTTCTCTGCTGTATGAGTCATCATGTGGATCTTCAAATTTCCTTTCTGTCTGAACCCATTTCCACAAACTGAACAACCAAATTGTTTCTGTCCTGTATGAGACAAACTTAATGTTTTTTGTTTCTTGTTTGATATTAGCATCTTTAAATCTGACTTAGGTTCCCCACTCTCCTTCCAATCATCACTGTCATCAGTCTCAGAACAGTCTGAAGAGAGAAGCTGGCCATCTCTAGTTGGTTCTAAATCACCAGCTGGATCCAAGTTACTGCCTGGTTCTGATACTCCACAGTTCTCTCCATCAGGTTCTGTTTTCATCTGTTCAGTTGAGGTGCTGGGTAAAGAGTAAGCTTCTCTGTTTTTCTCCATCTGGGTTTGAAGAGGCTGGAAGGACAGAGCGTTCTCTTGACCATCTTCACATTTCACTGGGTCTACTGTTATCTTGGAGAGATCAGCTTCTTCCAGCCCTTGATGTAGTTCCTCTTTAATCTGTAGGAGCTCTGGGTCCTGGGTTTGGCTGAGCAGTGAGGACAGAGTATTCTCTCCATCATGTTCATATTTCACAGGGTGTAAGGTCATCTTGGAGCCATCAGCCTCCTCTAGATCTTGAAATAGTTCCTCCTGTTCCGCTTTAATGTGTAGGGACTCTGGGTCCTGGGTTTGGTTAAACCATGAGGACTGAGGTTTCTCTTCATCATGTTCACTCTTCACAGGGACAGGATTGTACGTCAACTTCAAGATATCAGCCTCCTCCAGACCTTGAAGCTGCTCTCCCTCCTGACTGCTCCAGAGTTCCTCCTGTTCCTCTTTCATCTGTAGGGGCTCTGGCTCCTCCTGGCTCAGACTGGGGCTCCTCTCCTGCTGCTCAGGGGGGACCTCCTCTTCACAGACAGAGAGCTGTGGGGGGTCTGCAGGGAGGAATAATAATAATATAAATAACAAACATTAAGATGCAGTAGACAACTTTTCACTATTTAAGTAAAACCCTGCAACTGAGAGTAGAAACACAAGTGTTTTCAATCAATTACTACTTGGCTACAAAATGTGCCTATTTAATACAGTGAGGACATGTCCTCATCACGCTGTCAATCACAACTTGGAGGTTGATCAGATGTTGTCAGGAGGTGAGAATGTAAACAAGCAGAGTGAGACTTGAGGTTCTCCAAACTAAACGGGGTAACTGTGGATAGCTGAAATACTTTGGATTGTTAGCTTGACCAATAACCTTTTACTTGAGTTGGGGCACTCCTACACTGTAGGACTCAAATTAAAGCTGAAATTATGCACTTGAAGCACACCTTGATTTCATTTGAAGTCCATTGTGGTAGTGTACAGAGCCAGAATTGTGAAAATTGTGTCAATATCAAGCGGGCAGAAAAGTTCTTAACTAGAACTTGACGACTGCATACTTATTTTGCAAACCAAAACAACATACTTTATACTTATAGCACATGCATGAGCCTGGTCTCTTTTGAAATATGACATTCTGAAGTTTCTGATTCCAGAAAAAGAATTCACTTTTAGTGCTAACGTAATAGAGTAACATAGGTCTGAACTTGAGTTGTAGAAAAACGTGTTACTCAAGTTTTTCTGTAGTAGTTAGTAGTCCAGAGGTAGTATTTCCCCAGAAGGTGGTAGGGCTTACAAATCCAGACGGGCCATAGCCTGAAGCCTTATGTAGTACATATCCAAATTTCATAAAGATCCACTCAGAAATGAGTGATTAGGAGTGATTTTGGTCAACTGTGTACAAAGAAAAACTCAGTTTTCTCATAGACTTCAATTCATTTGGCTTCCTGTTAAAGAATTTAGTTGTTCACCTAGATCCCTGATCCACACATAGGGTATCATTGGAAGCCACACTCATTGGCTACAACGATCCACAATCATTTTCGAGATCGGATTTAGGTTGACGGAACTACTGCAGCCTGAGTCGGGAGTGGTATTTTGCGCAATACCGTGTACTTTGCACAAGCCTCAAATACCGGCATGGAACTCGAGAACCGCTGAACGGATTTTTTCGGATCGCTATCGACAGGCAACAAATAAGCCTTCAATTCGATATATATATATATAGTATTACAAAATATGCACACCCGAGCCACTAGGGGTCGCCAAAGTGCCGGTTGCAAAAAGTCCGAAAAACGTCCCGTTAGACTCCTGTTGCAGTCTAAGAGGTTGGTTTCTGACTATATCAGCTTCATACCCCCTTCTGTCTGGCCTGCAGTGCTGAACCTTACCTGCTCTGCCCTGACCAATTCTGAGTGGTTCCTCCTGCCCTCCGGGGCATATGGCCCTGAGCCATTGTCTTGCATCGCATCCTGTATACAAACACTTGCAGTAGTTCTTAGTTCCATCTATTACTCAATTTCACAATTTTCTTATATACTTTGATTCTACTGTCACCATGTATGCATATGCTCACTACATGTATTTATTGCTCCATCTCTGCCCACTACAAACATGGGAACTCTCTAACCCCTGTCCCCATCTCTCTGAGCGGTTGTCTCGTAGTGTTGACCAAGGTGGTGGATGTCTTGGCTAAGGTTGCAGTGACTGTTCTACGTGCACCACCGAGGCCATGGATCAGCTTCTTACAGTCTTCTGTCCGTGGTTCGTTAACGTGGTTTAGACGTTGAGTTCATTGCTGGGTTAAGTACTTCTATTCTATTCACATAATATGCTTACTACATATATCTATTCACATATATGCTTCTTTTTTTTTTTTGGTCAAGCATGACCGACAGATACAGGGTGAAACGGGATATAGAGCAGGGGAAGACATTCGGCAAATGACGGCGGGTCCGGGAATCGAACTCGGAGTCAACCAGATCTGTGATGCAGCACGGTTTTCCCCGACGCAGAAATAGCGCCGAGATATGCGGTGAGCTACTGGAGCCCCCCCTCACATATATGCTTACCACATCTATTATCTATTGCTATGTCCGCCCATCACAATCACACGAACTGTCTAACGCCTGTCCCGTCTCCCCGTCTCCCTGTGAGTGGCTGTCTCGTGGTGATGACCGTGAGGATGCAACCCTCTCTGCGCCGCCCCCATGCCTCGAATAGATCCGCCATCAGCTCTAATTTTCAATCTTTTAAAATGTTCAGTTGCTATTGCATGCACTTATCTGCGTTTCATTACACATATGTTGTAACAAGCTTGATAATAATAAACAAACCTGTTCAGCTATAAAGAATGAGAGTACTGGAACAGTGTTAAATTCAAAGTGTTGTATTAACCAAAAAGAGGATCAAAATAAAGGGGCACCCCATAGCAACGTATGGTACAACAAAAATCATCTCAAACCAATAAGAACGGTCCCGTCAGCTTTACAGTCCATTAGCCCCAACATAAATGTTACCATGTCTAATGTACCGTGTATAATGTTACCATGTCTAATGTAACCATGTATAATGTTACCATGTCTAATGTAACCATGTCTAATGTTACCATGTCTAATGTACCGTGTATAATGTTTACCATGTCTAATGTACTGTGTATAATGTTACCATGTCTAATGTAACCATGTATAATGTTACCATGTCTAATGTAACCATGTATAATGTTACCATGTCTAATGTACCGTGTATAATGTTACCATGTCTAATGTACCGTGTATAATGTTACCATGTCTAATGTAACCATGTATAATGTTACCATGTCTAATGTTACCATGTCTAATGTAACCATGTATAATGTTACCATGTCTAATGTACCGTGTATAATGTTACCATGTCTAATGTAACCATATATAATGTTACCATGTCTAATGTAACCATGTATAATGTTACCAAGTCTAATGTAACCATGTATAATGTTACCATGTCTAATGTACCGTGTATAATGTTACCATGTCTAATGTAACCATGTATAATGGTACCATGTCTAATGTAACCATGTATAATGTTCAGGCCTACCCGACCATGCAGCCTGCATGGTAGAGCTAGTATTGTCCAGCAACACTCAAACCTTTGAGTGTCCAAAAGGTGATAAGTCCTGGGTTGATCCACATCTTAGAAAAGGAAAGGCAAAAGAAGTAATCCCCTGGGAAGCACCACTGCAGCTGACCTGTCCTTGGTTACTGAAGAATCTTTTAGGAGGCCTGGCAAAATCCCTCCTTCCTCTCACAATAGCAGTAGCAAACAAAAACTCCATGAGGCCATGATTCCAATCCAAGATGGCCCCCTGATGGTTGGGACCGCCCCTAACCACACCCATACCTGGAATCTTAAAGGTCAAGTGCCCAAATATGCTGACATTGGCACATCCTAACATATTGGGCCCACACTTCATTTATCAACACATTGACATCTTCTTCATAAAGTAACGCATGTTACAATGTGTGCATGCTTACCAACTGTATCACCTGTTTTATTGCAACACTAATATCACCGACATCTACGAAGGGAGATCCCCCCTTGAATGGCCCTTCTAAGGTTTCTCTCCTCCACATTGCCTGTGGTGCATTTCTTCCTATTGCTAGGTTTTAGTGAGTTTTTCCTTACCTTCGCATGGGGTATGTCAAGGAGTGTTGCATTCATTTATTTAATTTATTTAAAGGGGACATTATAAATGGCTTTTTTCAGTGTTTAGCATTGTTATATAGTAATAGGAGTTCGTATCAATGGGTCTGTGTCTCTAAATACCATATTGGCGGATTGCTCTCATTCAGTTGCGACAATTTCCTCCTCCATTTAATTAGGTCATTCTGATTTGACTCGCAAGGTGACGTAACGAGGCGCTGGTGGAGCTGATTGTGATCCGATTGGCTCTGTGGTTGGAGCCAATGCCCGCCCACAATTTTCATTTTCATTGTAACCCGACACTTCCTCAAACGGGGTTACACAGGGAGAGAACAGCGAGAGGGAGAGAGAGAGAGAGGTACGGCGGGAGGGACTGCAGACACAAACTTGACTGCGCGTGTCGGGGACGTAGGCATAGTGTAACCAGACACATAGTGTAACCAGGCGAGCGAGGAGAGAGAGAGGGACGGCGGGAAGGACTGCAGAAGTGTGTGTGCGCCATCTCTCTCCCTCGTTGGGGACACACACAAACTTGACTCTCTCTCTCTCTCGTATGTATCACGCTGTGTGGGTGACTCACTGAAAGCGCGTATGGGCGGAGCCCATCCAATAACAGGCTGAAATCCTGAGGCTGGAAAATGATGCTTTTGAGTACTCCATTAGAAATATAAAACAATGATTTTCTTTAAATAAACCTTACAGATGTCTTCCATAGACTCACAGGAATTGTGTAAAGTTGCCCAAATAGTGCAAGGAATAGCAATGCATGTCCCCTTTAAAAAATGTTGGACTTCATGGTGTTTTTGTTCTTGATTTATTGTGATGTTTCTTATTGACTTGTTTAACTCATTCAACGCCAGTCATGAGTCTAGTCGGGTTAACTCGCCAACCGTTCAGCGCCAATCACGAGTATAGTCGGGTTTTAATCGTTATTTCTTTCATTAGCTATATCCATTCATTTTCATCCATCCAGCCTGATGTTATCATTGGGAATGGGTCTGAGCTTGCAAAAGGGCAAATACCGCCGCCTACGCCTTCCAGCTGGTATTGCACTCCATTAGAAATGGTGTAGTTTCTTTTCTGGGACGTTCCGAGCCGTGCAGGCGAGGTTTAAATACTCAGACAAGGCAGGCCTTTACAACGATGGCATGGTACACTAACCCTGCTCGCCCGTTCATGTGTAACGCTCGGTAATGTGGGACGGACCTCCACGAGCAGTATTTGGAATGGCGATCAGATAATTGGATGGTTTCTTTTGTATTACATCAGAGATAAGGTAAGAACACGATATATAAAATCTTGCGTTGATCTGATATTTCTTTCTACCGCGATCGACACTATCTCTGTGTGTGTGGCTGTGTGCCGTTGGGTGCAGTAGGTGGCGGGGGAGCCCCGCGGTCCAGGGCTCTTTTCATTCTTGCGTGAGGAAGGATAATAATGATAATCTAGCGTTGATTTCAGGAAGATTTGATAATCGGGCGAAAAATGACAACGTCAGAGACCATCAAGCAGGATTCCGGAAAGAAAGGTCATGCATAGACCAGATTGCCACACTGAGGATGATCATCGAACAGTCCCTGGAATGGAACAGCTCCTTTTTTTTTTTTTTTTTTTTATTATTGCAAAACTAAATTATTAAAAGTCAGTACTCAACACACAATGCATAATGAAACTAACAATTAAGGTGGCTAAAAAGACATGCAAGTACAGAAACAGCAAACAAAAAAAAGTATATAATAATATTTTACCGTATACAGTGTATATCCAACGAAATTACCAATTATACCAATGACTTATACAGGATATACCCCTAATACCTATTATCTAAAACCCTACACACATATGCTCCAGCTCGAACCCCCCCCTCCCGGACCCCTCCTTGGATAGTACCTCCATTATCCCTCACTCCTAACCAGACACTACCATTATAAGCTAGCTTTTATTCTCTCCACCACTTCTAACCACATTGACATTTTGGATTCGTTGAGACCCAGAATTCTTGCTGTAGATATTTCTTGATAAATCACATCGAGATATGTAAGAAACCAAACCTTCCGGCACATTTTTTCCGGTTGAAACCAGCGTGATGCGATCAGTTTTTTTAGCTACTGTGATACCCGATAAAACCAATCTCTTTAGCTGTGGATTTACTGCAAACTCAAAAACATCATTCAATAGTAATACAGAGGGGTGTACTGGTATATTCCAAGATACGAGTTTTGATAATTGATGGGTCACATCTTTCCAGAATGCCTTAACTGGTGGGCAGTCCCAATACATGTGCATAAATGTCCCTTCGTCTCCATTTGTACATTGGGAGCATTTTGAGTCTTGTTTAAGACCCATTCTGTTCAGTCTTATAGGAGTCAAGTATGTCCTGTGAATATAGTTAAGATTGATTTGTTGATGGTCCGGGTTCCTTGATGTAAGACGGACATTTGCCCATGCTACTTGCCAATCAAAGTCACTTTCCAGGTCTGGTATAGCCCTCCTCCAGACAGAGTCTAGTTGGAGGGTTTCATACGAGGACGTTAGTAATTGATAATAAAAACCTGATACAAAACCTCTCGATGTCTCTCTTTCATAGAAGAATTTGTGGTATCTGTGGTGTTCAACTGGTATGTCTAATGGAACACCGTGAGACTTCAAACATAGCCGTAACTGTATGTAAAAAAGCCATGTGGACTCGGTGAGATAAAATTTTGTGCATATTTCTCCATAACTACAAAAACCCTGGTTGTTAAAAACATCCCCTAATGAGTGTATGCCTTGCTCTTCCCATATAGGGAATCTTATAGGACGTTTTTCAATTAAGAGTGCATTGTTATTGAATAAGGGAGTGTGATTGTGCCATTTTTGTGGGTTAGGATATTTTTTTTGTGTTTCACGCCATATCCGGATCGCATGGGTAATTATGGGGCCAAATTTCCGCTCACAGTGCTTGATTGGTAGTTTAGCGTGTGCTATGTCCTTCAGTCTATGTGGGGCTACTATGTTTTCTTCCAATTTTCTCCAGGATACTAATGCTTGGGGATCAAACCATATTGTCAATGGTCTTAATGTGTACGCCTTAAAATATTGGAAAAAATCTGGAACTGCCATGCCACCGTCTGCTTTATTTCTCTGTGCGGTGGATCTTTTTATACGTGGTGGTTTGTTATTCCAAATACATTTGTATGTGGAGGAGTGTAATCTTTTCCAGTAACCCTCTGGAGGGGGTAACGGTAGCATTGAACTGATTAAGTTGATTCTAGGTAGTAGGCCTACATCCATCTTAACTATTGATACCCTTGCCTGTACTGAGTTTTTAAGTTTTGCCCACCTGTCCAGGTCGTCTTTGATTTTGTTCTGTATTTGTGTAATTGTGCTTCACCGTTTGTCTTATGGTGGGAAATATTTCCACACCCAAGCATCTAAAATGTTTTACCATAGGTATCTCACCTGGGAGGGTTGTATCTTTTTTTGCATGGGTGTTAAGTGGAAGGAAAGCCGACTTCGGCCAATTTATTTTAAATCCCGATAAATCACCATAGTTCTCAATCAACTTGAGTAGATGAGGCAATGTGGTGTTGGGGCTTTGCATGAACAATATTACGTCGTCCGCATATAAACTAATTTTATGTTGTGTGCCCTTGATTACGATTGGTTCTATGGATTGGGATTGTCTTATATATTGTGCTAAAGGCTCTAATGATAGATCGAATAGTCCGGGACTAAGAGGGCAACCCTGTCTGGCTGAGCGTGATACCGGAAAGATTTTGGAGATGAATGTACCTGTTGTAATCATGGCCGATGGGTCTTTGTATAATACTTTAATCATATCAATGAATCCTTTTCCTAACCCCATCCTTTCCAATACTGCCCATAGATACGACCATTCCAGCCTGTCAAAGGCTTTCATAGCATCCAGGGACAGCATCGCCTTAGGTATGGTGTCGTCCTTGTCTGCATCTAGTACGTGCAGTATTCGTCTTATGTTATCAGTGATCAGGCGACCTCTTATGAAGCCAGTTTGGTCCGGATGAACTAAAGACGTCATATGCTTTTGTAATCTGATGGCTAATACCTTAGAGTACAGTTTGACATCGGTTCCGAGGAGGCTTAAGGGTCTGTAACTACCGCACTCGGTGGGGTCTTTGTCTTTTTCGAGAAGGACTGAAATGAGTGCAATATTGTCGTTTTTATGGAAGCTCCCCTCCTTGACTGAGTATAAGATCATATTTAGTAATAAGGGTCCAATTATGTCCCAACAAGAAAGTTACATTTCTGATGGGATACAGTCTCTTCCAGGCGCCTTACCATTTTGCATTTCGGATATGGCCTTCTTGAGTTCCTCTAGTGTGATCGGTGTTTCTAACTGTTTAGCGTCATCCTCTGAAAGTTTAGGGAGAATAATTTGATTAAGATATGTGTCCATTTTGTTTTGATCGAAGGTCGTTTCTGATTTATATAAGTCGGAGTAGAATTCTTTGAATGTATCGTTTATTATTTTGGGGTCTGTTTCAAGTACTTGTTGTGCTCTAATGGTAGTTATATCTGCAAATTTTGCATTAATTCTTAATCGCATGGCTAATAGGTGACTAGGTTTAGAACCTTGGGAGTACTGCTGTTGTCTTGTGCTGCGTATTTGCATTTCCGATTGTTGTCTGTATATGGCATTGATCTCTGTTTTTAGTACGTTAACTTGATTTTCTAGTCTAGTTGAGTTGTTGTATTTTAAAGAATTAAATAACGTTGAGTAAAGCGTTTCCAGTTCAGACAGTTTTGTGCATTGATTCTTGCGCATTATGGAGGAAAATCTATCAGTGAAATCCTTGATCATACCCTTTACCGACATCCATATTATTCTGGGGTCTTGCACCGAGTTTGCATTCTCCCGTAGAAATACTATGAGAGCTTCTTTGAGTTGTGTAATGAATTCCTTGTTATTAAGCAGCATCGAATTAAAACGACATCTTGGGGCCCGGGAAGATAGTATACCAAATGTTGCTTTTAGGAGTAAATAACAGTGATCTGATAGTGCATTGGGTATCATTTCCACTTCATATTTATCAAATAGTCTCGGGGATGCAAAGACGTATCGGTCTTCCTCTAAAATGTGCGTTTCGCTTAGTAGAGCCACGTCCAAATTTTTTCATCAGTGTGAGCACACTTTTGCGTTTGTGTTGTTTGTTTATCCCACCAGTGTTCCATATCATTATATTCAAACTAGCCATAATCTATACATGTTTGTGTAGTTTTTGGTAATGCTTCTGGAGTGCGAAGCTACAATAGATGTACATCCAATTATTGAGGTCCCGTTGAGAGCCGAGCTTAAAAACATATATATACAAATAAACATCCCCTTTTTTCCCCCTCACCCAGAGAGTCGTACAGGCCTGTGTTCCAAAAACACATCCTCCGCATATGACTCCCTCCCTTAGGCCACCGGATTGCCCAAACTGAGCTTTGTAATCCTAATCTTCCTATGCTAATTGCCATAGGATCTAATATTTTCATTCTAATTCAATAGAATGTCACTTTGTCTTGCGCCTTCCCTTACTGTAATGAAATATTATGAAAAATGAAAAAGAATAATACACTTTCATCGATATATTAATTTGAACCTTCTACTAACTTATGTAGGAAACATCAGAAAAAAGGAAAATATTGTAGAGAAACATTAACACCTTAATATGAAGAACAATGGGAAAGAACAATGTAAGATAAGAGAAAAAAAAGGAGTGAGAGATAGAATAAAACTCAACGTGGAGAAGCCACTAGAACAGAATTGAGTAAATAGATAAAAACAGAGACTTTTAGAGCTACAATGTGCCAATCTCCACATTAGTGGAGTGATTATTTAAATGATTAGAATAACCTTGTTGTGCTCATACGTTTAGGTGTGGTTGATTTTTTTTTAAAGTCTTATTAAGGCCTGATTAAACTTCAGTCAATTGATCATATGCTTATGCTTATACACACCGGATGTTAATGTTAGAGTTGCAGGCCTTCGTTGTAATGGTGCATTATATTCTATAAGGTTGTAGAATACACTAGTATATACTAACAGACTGCTGTTATGTTCCAGAATGATCTTCCTACCCAGGGTTCATGACTACTAGTATTTTCGGGATATTTCTAAGTGACCCAGAGCAGTCGAGCGATGAGCCCAGAATATTCCAGATTGTTCTTAGTGTCAATGATATATTCTTGTCTCCACGGAGACCAGAGGTCTGAAAATATAATGCATTACGAATCATATTATACACATTATACCTTGGTGTAGCCGGCATGCATATCATCTGCTACTTTTGTTGAGCCCGGATAAAGTCATTCTAATACTGATATACACAGAGAAAGAGAGAGATGAGAAGGCTTATCTGTTGATAGACAGTGTTTCGCTCTGCCTTGGGGGTTCTGCTCCATGTAGATTCCAGTATTCCTCGGCTTCTTTATGCGTGTGTAATCCTACCCTACGGCCGTCACTGCCCACGATCGATAATAGCGCCGGGTATACTAGCCTTGGTTTGAGGCCAGACTTGAACAATTTCTGCATCACCTCCTTGTAGGGGAAACGCTGAGCGATGGCCTCTTTGCAAAGATCCTCGTAGATAAATATTGGGTTTTCACCATGTTTCAGCTTTCCCCTTTGGTTGCGAGCAATTTTGATGACGTCATCTCTTATTGCCGTCTTGCGCAGAGTAACAATGATGACTCTTGGTCCGTTGCTTCTTTGATCCAGAGTACCGATTCTGTAAGCTTGGTCCACTATCGGCTCTGTGTTTAGAAAGTTGTTACCCAAAATCTCTGATAGCACTGTTGGAAACTTGTCGTCTGCGCAATTGACTGATTAATCAAGTCCTACAATGCGGATGTTATTTCGCTTGTAGTAGCGTTGGGTTTCGAGTAGCCTCTCCATCGCTTCATCTTTAACTTCTTGTATTTTCCTCCGGCATGCCTCTTCCACCCTTTTTATCTCCTTTGTTACCTCTGTCAAACCAACGTTGATGATGTTCTCGTTCTCTTTGACTGCCCGTGTAATTTCTGTCACCGTATTCTCCACTGTCGTGATTCAGATGGACTGTACGGCGATCGCTCTCATAACCTCTTCGAGTTTAGCATCGATGTGTTCGAATTTAGTATCGATGTGTGCAACGTGTAATTTGAAAGCGACCATCTGTTCTTTCATCAGGATAGTCAGTGAGTTGAAGTCGGGTTGTGTAATTGCACTGCTTGTGTCAGTTGATGTTATGGGTGCAGTGAGGGATCCGATGGATTTGTTTGCTATTATCTTCTCAAAATCACCTGCTTTATCTCTCACGGTACTTTTTCCTGTCGTTCCTGTTATGTTGTCATCTATTGTCTCACTCTCGGGGCCAATAGTCGTTGGTCCCGGTGTATTCTCCTCTATATTCCCCACGTCGGGGCTTGTCACCGACGGATCTGCCGCAGCGTCGCCTGTTATTTTTCTTGAACGTGTTTCGATCGGCGCCGTTGGAATTGCTGTTTCTTGTTTCTCTCCACTCTTTTTCTTATCCTTATCCATGTTGTCTTTTGATATAGTTAGTAGAAGGTCTTATCAATACATACAATGTGGTTTAATCTCTTTTGGTATTGTCCAACGTTAAACGAAATTAACGTTAACGGGAGTGGAGCTATAACCAAATGCGTGCGCTACATATTGCAGCTAAACCGGAAGTACAGCTCCTTATACATCAACTTCATCGATTTCGAACAGGCCTTTGACAGTTTAGATAGGAACAGTCTGTGGCACCTGATGGAGCACTATGGAATCCCACCGAAGTACATCAACATCATCAGAGGATCATATGACAGGATGACAAGTAGGGTACTGCACAGAGGGGAGCCCTCAAACCCGTTCGAGACAAGGCTGCCTGCTGTCCCCCTAGCTCTCTTATCACACAGTCACCAGCAAATGCAACAAACTAAAGGAAACAGCCTCAACTCTAGGAATGAAGATCAATAGGGTAAAAACAAAGATTAAAAAGATCAACATAAAGTGCCAGCAAAACATTGAACTAGAGGGAGAGGCCATGGAAGAAACTAACTCCTTCACCTACCTTGGGAGTGTAGTAGATACAGCGGGTGGCACAGAAGAAGACATCAAAGTGCGATTCGGAAAAGCAAGAACGGCATACAACCTACTTGGTCGAGTACGGAGGTCTCGCGAAAAAAACAAAGCACAAAGCTGAGAATCTTTAACTCCAATGTTAAATCAGTCCTCCTGTATGGCCCGGAGACCTGGAAGACAACTGTAGGGCTGAAGCAAAAAGTAGTCCTTCATAAATTCCTGCCTCCACCGCATTCTAAGAGTGAGATAGCCAAATGTCATTACAAATCTGGACCTGTGGGAGCGCACAAAACAACTACCCCCGCCAGAAGAAATAAAGAAGAGAAAGTGGATGTGGATAGGCCATACCCTGAGAAAGGAAGACAGACATCACCCGGCAAGCCCTACGATGGAACCCACCTGGAAAGAGGAAACACGGCAGGCCTCGAAACACCTGGCAACGTTCTTGGGAAGGGGAAATGAAAGAGGCTGGACTGGGATGGCACAACATCGTTCGGGAGGCCAAAAACCATGCAACATGGAAAGAAATCGTCAGTGGCCTATGCTCCACAGGGAGTGCAAAGGCTTAAGTCAAGTCAAGTAAGTCACGTAGGAAACCCGTCTGTGCTAATGAAGCAATCTGACAGCAGCAGTTCACAAGCTGGAAACGCAACCCGAACGAGAAGACGTCATGGCCTCACACTTGCCAACAATGAACTGGGCCGACCCGGATCAGGCTGAGGCTATTTCATTGTTTAAACAAAATGTATCTTTACCTAGAAGATGAGGAAATAGTTGGCGATGCCAAACAGGCACGGAAAATATGTCATTGGAGATGAAGGACTGAAACGGCTGAATGCTAGTGGACTCAGTGATGCTGACAAGAAAAAGCCAACCAAACTATGGGAATTCTATGAAGGTCAGTTAAAATTGAATGTTAACTTTAGAATCCATAGGCTCCAACTAATGCAATATAGACAAAAACAGATGAAAGCATTGATGATTTTGTGACCAGAGCCAGAACATTACCTCAAAAATGCCAGTTTATTTATGAAGAGCTCAATGAACGTCTAATGGAGCGGATCATTGCCAACACACCCCACGATGCTCTGAGAAATGACCTGTACAGCAAACCCAAAGGCCATCCTCTACAAGAGGTACTAAAAGAGGGGCGGAAATATGAAGCCCTATCAGCAGGCAATGAACAGTTACACCAACTGGGTATGTCACATGGTGAGAAAATCCATGCAGTGGACAGAGGGCGAATATGCCAAAACTGTGGCAGGAGCCATTGGTCAGACTACTGCTTGACCTTACTCCTAGAACCCACCTCACCCCTGCCCACTTTGACAACCTAGGATGGCTTAGAGTAGACGACAGAGTACAGCAACTTGCAATGGGCCTGGTCTACAAGATACACTACACGACTAAGGTACCCATGTACATGTCAAAATACTTCCCAAAGGTCAGTGAATACCATGACCACAACACCAGAGGGAGCTCCACAAATCATGTTAAACCCAGATTCGGCTCAAACAAGGGACTAAACACGCCCTACCCACAGCTGTAAAGGAATGTGAATCACTACCCACTTTTAAAACCACTCTCAAGGAGCACCTACGGGAGACTGCAATTCGAAACTGGCCCCTGTAAATGTCCTAACCCAACCCCCTCCAATGTACAGTAAATGTCCTAACCCAGTAATACACGAGACCCTCTTCTTGGGACCAAGTAAGGTTTCGTCGATAATCCAATGTACAGTTACCCCCCCACCCCAATTATTATTATCATATGGGGACATTTAGTTGACACATTGACTGTGACTGCTAGATAATTGGACACAGTCAATGTCCTGCATTCAACGATGAATGCTCTGCCTGTGGTACCAGAGGCCACTGGGCGAAGTGCTGCAGGAAAAGCAGGCGGCAGGGACAACAGCGCTTCGGTCGAGGCCTAAGAAGCAAGTCTCCCCCACCACCACAAAGACAGGACAGACAACAGGCCTCCAGGAGTTACCACAGACAGTGGGGTGAGTCCCACATCAATGCTATAGACAGCACAGAGGCTGATGAAGTGTGGGCATTCCAGAATGGCGAGGATGCAAAGCATGTTAGACGATTGGACCCGTCGCAGAGTTTACATTACACATAGAAACTGCGCGACTCACAAGAGAAGTCATACAGCCTTCAAACGCAGGGTGGAAGAGCTAGTTTGCTTCTAGAATTGAAGGTCCGCTCTGCTCTGTGTCTATTATGAAATTACAATTGCGCGTTGACACGCCCACTGCGCAAAGCCTCTGTGCTCCTAAATAATTTTTTCCAGTTCACACATATCTATTTTTAGGGGCAAATGCGAGTGAAATAGTCGCACTGTAGAGCCCTGGCTGTGGTTACGTGACACACTTTGCTGAGCCACAGCTTCAAGAGGACACTCACGAGGGCCCACCGGAAACACCTACAATGCAGAGTGACCCACCGGAAACACCTACAATGTCACACTGTACCACACAGGTGCCCAATAGCCCAGGACCAAGACGCACAAGATGTGGGAGGGTTGTAAACAGACCAGATTATTACAAAGACTATGTGACATGAGCACACAATATTGCACAAAAGATGCCCACTACAGAGGGCCAGGACAACACCAGGAGCACAAGTCTAAGTCATCATCGGGACTCTGTTACTTTGTTATCATTATGGTATTGAAGGGTGAATGTAAAAACAAAAGGGGGGAGGATTTGCACTACTTGGTGATGTGATTTCAGTGGACTATTGACAGAGTGTTGTTCTACATATATGTTCCGCTAAGGGAGGTTCGGCATTCTGGGAAAGTATATATGGGGCAATACTGCTAAACAGGGGGGATGTAGTGATATGCAGTAGGTACTATATAATGCCGGGGTGCGACCCGGACGATATATATGGGTGCACCAGTATGTATGAGCGTCTATATCAAACTAAGTCAACTTGAGTCCAGTCTGCAACTAAGTGTCTTCATTGTCACGATAACACTTCATGGTGACAGCGGTAACAGTAGTGGATTGCCTACAAGCAGGACGGGAGATTGTCCGAGGATAATTCTGCATCTGCACGTAGGAAACCCGTCAGTGCTAATGAAGCAATCTGACAGCTGACAGTAGCAGTTCACAAGCTGGAAACGCAACCCGAACGAGAAGACGGCATGGCATCACACTTGCCAACAATGAACTGGGTCGACCCGGATCAGGGTGAGGCTAATTCATTGTTTAAAGGAAAACTCCAACATTTTGGGAAATTTGCTTATTTGCCATCTACCCTGGAGTTAGACAAGAAGATGCATACCTTTTTCTTCTCTGTGCATGCAGTAGGAGTAGGAAGACGTTGGGAACTAGGCTAATGGAGGAACCTACTTCCAGTGACTGACGCTAAGCTAGGCTAACGGTGCACGTCTTCCTACTCCTACTGCATGCACAGAGAAGAAAAACGTATGTATCTTAACACTTTGACTGCCATGAAACGTCTTTTCACGTCATTGCTGGCCATGCTCAAGTTGCCGGGGGACGCTGTACAGCGTCCTTATATCAATATTTCAAAAATCTGCGATCGGATTCATCTGTCCCCTCCGCTGGCCTGAGATCCACCAGCAGGACCCACTGAGCTCTCTGGCGGTTCAGGAGCGCCATCTGGTGGCCGATCGGCGCAATCGCCAAACAGGATGTTGAATAGAGGTTGTCATGACGACCGTAGTACTTCCGGGCGCTCGCTATAGTTCATGGGACTCTGGCTCGTCACGCTACACGGTGATCGATTGGCAATAACTCGATAAACAACATGATTTGGACGTATATACCATTATACAAGCTGGAGATGGACCGGGTAAAAATATATCCCATAATGATAAGATTTCTACTCGACGATGATCGCCCAACGGCGCGCGGAGACTGGGGTGAGTTTCAGCGTGTAACGTTACCGTCTTCGATACTAACTGCTATTATCAACATTTGACCCATTAGATGATTGGTATAACGCTGCCCACGGAATTATAAACGCCCCCTCGCCCATCCGGTCAACATCAGATGACGTGTAGTAACTTCTAGAAGTACGTCTAGTTGGAATTTTTTATATCGCGCTGATTGCCATCAAACTGTATTTCATCATCAATATAATGCATTTGGGGCTATATATCACGTTCTGGAGAAAGCTGCAGAAAGAGATGAAAACATACTTATACATTAGACCATACTTTACTATGAATATGTGAATGAAAAAGTTTAACGTTGCTACACAATGAACAATACATATAGGACTTTGAATGGGCCCTAATAATGGCAATGTAGCAATAGAATTTAAAAAGTTATAGCCCTGCAAAAAAGGGGACTTTCTCCATAGACAAATAGCGCTGGCAATCTATGGTATATCATGAATTTAACCTTAGGCAACCAAAGCGTTTGGAACTAGGCTAATGGAGGAACCTACTTCCAGTGACTGACGCTAAGCTAGGCTAACGGTGCGTGTCTTCCTACTCATGCTGCATGCACACACAGAAGAAAAAGGGTATGTATCTTCTTGTCTAACTCCAGGGTAGATGCCAAATAAGCTCATTTCCCAAAATGTTGGAGTTTTCCTTTAAACAAAAAATGTCTCTTTACCTAGAAGATGAGGAAATAGTTGGCGATGCCAAACAGGCACGGAAAATATGTCGTGGCATTGGAGATGAAGGACTGAAACGGCTGAATGCTAGTGGACTCAGTGATGCTGACAAGAAAAAGCCAGCCAAACTATGGGAATTCTATGAAGGTCAGTTAAAATTGAATGTTAACTTTAGAATCCATTGGCTCCAACTAATGCAATAGACAAAAAACAGATGAAAGCATTGATGATTTTGTGACCAGAGCCAGAACATTAGCTAAAAAATGCCAGTTTATTGATGAAGAGCTCAATGAACGTCTAATGGAGCTGATCATTGCCAACACACCCCACGATGCTCTGAGGAATGACCTGTACAGCAAACCCAAATGACATCCTCTACAAGAGGTACTAAAAGAGGGGCGGAAATATGAAGCCCTATCAGAAGGCAATGAACAGTTACACCAACTGGGTATGTCACATGGTGAGAAAATCCATGCAGTGGACAGAGGGCGAATATGCCAAAACTGTGGCAGGAGCCATAAACCCCGTCAATGTCCTGCATTCAACGACGAATGCTCTGCCTGTGGTACCAGAGGCCACTGGGCGAAGTGCTGCAGGAAAAGCAGGCGGCAGGGACAACATCGCTTCGGTCGAGGCCAAAGAAGCAAGTCTCCCCACCACCACAAAGACGGGACAGACAACAGGCCTTCAGGAGTTACCACAGACAGTGGGGTGAGTCCCACATCAATGCTATAGACAGCACAGAGGCTGATGAAGAAGGGGAGTACCAAACACAGACCGAGCTCTGCGCTCATCATGGCGGAGAGAACAAAACGAAAGTCTGGGTACACTTTACGAAAGTCGATGCAGACAACGCACGCGCACGTTGCCACAAGTGCAATAAAACATTTGCAAGTAAGGGTGGCAATACAAGCAATTTGTCAAAACATCTGTTGTCAAAACATAACATTAGTCTGCAGAAATGCGCTGTTTTCGACTGCTTTGCTTGCATTGTTCCATCTCCATCCGCTGCAGGTAAGCCAAGATACGGAGTTAGCTAGGCTAATAACAAATTATTACGAATAGGCTATTAAATAAAATATAATTGCTTAGCTAATTGTTTAGCTACAAATATATTTGAAAGTTGACAACTTTTTTTTTTGTATTTTATTTTTTTATTATTTTTTAAACAAGCACATAAACAAACATGACAACACACGATTAGATATACAAGCATTGTTAACAGTGCACATCAATTTAAATCATCGTTTTAGATAAATGTCTTATAAAAGTTACACCCCTAATACCTGCTAATATCTATTCCCCTACACACATATGCTCTTGCTCGCACCCCCCACCCTGGACCCCCCAATGGATAATCCATCCATTATCATTCGCTCCTAACCAGACACTACCATTATATGCTAGCTTTTATTCTCTCCACCACTTCTAACCACATTGTCAATTTGGATTCATTGAGACCCAAAATTCTTGCTGTAGATATTTCTAGATAAATCACATCGAGATATGTAAGAATCTAGACCTTTCGGCACATTTTTTCCGGTTGAAACCATTGTGATGCTATCAGTGTTTTTTTTTATCCACTTTTTCTCCCATTTTCTATATTTTCTCCCATCCCAATTTCGTATCATCCAATTCAACCCTCCCCTGTCACGAACGCTGTTTCTCGCCTCCCACAAGCCGGCTGCAATGTGGACTAAGTCATACATAGCACAAGTCCCCTCCGGTACTTGAGGTAACAGCAGTCGCATCTTTTCACCTGCGCAGCTCGATCTCTCAGTGGCGAGGAGTAATGCGTGGGAGGCTCACGCTGCCCCCGACACTTCCTGATTCTACTGCGCAGGCGCACCAACCGACCTGTAGGAGTCGCTGTCCACAACGCCCGATCCCCACCCATCAGTTTCCCACCCCCTAATACGGCCAATGTGTATTAGTATGAACGACCAGCTAAACTGAAAGCAATGTGGAGCGCTGGGCTCAAACAGGCAAGCCCAGCGTCTCCGTCATTCGTGGCGAGCGCCTTGCCCACTACGCCACGTAGCCGCCCGTGATGCTATCAGTGTTTTAGCCACTGTAATACCAGATAAAACCAATCTCTTTAGCTGTATAGGTACTGCACACTCAAAAACATCATTCAGCAGTAATATAGAGGGGTGTACAGGTATATTCAGAATTAAGAGATTTTATAATTGCTGGGTCACTTCTTTCCAGAATATCTTAACTGGTGGGCAGTCCCAGTACATGTGCATAAATGTCCCCTCGTCCCCATTTGTACATAAGGAGCATTTGGAGTCTTGTTTAAGACCCATTCTGTTCAGTCTTATAGGAGTCAAGTATGTCCTATGAATATAGTTAAGATTGATTTGTTGATGGTCCAGGTTCCTTGATGAAAGTCGAACATTTGCCCAGGCTTCTTGCCAATCAAAATCTTTCTCCAGGTCTGGTATATCCCTCCTCCAAACAGAGTCTAGGTGGAGGGTTTCATACGAGGCCGTTAGTAATTGATGATAAAAATCTGATACAAAACCTCTCGATGTCTCTCTTTCATAGAAAAATGTGTGGTATCTGTGGTGTGCAATTGGTATCCTTAATGGAACACTGTGAGCCTTCAAACATAACAATAATTGTGCGTAAAAATAATATGTGGAACCGGTGAGGTTAAATTTTCTTTCTATTTCATCATAACTACAAATACCCTGTTTGTTGAAAACATCTCCTAATGTATGTATGTCTTGCTTTTCCCATCTAGGGAATCTTATAGGTCGTTTTCCAATCAGGAGTGCATTGTTATTGAATAAGGGAGTATGATTATGCCATTTATGTGGGTTAGAATATTTTTTTTGTGTTTCACGCCATATCCGGATCGCATGAGTAATTATGGGGCCATATTTCAGTTCGCATTGCTTAATTGATACTTTGGTGTATACTATGTCCTGCAGTCTCTGTGGTGCTACTATATTTACTTCTAAATTTCTCCAGGATACTGATGTTTGGGGTTCAAACCAGGTTGTCAGTGGTCTTAAACTGTACACCTTAAAATAGTGGAAAAATTTTGGAAATGCCATCCCTCCGTCTGCTTTGTCTCTCTGTGCGGTGGATCTTTTTATACGTGGTGGTTTGTTATTTCAAATAAATGTATATGCGGAAGCGTGTAAATTTTTCCAGTAACCATCTGGAGGGGGTAACGGAAGTGTAACTGAGGGGTACAATTCCCTGACTGTATTACTAGATATGATACTTACTACCACTACCTTTGTACTTAATATTCGGCCACCCAGTACACGGCATAAATATATTATCATGAACACTCTCACGTAGATGAAACGGATCCAACACAAATGTACGAATTAGAA
This sequence comes from Notolepis coatsorum, assembly GCF_963971535.1. Lineage (NCBI taxonomy): Eukaryota > Metazoa > Chordata > Actinopteri > Aulopiformes > Paralepididae > Notolepis > Notolepis coatsorum. The sequence goes on from NC_140174.1 coordinate 7,986,109, forward strand.
GCAGGTCTTTATTTCCTACACAGCGATGGTGTGTAGAATAAACACTTAATCACTTAATTACATTTATGAATTGAAATAGTATGCACTTTTATGGCAAGGAGTATTCGTCGGTATATCAATAGATAATGTCCAATCTCTGAAGGCGCAGGTGGTAAATATACGACCTGGAATAGTTAAGGAATAACAGCAATGATACTTTAATGATTATAGGCTGGATACACTAGAGGGGGTTAATCCGGTCGCTTGTAAGCCGACAGGAGTAGGAGGGGGGGGGGGGGTAGAATCCAGCTGCCTCGTCCGGCCAAGGGTATCCCAGGTGAACCCACTGTAGTGCCGTTCAATGCGCCGGCGATCCTTGGACCACAGATGAAAGCAGGTGGACTCTTTGTGGGCCGGCTCTCTCCGGTCCACGGGGGAGAGATGGGGAGAGACCTCGTCTTGCAGAGCGTCTCCTCACCTTGCGTCCTCTCCAGGGGGGGGGGGTTCCAACACACGGTAGTGTCGGGGGTCTTTATCCATAGAATAATCAAAGTATCCAAAGCATAATCCGTGCCTGGGAAGGCGGGCTGTCGTCGGTAGAATAATCCGGTATACAGGTCCACTCGCTCGTCGGCTCTGGGGCTCCTCGGGTGCAGCTTCACATAGGGTCAACCACCCTGGGTAAGCAGCCAGTTCTCTGCCCGAAACGATGGGGTACTGACTACGGTAGTATTCTCACCGCACGAAGCACTATATATTAACAGACTATTATTAGCTTAATAGACTACGTCCAACTCGACGATATAGTGCCAAATATGACTATTCAAATATTAATATACACGATGTCTCAATACCGATGGTAGGTCGAACTTGGCCTTACTCCCACATGTGGCATCGCGGGGAGGCTTTACGTCTGTGACTCTATTGGAGGGTAAGAAACTGGACTGAAAAGAAAGTCCTACTTTAGTAGCGCAGTATATATACGCACTATGAACAAATAGTCCCATTAGTGGTGCGGTAGCCAAATTCCTACGCGGAACTAGGACTTGTTCGTACATGTCGAGCGGTACGTTTGAACTGGGTCTGAGGGGTATGGCAGCCTGGCACCAAGGTCTCGACCAATAGTAGAATGGAGACTATTATGGGATGTTCAGTAGGCTAGAATGGATATTCAATGCATATTGTACAAGGAATATACAAGGGATATCAGGGAATATTAGAGAATATACAAATACAATTAAATATATATATATAAATAAATATATATATTCGGTTTAATCTGGCCCTTCACAACAGGAAGCATTGAGCTGATGAAGTTGATTCTAGGTAAGATATCCATCGTAATTATTGAAACACGTGCCTGTACTGAGTTTAAGTTTTGACCACCTGTCCAAGTCGTATTTTATTTTATTTTGGATTTCTATATAATTGTGTTTCACCGGTTGGCTTATGGTAGGGAATACTTCAACTCCCAAACATCTAAAGTGTTTAACCATTGGTATTTCTTCTGAAGACTTGTATTTTTTGCAGGGGCGTTCAGTGGAAGGAAAGCCGACTTTGGCCAATTTATCTTAAATCCCGATAGGTCGCCAAAGTCATCAATCAACTTGAGAAGATGAGGCATTGCGGTGTTAGGGTTTTGCATGAACAGTATTACGTCGTCCGCATTAGTGTTGTCACGATACTGGAATTTCGACTTCGATACGATACCTTGAAAAGTATCGATACTTCGATACCATTTCGATATAAAAAAAAAAAAAAAAAAAAAAAATTATATATATATATATTTTTTTTTTTTTTTTAAACAAATTTAGCTTTTGTTGCTGGTTGATTCTCCTCAGCTTCTCTCTGGTACTATAAGATAAGATAAATATAACACTTTTAAAACCCTTTGTTTATCTTTAGATCACACATTTAAAAAGAACTGTTCATCTCACTTCAATCATTTTTATTGCAGATGCAGAAGTTAGAACATAGTATTTTCTCAAGCAGACAGATGTAAACACTCACTGTAATCTGTGTTGCATGTACCTGACAAACTGAACTGTTTGTATTACAGTTGGTAACAGTTTTGATAAAGATAACAGGGCGAGGGCTATATGTGTAACATATATAACTTCACAACAGCAAAATTACTAGTACTAGTAGTAGTAAACAATAATTAAAACTTTTTTTTGCATTAGTGAAAACAATAAGGACACATTCAAAAGGCAGGGTAAGAAAAAAGTGCAATCTTATGCATTTTCAAGTCAAGTTCTTCTTAGGTAGTGCATTACCTTCTCATACCATTACACCTACTAATACCACCTTCTCATACCTTCTCATACAACCTTCTAATACCTTCTCATACCACCTTCTCATACCACCTACTAATACCTTCTCATACCACCTTCTAATACCTTCTCATTACACCTACTAATACCTTCTCATACCACCTTCTAATACCACCTTCTAATACCTTCTAATACCTTCTCATTACACCTACTAATACCTTCTCATACCACCTTCTCATACCACCTACTAATACCTTCTCATACCACCTTCTAATACTTTCTCATACCTTCTCATACCACCTACACCTACTAATACCTTCTCATACCAACTTCTAATACCTTCATACCACCTACTAATACCTTCTCATACCACCTTCTAATACCTTCTCATACCACCTTCTCATACCTTCTACATTACCTAGTGATACACATAAAGCATAAGAGCCGTGGAAGGCTCGCCGTCGTCGGGTAGAGTAATCCAATATACAGGTCCAGTCGCTCTTGACCCGGAGCTCCTCGGATGCAATCACCACTAGGGGTCTGACCAGCCTGGATAAGCGTCCAGATAACGTCAGGAACGATGGGGGTACTGATAACTGTAGGACTCGAACCGAACGATGCACAATACCTACTTAGTACTTATACCTTATCATACCTTATATAAAGGCCTCAAGTAAAAAAAAAAACTGCAATCTTATGCATTTTCAAGTAGCAGCCAGCAACTAGCAAATGAAACAATATTCTTCTTGAGGTAGGGCATTTAGACAGCAGAATGACTAAAACAATAATTCAAACTTTTTTGCATTAAGCACACATTCAAAGGGCACTAAAGTGCAAGTACAAAAAAAAAGTGCATTTTCAAGTTAAATTCTTTTTAAATAGGTAGTGCACTTATTCAACGGCCTCAGACTAATCACACATAAGGTGGTGCAAGTAGTGTAATAATGTACTAGCCTAAAGTTTCTTTACAACTTTCAGATTTTTTGCTAGGAACACCAGCATGTCAATGTGCTCCTCTGTAAGCCGTGCCCTTCTTGGACTGCAAATGAGCCCTGACGTACTAAATACACGTTCTGAAGCTGAGCTTGAAGCAGAGATGCACAAATACTTTTTCGCCAGCTGGGCAAGGTGAGGTAAAGTTCTCTCATGTGTCCTCCACCATGCGAGTGGGTCGTCTCCTGCGCTGAGTTCAGGCATCTTTTCATATATTGTGAACTCGTTTTTTAGTTCAGCCTCTGCGTCCTCTGCATCCTCGCCACCACCATGTTGACCCTTCTTTTCCCCCTGTATGCTGGTTAACAGTCCCTTCAGATCCGTTCTACTTTTCTTCGCTGGTACGCCTGGTAGTGGTAGTGGTTGCATGGCAGTGGCACATGGAGGAGGAGGAGCGGGTGTTTGTCTTCCTGTTTCAGTGCGAGTGTCCATCAGATTTCGTTTGACCTCGTCTCTTAACATAACAAAACTGTCCTTGAACCTTGGGTCGAGAAACGTGGCTGTGTTCAACACCAGCTGCAGAGCCCCGTCGACGTCGTTATATAGTTCGTTGAGATCTGTACCAATATTTTCTTTAAGTTCACATTTGAGGAGGCTGTCATTTTCCTCAATGGTCAAAGTTGAAGATAACTTCCAAATTAGGGGCAGGACAGAGGAGAGTGTGGTGTGCTTTTCACCACTAAGGGCATCAGTGAAAGAGCTGACAGGGCTCAATATATCTTTTACAGTCTCAAGAATTGTAATGTCTGAATCTTTAGGCATGAGGTGCCATTTCTTCCGATCGTCGGCTAGAACTGAACAGACCGCTTGCTGCTGTTCCAGAAATCTCGCCACCATTTGATACGCTGAGTCCCAGCGTGTCGGCTCATCATGGATCAGTTTGTGTTCAGGCAGTTGCAACTCTTTTTGCTTCTGCTTCAGCTGTCGGGACATCTTTGGTGACCTGCTGAAGGCAGACACTGTCTTTCTCAGCCTCGACAGTGCTGCAGACACACGGCCTATATCCAGACCCTTGCTAATGGCTAGGTGAAGGTTGTGCCCAAAGCAGGGGACCCATGTGAAGTCCTGCTTAAATGCTTTCTTGTTATTTGAGGCATTATCAGTGGTGATGCCACTGCCAGCCATATTTGACATGTCCAGCTTCCATGTTTCATGTACCATCTCCTCCAACGCCTCTCTCAAACTGTCCCCCGTGTGCTCTGAGTGCAGCCCAACACAGCCCAAACACCAGCTCTGCATGTCCCAGGATTCTGTAATAAACGGCAGAGTTACTGCCATGAATGTGGACGTGGCCCTGCTGGTCCACAAGTCAGTGGTGCATGAAAATAAGGGTTTCCCCCTAAGGCTCTCCATGATTTTGTCTTTTGTTTCATTATATAGGGCAGGGATTTCAGTTGACATGAAGTGGTTCCGTGAAGGAAGGGAATACTTGTTATTTAACTGTCCAAGCAGTTGTCTGAACCCATGTTTCTCAACAGTATAGACAGGGACCTGATCCATGCATATGTACTCTGCTACAGCCCTGTTAAGTTTCTTGGCTTCCTTTGAGTTTGCATGATACTTCCTTTGTTGTTCAAGTAATGCTGGTAGGGTAGGCTGCTGTGCTGTTGCTGGTCGATTCTCCTCAGCTTCTCTCTGGTACTATAAGAAAAGAGAAATATAAGACTTTTAAAACCCGTTGTTTCTCTCTAAAGAAAGAAATACATAGCAAACATGACTTAGTTATGCAATAGTGCTGCTGCTTTTTATTTGGTTAAAATATTTTAGTTAATAAGACTAAAATATATGACTACAACAATTTTCATTAGAGAGAGAGATTTCTCCGGGGCTGGTAACGTTAACCTCAGAGAGAGAGAGAGAGGAGAGATTTCTCCGGGGCTGGTAACGTTAACCAACCTCGTGTCGAGTGTAGTATTGTATGACCTCGACATAACGTTTAAACGTAATTTTACTCCGTTTCCATGCGGTAGCCGGCTAGCTAGCATAAGCTAACAGAGGAACGACTAGCAGTAGCTATCTAACGTTAGCTAATAGCTGTAACGTACAACGAATCAGCTGTTGATATGATGCGCCATCAGTAGACAACGTATCTTGTATTAAACTAGAGTTAGTGGTTTAATGCTTCAGTCACAAACCTCTTTCATTTCTTTGTGGAGATCCGCGTGCCGGTCCTTCAGGTGTTTTGCCATATTTGAGGTGTTGGCACCTTTCGTTGGCACTGCCCTGTAACACCGCTTGCAAATGGGCATTGTGACATCTTTAACTTTCCCTTCTGTGTTTACTTCAAAACCGAAGTACTTCCAAACAGCACTTCTGCTGTTTTCTTTATCTTTAAGTTGTGGAGGCGCTGCATCTGCCATCTTAGTTCACTCAGCTAAAATGTTTACTGAAGAGTGAAGACGCCGACGGCTCGCTCTGTGAGGGGGAGGGCTGGAGGGGGAAGCGTGCTCTGAACAGCTGGAGGGGCAAGCGTGCTCTGAACAGCGTGTCAACAAACTTCCGGTAGAACACTGCCAGCGGGTACCGATACTACAGAAAGTATCGGTATTTCGGGAAATGAGTATCGTAACTGTTTTAAATATTCAGTATCGATATTTATCGATACTTCGATATTTTTGACAACACTAATCCAATGTAATAAAAAAAGTCAACCAATGAACTCGATTCTTGTACCGGATCTCCTCTCTGGTAAACAAGAATACCCTGAAGACTCTAGCAGGAGCACTCATTCAAGGGTACTACGACTATGCTTGCACCTCATGGTACCAAAGCACCTCAAAGGCACTAAAAAACAAATTACAAACATCTCAAAACAAGCTGGTCAGACTACTGCTTGACCTGACTCCTAGAACCCACCTAGGATGGCTTAGAGTAGACGACAGAGTACAGCAACTTGCAATGGGCCTGGTCTACAAGATACATTACGCGACCAAGGTACCCATGTACATGTCAAAATACTTCCCAAAGGTCAGTGAATAAATACCACGATCACAACACCAGAGGGAGCTCCACAAATCATGTTAAACCCAGATTCGGCTCAAACAAGGGACTAAACACGTTTCGCAATTATGCCACATCAATGTGGAACGCCCTACCCAAAGCTGTAAACTTTGTAAAGGAATGTGAATCACTACCCACTTTCAAAAACACTCTCAAAAAACACCTACGGGAGAATGCAATTCGAAACTGGCCCCTACAAATGTCCTAACCTAGTTGTACAGTAAATTACCAAGTATGGCTTTGTCAGTATTCCAATGTACAGTGTACAATGTGTGTGTGTCCCCTACCCAGCCCCCCCCCCCCCCCCCCACCTCCAATGTACAGCCCCCACCCACCCACCCACCCAACCCCACCCCACCCACCCAACCTCCTCCAATGTACAGTTTCTACGTCAAATGTATATACACTCTTTTTCTGGACACTTTTGTATCACAAACAGTACTGTATTTGCAAATCTGATATGTCATAAATGTATAGATGTAGCAGTACTGTCTATCTGTATGTCATGTATGTCATATATGTTATGATGAATTGAAAATGGGGGACCCTGATGTAAACAAGACGAAAGTCTTTCTCTGGTCTGCATCCCCTTAACAATTGTATGTATTGAGCTGTACTGTACCCATTCTGCAATCTGTTAATAAACTTTTCAATCAATCAATCAATCGGCCGCGCCGTGTTGTTGTTCTAGAACAGGGGTTCCCAAACTTTTCAGGCCAGGGCCCAGAAAATAAGGCGTCAGAGAGCCGCGGCCAAATAGGCTTTTTTCTTTTTTGCCAGGCGACCGATTTTTTAAGCCAAATATCACTTCAATCCTATTAAGTTAGTTCAAGTTAGTTATTCATGTATATGTGCTATTTATGAGAGGGCTAACTTATTGCAAAATAATAATGATAATAATAATAGCCTCATTAAAATACTATTGTTGCTTCGGTTGTTTTCAGCGTTTTATGTGCATAATCTGTTATTTAGTTTGAAATGTTCGTTGAAATAAGTAGATTTTTCGTTTTTGTTTATTTATTAAGTTAATATAAAACCATATAGTCACATTTTAGAATACAACTAGAAACACTGTCCTGGCCTGCTTGTAAGTTCAGTGGCCTGACAAAAAAAAAAAAAAATCTTTTATTTTTTTTTAATCATCTCGCGGCCCACCCGTGGCTGCTCGCGGCCCACCTTTGGGTCGCGACCCCGACTTTGGGAATCTAGAAAACCTCTCGTCAAAATCAATGGCGGACAAAAGCAGAAGTAAAAAATGTATACGCGCTTGCCGATTGCGGTGTGTGACGTAATTGGCAGAATCGACTGTCAATCAAAATTTCATTGGTTGAGACAATAGTATCTAGCTGCAGCCCAGCAGGTAGACCATGCTGGGAGAACTAGTATCTAGCTGCAGCCCTGCAGAACATACTCGGAGAGAGATAGTGCTATTTCTTGATATTTCCTTTTTTTAAGTAAGTAAAGAGGCCTATGTTCATATCGGTGAGCACAATTTGTAAGACAAATATACAGTAGTTTCATAAAAAAAAAATATATATATTACAAAAAAAATAAAAAATTTAAAAATATTTAAAAAAAGAATTTTGCCACATTGTGTTAGTTGAACAATCGGTATCGGTATCGGTGGCAAATTTTCATATCGGTGCATCCCTACTTATTTTCATTGTACTGTAATACTTGTGCTGTATGATGACAATACATTTGAATAAAATCTAATTGAATCCAACTGTATTTAAACACACTTTTAAACGTTAAACTGTTTATAACGTGGAAAGAGACAATAAACCTGACTGACTTAATTAAACAAATGCTTAAAGGCCAACCTTCACGTTGTATTTTTGTTCAATAAACAATGTGGACTAGGCCAACGGTGACTTTCATGAAGAAGGGAAAAAAAAGTATTGAAATTGACCCAGTTTTAGCGTTTTTATCAAACATTTTGTCTGCCCAACACAATCACCACACACGTGGATATTTTAATCAATGGTTCATAACGTGCGTGTGTAATCGAAATGATCTCGTCACAACAGGTGCAGGGCATCCATCTCTAAAGCTAACCACTATTTGTAAAAGCCACAACCATGTTACCATATTTGTAATAATGTAAATCATTGTGTCGTTGTACATATTGTGTTTATAACGTTAGTAGCTAACATAGCTTAGCTTGGTAGCTATTGTGCTAACAACATATCCCGACATCCGGCTCACTGGCCGGCATGAACGGCCGACCCAAAATGGTTCTCTCCTCTCTGTACACCCCGTCCCCACGGGTACCCTGCCGGGGGGCCCATGGACGCGACAACGGCGGCAGCCGTAGGGTGCTCGAGCCCGTAAAGGCTAGTGGTACACGATAGCTATGAGCTAACTAACGCTACAGGCTCAAACACCCTACGACCGCCGCTGTTGTCGCGTCCACAAGCTCCTCCGCAGGACACCCGCGAGGACGGGGGCACACAAAGAGGCGAGAACCACCCGCAGGGACGGCGGAGCTATAGGCTAACGTCAGTGTAGTGGTCCCGACTGTAGCAGGGACGGCGGAGCTATAGGCTAACTGTGATGCACCGAGTGGGCCACCATTGATCTACATGCCCCGATCTCAAATGGTCCACGACAGTAGACATAATGCTAACGTTAGCCAGCGCCATATATCGAGTAGTACTATGACCCGGACGGGCAAGGCATAAGTTTCCTGAAGTGACGTCACGGCCGTGCTAGCGTCTGATAAGCTTTTAGATTCGGCTCATTAATATGCACCTGTAGTGACGTCGGCGTTTGATAAGCTTTTTTGATTCGCACGTGCATGTTATTTGTGCGTGGACCTTTTTAACTCTTTCGGAGTGGCATTTCCGGTGTCAAATGGAAAAAAATAAATAATGAAATTATATACCAATGATGTAAACTACCCATAATTGATCAGTAGGGTTTAACCTGGATGTTGGGCTTTAATATGCATTAGGCCACGTGAGCGGATCGGCGCGGGCGAGAAATCCGCTCTTCGCTCTTTAAAGCTTGGTCCGCTCCGCTAATCGCTCATGTTGACCTCGCCCCCAAGTCGCTCTCCGCTCGCTCACCTTGAATCGAGCGCTCCCTGCGCCACATCGCTCGGCAGATTTTTTTTTTTTTTTTTTGAAGCATGGTGTAAATTAGCTCAAACTACAACAGTCTACACCCCCTGGGCCCCTTAACAATTGTTTGTATTGAGCCGCATTGTAATTGTACCCATTCTGCAATGTTAAATAACGTTGTTTATCCATTCACTAGCTCTATTAAGCGATGATAGCTAGCCTAGCCACACTGCTATGGTCGCTGCCATTAACGTTAGCATGTAAGCTAACGACAACAACAATGGCGTCAAAACTTTTTCTAACAGGCTGTGAGTGACAAAGCCTGAACAGGATATCACAGGTTCACCCTTCTCATTGGTTGAAAATGGCCTTCATGTTTGTACATCGCCATCTGTTGCTTTGGCATTGTACTACATGTATATTACATCAGTGTTAAACCACTGTGAGCGGCCTGGAGTGGATTGGAGCGGAGGAGAACTCTCGCGCCGACCCATTTTAAAACCCACTCCTCGCTCATGTCAAAACCGCCCGCTCCGCTCCCCGCGCCGCTCACATGGCCCGATATGCATTTGAAACTGCACTCATAAACAGTTTACTGGGAGCATGAGCTCTCGTGGCATCACTCTTAAATGATACCCATATTGATCCTGACGGTCAATCATGTCGATCGCCATATTCTGCGGTTTTGAAAGAAAATAGCCGTTTGTTCAAATTCAAGTTCTTTATTTGTCAAATAGACAACAATACAGGGGCATTGCAGGTAATGACATTTTTGTGTTTCGAGCTCAGACTCAACACAATTAAGAAGCAACAATGAATACAAGAATAATAACAATAAGTAGTAGTAGTAAGATCAAATAAAATAAAATCTAAAATGAGGTCAGATACAAAATAAAAATAGTAAATTATTTACAGAAAGTGTCTTGTGTATAGTGTATGTGCATGTTAAGGTGCAGGCCAGGGTGTGTGTGTGTTTGCATTCAATAACAATAAGTAGTAGTAGTAAGATAAAAAATTAAATATAAAGTGGGTAAGTTTTGCGTTAACTCTTAATCGCGTAGCTAGTAGGTGACTTGGTTTGGAACCTTGAGAGTAATGCTGTTGTCTAGTGCTACGTATTTGTACTTCAGATTGTTGTTTATAAATGGCGTTAATCTCTATTTTTAGTAAATTAACTTGAGATTCCAGTCGAACCGAGTCGTTATATTGTAAAGAAGTAAATAACGTAGAGTAAAGCGTTTCTAGTTCCGCCAGTTTTGAGCATCGATTCTTGCGTATTTTGGATAAAAAGCTATTAGTGAAATCCTTGATCATTCCCTTTAACGACATCCATAATATTCTAGGGTCCGGCACAGAGTTCACATTATCTAGTAGGAATACTGAAAGAGCTTCTTTGAGTTGTGTAATGAATTCCTTGTTATTCAGCAGTGTCGTGTTAAAGCGCCATCTTGGGGCTCGGGATGATAGTACACCAAATGATCCTTTTAGGATTAAATAACAGTGATCTGATAATGCATTGGGTACCATCTCCACTTCATAGTTATCAAATAGTCTCGGGGTTGCGAAAACTTAATCTATTCTGGAGAGTGTTTTATGTCTTGCTGATCGACAGGAGTACTTCCGGATTGTGGGGTTGAGTGATCGCCATAGATAATTTACACCTGTATTTTTTGTCCAATCCTTTAACGCCTTAGATGACTTTTTTTGTTCGTTGGAAAAGTTGAGATAAGATTTATCCAACCCAGGGTCCCAAATGGTATTAAAATCCGCACCGATTATAAATGAGTATTCTGGAAGGTTTAACATTTCCCTAGTGAGTGCAGTGTAGAAATTAGTTTCGTACAGATTTGGGGCATATACCGCTACCAACGCTATATTCCTATTCTTGTGTATAATCTTAGCTATGGTTATCCGACCATCTGAAAGTTGACAACTTTTTATAGATCGTCAATAGTCATCAGGCTGAGGCTGCAGCCACCATGTCCCCCTCCTCCCTCTACCACCACCGGTCCCAGCCAAGCCCAAAGTCCCTTCACCCTAGCTATAATATTTATTTATAACGTTATATAAAAGAACATTGCTGCTGCTGTTGAAGAAATTATATTTATTTATAATATTTATTTATAAAGTTATTATATAATGTTATTATAGACTATTTTTGTTTTATCTTGTTTCTGTACTTGCATGTAATTTTAACCACCTTGACTGAAAGTTTCATTATGCATTATGTGTTGAGTACTGACTTTTAATAATTTTTGTTTTGCAATAATAAAAAAAAAAAAAGTTATAAATAATAAAGCAATGTCGATTTTGTTCTTAATTAATTGTATTTCTTTCTTGCAAAATAATCAAAAAGAACCGATAAGAGTATCGATAAAGTACCAAACCGTTAAGCAGTATCGATAATAGTAGTATCGATAAAATCCTAACGATACCTGTTGTGAAGGGCCAGATTAAACCGAATATATATATTTATTATATATATATATTTAATTGTATTTGTATATTCTCTAATATTCCCTGATATCCCTTGTATATTCCTTGTACAATATGCATTGAATATCCATTCTAGCCTACTGAACATCCCATAATAGTCTCCATTCTACTATTGGTCGAGACCTTGGTGCCAGGCTGCCATACCCCTCAGACCCAGTTCAAACGTACCGCTCAACATGTACGAACAAGTCCTAGTTCCGCGTAGGAATCTGGCTACCGCACCACTAATGGGACTATTTGTTCATAGTGCGTATATATACTGCGCTACTAAAGTAGGACTTTCTTTTCAGTCCAGTTTCTTACCCTCCAATAGAGTCACAGACGTAAAGCCTCCCCGCGACGCCACGTGTGGGAGTAAGGCCAAGTTCGCCTACCATCGGTATTGAGACATCGTGTATATTAATATTTGAATAGTCATATTTGGCACTATATCGTCGAGTTGGACGTAGTCTATTAAGCTAATAATAGTCTGTTAATATATAGTGCTTCGTGCGGTGAGAATACTACCGTAGTCAGTACCCCATCGTTTCGGGCAGAGAACTGGCTGCTTATCCAGGGTGGTTGACCCCACGTGAAGCTGCACCCGAGGAGCCCCAGAGCCGACGAGCGAGTGGACCTGTATACCGGATTATTCTACCGACGACAGCCCGCCTTCCCCGGCACGGATTATGCTTTGTATACGTTGATTATTCCATGGATAAAGACCCCCGACACTGCCGTGTGTTGGAACCCCCCCCCCTGGAGAGGACGCAAGGTGAGGAGACGCTCTGCAAGACGAGGTCGCTTCACGTCTCTCCTCCGTGGACCGGAGGACGCCGGCCCACAAAGAGTCCATCTGCTTTCATCTGTGGTCCAAGGATCGCCGGCGCATTGAACGGCACTACAGTGGGTTCACCTGGGATACCCTTGGCCGGATGAGGCAGCCGGATTCTACCCCCCCCCCCTTCCTACTCCTGTCGGCTTACAAGCGACCGGATTAACCCCCCCTAGTGTATCCAGTCTATAATCATTAAAGTATCATTGCTGTTATTCCTTAAACTATTCCAGGTCGTATATGTACCACCTGCGCCTTCAGAGATTGGACATTCTCTATTGATATACCGACGAATACTCTTGCCATAAAAGTGCATACTAATTCCCATTCATAAATGTGATTGATTTGATTAAGTGCTTGCTCTACACACCATCGCTGTGTAGAAATAAAGACCTATTTCTAATTCGTACATTTGTGTTGGATCCGTTTCATCTACGTGACAGTGTTCATCATAATATATTTATGCCGTGTACTGGGTGGCCGAATATTAAGTACAAAGGTAGTGGTAGTAAGTATCATATCTAGTAATACAGTCAGGGAATTGTACCCCTCAGTTACAATACCCATCCCTACCCACCGGAAACACCTACAATGTCACACTGTACCACACAGGTGCCCAATAGCCCAGGACCAAGACGCACAAGATGTGGGAGGGTTGTAAACAGACCAGATTATTACAAAGACTATGTGACATGAGCACACAATATTGCACAAAAGATGCCCACTACAGAGGGCCAGAACAACACCAGGAGCACAAGTCTAACTCTGTTACTTTGTTATCATTATGGTATTGAAGGGTGAATGTAAAAACAAAAGAAAAGGGAGAGGATTTGCACTACTTGGTGATGTGATTTCAGTGGACTATTGACAGTGTTGTTCTACATAATTGTTCCGCTAAGGGAGGTTCTGCATTCTGGGAAAGTATATATGGGGCAATACTGCTAAACAGGGGGGGATGTAGTGATATGCAGTAGGTACTAGTGTTGTCAAAAATATCGAAGTATCGATACATATCGATACTGAATATTTAAAACGGCTTCGATACTCATTTCCCGAAATACCGATACTTTCTGCAGTATCGGTACCAGCTGGCGAGTGTTCTACAGCAAGTTGTTGACGCGCTGTTCCACCTGCTCCGAGTCCAGCCCTCCCCCTCACAGAGCAGTCTTCAGTTTGTATTTGTAAACAAGAGCTTTTAGCTGAAAATGATGGCAAATGCAGAGCCTCCGCAACTTGTGCTTGTGGATAAAGAAAACAGCAGAAGTGCTGTTTGGAGGTACTTCGGGTTTGAAGTAAACAACGAAGGACAAGCTAAAGCTTCCCCAATGCTATTTGCAAGCGGTGTTAGAGCAGTGCCAGCGCGGATCTCCATAAAGAAATGAAAGCGGTTCGTGACAGCTGCTCTTTCAACGTCACTGTGACTGAAGTATTAAACCATTAACTCTAGTTTAATACATGATACGTTGTCTACTGATGGCGCATAATATCAACAGCTGATTCGTTGTAACGTTACAGCTACCAGCTAACGTTAGCTACTGCTAGCAGTTAGCTCCCTTAGCTTAGCTGGCCACCGTTATAATTACTGCATGGAAACGGAGTAACGTTAACGTGTAAACGTTATGTCGAGGTCATACAATACTACAGTCGACATAAGGTTAACGTTACCCCGTTTCCATCAAGTGTTTAAATAGCAGCAATCTTGTTGAAAATGTAACGTTACTAAAATGCTCCGAGCATAGCCTCTCTCTCTCTGTCTCTCTCTCTACCGCTACCTCTCTCTCTCTACCGATACCTCTCTCTCTCTCTCTCTCTTCTCGCTTGCTCTCGTTATCTTTAAATAAAAATCGAAACTGTTACTAACTGTTCAGTTTGTGAGGTACATGCAACACAGATTACAATGTTTACTGCTTGAGAAAATACCATGTTCTGCATTTGCAATAAAAATGATTGAAGTGAGATGAACAGTTATTTTTAAATGTGTGATCTAAAGATAAACAAAGGGTTTTAAAAGTGTTATATTTATCTTCTCTTATAGTACCAGACTCGAAGCTGAGGAGAATCAACCAGCAACAAAAGCTAAATTTGTTTATAAAAAAATATATATATATATATATATATATTTTTTTTTTGGGTATCGAAATGGTATCGAAGTATCGATACTTTTCAAGGTATCGTATCGAAGTCGAAATTCCAGTATCGTGACAACACTAGTAGGTACTATATAATGCTGGGGTGCGACCCGGACGATATATATGGGTGCACAAGTATGTATGAGCATCTATGTCAAACTAAGTAAACTTGAGTCCAGTCTGCAACTAAGTGTCTTCATTGTCTCGATAACACTTCAATATCCAAAAATGGGGGACCCTGATGTAAACAAGACGAAAGTCTTTCTCTGGTCTGCATCCCCTTAACAATTTTGTGTATTGAGCTGTACTGTATTGTACCCATTGTGCAATCTGTTAATAAAGTTTTCAATCAATCAATCAATCCCTCCTGAATGTAGAAGGTAAGATTTTCTTTACTGTACTGGCACAGAGGCTAGCAAACTACCCAGAAAGGAATGGTTAAATAGACACAGCAGTGCAGAAAACAGGGATCCCAGGGTTTGCCGGATGTATAGAACACACAAGCATTATATGGCACCAGATTCAATCAGACAAGAAAGAGAAAAGAGATTTACAGGTGGTATTTTTAGACCTGGCAAATGAATTTGGCTCGGTACCGCATAGCCTTATTTGGTGCCTGTTGTGATTGTAAACTTGATAAAAGCATACTTCCAAGATATTAGAATGTGCTTTAGTACTACAGAGTTTACAACAGCATGGCAGAGACTAGAGATAGGTGCACCATTTCACCACTAGCATTCACAATGGCAATAGAAGTAATAATTAGAGCCTCAAAATGGGCGGTAGGTGGGGAGAGACGGCAGGGCGGGCTGCACCTCCCACCTATTAGGGCTTACATTGGATGACATGACACTAGTGACCAGTGCCTTGTACAAAAAGGTTACTAGAGAAGTTAAATGATCATCTCAAGTAGGCTAGGATGAAGATTAAACATAGTCAATCAAGAAGCATTTCATTGACCAGAGGGAAGGTAGTAGAGAATTATATAATTAGAGCCTCAAAGTAGAGAGAAAGTTTTACATAGATGAGGATGAAATTCCATCTATAAGGGACAAGCCAGTGAAGAGTTTTGGTATAATGAGGAGTTGAATGATGGTGAACAGATAGAGCAACTTAGGAAAGATGTTGTAGAGAGGATAGGAAGGATAGAGAAGTCATGGCTTACAGGCAAGTTAAAGTTGTGGTGTTTCAAAGGTAGAGTTGGTTCATTTGTACATTAGGAAATGGCTAGGAGTTCCTTAGTGTATCAGTAGTGTGTAACGGTACACAGAAGTCGATACGGTTCGGTACGTACCTCGGTATTGGGGTCACGGTTCGGTACAACAGAAACAAAATTATAATTTTTTATATATTATATTTATGATAATAATAATAATTATTATTATTAAATAGAATAATTTTCTATAGGCTTACGTGGTAGTCAGTGATACTGATGTCATTCTGTGTTCAGGCATACACTTGCCTACTGCCCCTTTCAGTTTCACTTCCAGAAAGAATTAACTTCATGACGAGACCGAATACTACAGAACAGAGATGACATGTTACTTATTATTTGGATTTAAACATAGTGGAGCTCAGATGACCTGTCCTGAAAAGTATGTTTATTTTTTTTTATTTGATTGTGGGGAGAATGTTGATGTGTTTGTTGGCGTGTGTGTGTGTCTTTCCCTTGGTTTCCTTTGGTTAACGTTATTGAGCGAACAAGAAAACGACCCTGCAGCTGTTCCATTGTAAATGTGCCTTTCTCGTGGACTCGCCCGCTCTGAACTGAAGTCGGAGAGGGAGGGATGCGGAGCGTTTTGCACGCGCTCCC
This sequence comes from Notolepis coatsorum, assembly GCF_963971535.1. NCBI lineage: Eukaryota > Metazoa > Chordata > Actinopteri > Aulopiformes > Paralepididae > Notolepis > Notolepis coatsorum. The sequence continues at coordinate 8,002,671 of NC_140174.1, forward strand.
GACTGCGTGTGTGTTTCCTCACGCGCAGTGTGTGTGGGGGGTGCTCTGTGTCCCTCTGTGTCACTCTCTGTCCCTCTCTCTCTCTCTCTCTCCCTCGCTCGTCACAGTCTATATCCCGACTGTGACGGTGTGCCGCGCGCTGTTCTCGCATGTGCGACTGGTGTGTTTGTGCTGAGGCGTATTCGCCGTATGGCGCGCGTACCGCACTGTGATGGCCGTACCGTAAATTCACGGGACGAATACACGTACCGTCACACCCCTAGTAGTGTGGGTTAGGGTTTATGTGTGTGAAGGCGAGAACAATATTGATAACAATATTGTTATCAGGGAGCAAACATACAGTAGTTAGTAAGTTGGTCCCAAATCCAACTAGAGGGAGGAAATGGAAACCAAGACAGGCAGTACAGGAAGTAGAGGCAGCACTTAGGCATACAGACGTAGGTAAGGTGCAACAAGGCCGGGGGGGGGGCTCAGCTCAGGGAAACCAACATGGAGTAAAGCAGGTCCCACAGAAAGAAGGAAGCTGGTAGTGGAGCAGGTACAGCGACAAGAGGAAGTAGTGAGGTGTACAAAGGCTGTGGCCCAGGCTAAGCAGGGACAGTGGATGAACTGGGAAAGTTTAGAGAAGTTTACTTTACAGAATTGACCGTGCCTTGGGAGGATTCAGTTGGAGGAGGTTTATGAAAGGAAAAAGCTTATTTAACTGCCACAAACATTGTATGGCATTTTGTCATGCATTTTCTTGATAATTTACTTCATTTAATATTAATTTTGTTTGTGCGGAACATTTATTTTAGTTTGTCACAGGGACAACTGGAGCTGAAGAAGTACGGTCTTCTTTTCACCTGTATGTGCTCTAGAGACATACATAGATATTCTTAATGATCTTACCAGACGCTTTCATCAATGCATGTTATGCATTCATTGCAATACGTGGAAATGTAAGACAGCTGAGATGTGATCAAGGTACAAACAAGTGCAAAAAGAGAGTTCATGGAAGCAATGAAGGATCTGGACCATGAACAGTTGAAAGCACATGAATGCAAGTTCCTAATGAATTTCCCAGCAGGTGTATGGGAAAGACAAATCAGAATGATCAGGAGCTTTTTAACTGCAATCCTTCATCAATCTGCCAAACGACTCAACAGCGCTTCACTTAGAACCTTCCTCTATGAAGTGATGGCTATTATCAATAGCAGACCTCGGACAACAGATCACTTGAATGATCCAACACATTCTCATGACGATGTCAAGTATAATATCTCCCCCTCCAGGTGAATTTGTGAATCAGGATCTATACCTTCGCAAAAGATGGCGCCAGGTAGTTTTTGGCAAATTAATCTTGGACAAGGTGGAAGGAGTAACTCCTGAATCTTCAGCACCGACAAAAATGGCAAAAGGACAAGAGAAACACAAAGATGAATGACATTGTCATCCTTCAAGAGGACAATTCCCCCCGAAGTCGATGGAGATTGACAAGAGTAACAGAGGTGTATCCTACACAGATGAAAGGTGAAGCTGTTAATCAGCGACTTTAGTTTGTGTTGCACAGGGACATTGTTATAGGTTGCACAGAAACACCTGTACAGGAAGGGCTCACACTAAAGGCTCACACCTGTTGCTAATTTGTTTGGCTCAACTCTGGTCTGAGGGGAAGATGCATGAAGAATTGAAGATGTGACACTAATTATGTCATTTGATGATTGTTTTTTTATTGTGTTTTAGTGGAGTTTTGTTTTCCTCAAGTGGACTCATAAGCTCATTCCCTCGTGGTTATGTGCGGCCAGCGAGGTCAGTCTTACTTTTATTTGCATCATGTATTTAACATATTGGCATGCCACTGTCTACAGATGTACTTGTAATATGTATGTTACATTGTGTATATACTTTTTGTACAGTTTTACGTGTGGAATGGGGATTATTGAAGAGAAAATAAATCCACCAGTAACTGAAGAACCATGGCGTTGTGTGTTACCTGGAGGGAGTGATAGCTTAGATATGCAGACCTGGCAGCAGAAACTGAACAGTGAGGATGTAAAGCTAGGGTTTGTCCGGTGGAAGTAGGATGCAGAGGATTTATAGCACGATTGACTTCATCATTATTGGGAGATTGGGGATTTGTGGGCGGAGCTTGCAAAAAGCGGTAAATGAGATGTCACAAGAAGCAGTCAGTGGATTTGGTTGAGGAGAAATAATGTCAGCTGGGGGCCAACGTAAACAAAGGGTAAGAGTATTCCTTTTCTTCTCCGTTGTTGCTGTTTCATGTGTAATATTGTAGGAATTGTATTTTTGACATAGGATAACATAGGGAGGTGAGGCGTGTGAATATCATGGAAAAGTGGGAGCTAGCATGGAGGGGGTGGTTCTGGGTCACTGGAACTAACCGCTGAGCCCGAGGTTGTGGGCCTAACTTGAAGAAACACCAGTGAAGGGGGGTGCCCACTTGATAACCCTGGTGATATGCTGGCTCTTGCTGCTTTTAATTTTTTTTGCTGGCTCTTGCTGCCCATCTATCTGCATGCTGGGTTGTGACGACCATTGGGTTTGTTCATTGAGCGTTTATCCTTATCATTAGGGCACAAGTATCTTGTGTTTTATTATAATATAAATAATGATTAGATTAAAGTAAACATTTATAAAGTCATAATGTTTAGAGATTAAAGTCAACATTTATAAAGTCAGAATAAAGTCATAATATTTACAGATTAAAGTCAACATTTATAAAGTCAATGTTTACAGATTAAAGTCAACATTTATAAAGTCAGACTAAAGTCATAATGTTTACAGATTAAAGTCAACACTTATAAAGTCATAATGTTTACAGATTAAAGTTAACATTTCCATACTTGTTTCCATACAGTCCAAAGAGCTCTTCTCCTGGTCCAGCTGTGACGGTTTCATGCAGTCCACCAAACAGACAGACAGTTGAGAGGCTATGAGGGGTGGTCATATTCAGACCTAACTTGGGGGAAGATAAGGAAAGAAATATCAGTACATTTTACATTTCAGTTGAAATTCATCAGGAACACAGAAATCCAAGCAAGAACCACCAGTCCTTAACCAGCTATACAGGTAGCGCTCTTTTCCAAGGCTAACAGGACGATTTTCATAAGAACTGAAAAACACATGGGTGTATATAGACAGATTGATTGATTGAAAACTTTATTAACAGATTGCAGAATGGGTACAGTACAGTACAGCTCAATACATACAATTGTTAAGGGGATGCAGACCAGAGAAAGACTTTCGTCTTGTTTACATCAGGGTCCCCCATTTTCAATTCATCATAACATATATGACATACATGACAGTACTGCTACATCTATACATTTATGACATACCGGATTTGCAAATACAGTACCGTTTGTGATACAAAAAGAGTCCAGAAAAGAGTATATACATTTGACGTAGAAACTGTACATTGGAGGAGGTTGGGTAGGTGTGGTGGGGTTGGGGGGGGACTGTACATTGGAGGCAGTTGGGGGGGGGGGGGGTTGGGTAGGAGGGGTGAGTGGGTGGGGGGCACTGTACGCAAAACAGATGCACTGCTATAGTTCTGATCTATGAATATAAGCCTATGATATTGCATTTAATTTGACTGTGTGGCTCAGCGGAGTAACAACACAATCATCAAATTTGCTGACGACACAGTAGTGGTAGGCCTGATCTCTGCAAACGACGAGAGGGCCTACCTGGAAGAGGTCAAGGTCCTGGCGGGATGGTGCCAGGAGAACAGCCTCTCCCTGAACGTCAGCAAAACAAAGGAGATGATTGTGGACTTTAGGAGGTCAGGGGTCAGGGACTACAGCCCCCTCAGCATCGACGGGGCACCGGTTGAGAGAGTGAACAGTTTTAAGTACCTCGGAGCCCACATATCCGAGGACTTGACATGGACCACACACATTGACAGTGTTGTGAAGAAGGCACGACAACGCCTCTACTTCCTCAGGCGCCTAAGGCATAATAAAAAATATTGTTGGTTTCCTGTTGGTTGTCAGTTTGGCCATGGGTAGGTAGGGAATTTATTTAATTTTTTTATTTTATTCTTTCCCACGCCGACTATGGATAGGGAATTTCTTTATTTAATTAAAATGTTCACAACAACATGGATGCATGTACTCTGCCAGCATGTTTAATATCCATTATTTTTGTTAGGCCTAAGGAAGTTCCAAGTCAGTCAGAAGATCCTTAAGAACTTCTACTCATGTACCACTGATAAAAACGTAACTACACTAGCGTTATAAGAGCTAAACATTGCTACATACCATACAAGTGCATTGGTTTAGTGCACTTCCGGTTGCTACTGAGCGGACATGTTTGTGCGGACCTGTTCTCCCAAACTGGTAAGCAAATGACTGTTTTTACGTTATTTTCATTTTTACGTTACTATTATTATTTATTATTATTATTATTATTATTATTATTATTATTATTTTTTTTTTAAACATTGATCTTAACTGATCACTGTGACTTTATTGCTTTTATCGTTATATATGCCTATATTTGTGTACAGCACTTTGAGCTACATGACATGTATGAAAGGTGCTTTATAAATACTTACTTACTTACTTACAATAGAGAGCATCCTGACTGGCAACATCACCTCCTGGTTTGGGAATAGCACTGCACAAGACCGAAGCAGACTACAGAGAGTGACACGTTCAGCCGAACGCACAATTGGAGGGGGGCTTCCCACCCTCCAGAACATTTACAACAAGCGGTGCAGGGGTAAGGCTAAGAGAATCATCAAGGACTCCAGCCACCCAAACAACTGCCTCTTTGAACTGCTGCGGTCAGGCAAGCGATACCGGAGTCTCAAGGCAAGCACAGAAAGACTCAGAAGAAGCTTCTATCCCCAGGCCATCAGGCTGCTCAACGAACAATAAACACTATGCAACAACCATCAAATGCACACAGCACACAAATCCACACACTCACTTTAAACAAACAACACACTGCAGCACCCACTCTCCACACTTTAGATCACCTAAACACACTTTATATTTATTGGTAAAGGATTTGCACTACAACTCGTACACCTTACTGTAAATTGTACCTCATCCCATTTCTGCTTTGCACTATATAGTATTGTATATTACATTGCATAGTATATTGTATATTGTATGGTAACTCAGTTACTTCTATTCTGCATCGAACATTGTACATATGTCTATACTGAACACTGTGATCTCTATTTTACTTCTATTTATCTATCTATGCTATACTATTTTATTTCATACTCATCTTGTCTAGCACAGTCTGTGGAGCGTAACAGTAGGAAGCATTTTGTATAAAAGTATTCTGTACTTCTGTATGACAACTATTAAAGAAACTTGAACTTGAAACTTGATGCAAAACTTCTGATTGGTTATTGATGGAGGCAGCTGTTGTTTTTGGCCAATCAGATGTTTTTGTCTTCCAAGACGGTGTTTCCAGGCTCGCATTGAACAAATTAAGACCACGTCCTTGTCAGAAAGTACACTACAGTAAATGAAAATACAACTAAATGCAATATCGTGGACATCTACAGAAGATTGAAAAATAATTGTTTGGTAAACTGTAGGGGTGTCAAGGTACACATATCCGTACCGAACCGTTTCACTTCAGTACGGCTGTGTACCGAACGAATACAACGGTACGTTAACCACTAACGAACACGCGTGCAGAAATGTTTTTTACGTGCAGAATTTAATTCAAAACTCCAAGTTCACCCCTTCCCAAAATATAATTTGCGCAAAGGGCCGGTTGTTCATTGAAATGAACAATTATTAATTTCAATATAGAATATTCGTTGACAGCCCTACAAGTACAATTAGTTACTAGTGCACACTACATCACCCCTGAGTGGAACACGGAGAGGCAAACTTTCCCCCACTGTACCGAAAACCCGTACCGAACCGTGACTTCAATACCGAGGTACGTACCGAACCGTGGTTTTTGTGGAAACTGTAAATAATACAACTTTACCATGGACTCCTAAGCCAAGCTAAGCTAGGATAATGAACATCAGATAAACAGATGAGAAACACTGCTAAGATAACGTTAGTTCTGGATTTTGCTAATAATAATATAAAAGAACAGCTGGATAACAGATTTCTACCACTACTGAACACGCCCGGATCACTGTCAGATCCTCCTCACCTCCACACCGCTTGGTAAGGACTGGAGCGCTTTCAAAACACCAGGCCACAGCAACAGCAAGCAAGCTGGCACTAACATTACTAGGTCAACAATGCGTGTGTCTGTGTGCCCGTCTGCCAGTTCTTCATGCCAGTGGCCATCAGGCTCCACAACCGGGGGCACGGACTGCTGCCAGCAGCTGGAGAACTAACGGCTGCAGAACTTGAGAACTATTAGGAATGTCTGACTCTTAATCACTAAACCCTGCATGGACTATAACGCATATTATGACCGATGGGTACCGACCATCATCCGCACCTTTGTGTATACTGTTTACTATTAGTAATGTTTTATATTGCCTATATTTATTGTAATTTATATTATGACCAATAGGGTATACAGACTCATATGCAACTCTGTGTATACGGTTTATTTTATTAAAAAAAGATTATAGTCAGATTAAATTAGTTTTATTGCCTAGTATATTTATTGCTCTCCTATTACCCTGACCATACCTGTACCCCACCCCCCCTGCTGCTATGACGACTGAATCTCCCCAAGAGGATCACTAAAGGAATCTCCTGTCCAGTCCAGAGGATAGAATGTCGTCTCCTCTGACCGGTTTGCTGCCATCTCCTCCATCCCAACCTCGTCCTAGAAGCATTAGCATAGCGTACCAACCCCCTCCAATGTACAGTCATTTACCTAGTATGGTTGTCAATAGTCCAATGTACAATTTTGTTTGTTTGTACAGTCTCTCCCCCCCCCTCAATGTACAGTTTTGCTTGTATATACAGTGTGCCCCCCCCCCCAACCACCTCCAATGTAGATTACCCAGTATGGTTGTCAATATCCCAGTGTACCCAACCCCCCCCACCCAACCTCCTCCAATGTACAGTTTCTACGTCAAATGTATATACTCCCTTTTCCTGACTCCTTCTGTATCATAAACAGTACTGTATTTGCAAATCTGGTATGTCATAAATGTATAGATGTAGCAGTACTGACTATCTGTATGTCATATATGTCCTGATGAATTGAAAATGGGGGACCCTGATGTAAACAAGACGAAAGTCTTTCTCTGGTCTGCATCCCCTTAACAATTGTGTGTATTGAGCTGTACTGTATTGTACCCATTCTGCAATCTGTTAATAAAGTTTTCAATCAATCAATCAATCAATAGCGTCTCAAGTATAGTCGAAACAGTGGCTGGAACGCTCAACAGTTGAGATGTTCGGTCGTTATTAGTAACGAGCTGAATAAACGCACATTTCTCTCTATACATAGAGTCGCACCAGTTTCTCACCTAACGTCACATATTCTCCCAAACTCATAACGTGGTAGGAACGTAGCATTAGCATAGCAGCTTAGCTGTGTTAGCTGGTCCAGCTACGTCTGGTCAAGGCCCAGTCTGTATGGAAAAGTGGCAGAAACGCCCAACAGGTCAGATGTGCGGTCAGTAGATGAATAAAAGCAGATTTTACTGTAACAAAATGGAAAGGTCGATATTAACCTAATGTACCTTTGTTTACCTGAACGACGAGACGAGACTCCAGAAAGTACGTGTGGTGTAGTCGCGTGATTTTTAAACGTAGCCTATGTGTGCGAAGACGCTCTCTGATTGGCTAGCCGCGTACAGCGAAGACCCCCTCTGATTGGTTTAGCGCCGAAGTGTCTCTTCCGCCTTGTACATATATTCTCTGCTTCAAAGTGGTTATGCTTTGGCCCTCTTTCGAAGTGGATGCCTAGAGTTAGGGTTAAGGTCAGGCCTGTACTGGCCATCTGGCCGTTATGATTCGAAAATATATATATATATATTATGTATACATTTTTTTTTTTTTTTACTTTTTTTTTTAACGACCAGACCTACTACTAGGCTGGGGCAGCGGCCCATTGGTACTGACTGACACTGGGCTGGCCCAATCACATATCTTACTAAGCACCCCCCCACCAGTCGTGCAGGTACATGACTGAGAGGGGGGCTGGTACATGACTGAGATTGATTGATTGATTGGAAGCAAAACTGTACATTGGAATATTGACAAAACCATACTTGGTAATTTACTGTACATTGGAGGGGGTTGGGTTAGGACATTTACAGGAGCCAGTTTCGAATTGCAGTCTCATGGGGCTGTGGTACATGACTGAGAAGGGGCTGTGGTACATGACTGAGAGGGGGCTGGTACATGACTGAGAGGGGGCTGTGGTACATGACTGAGAGGGGGCTGGTACATGACTGAGAGGGGGCTGGTATACAGGACTGAGAGGGGGGCTGGTATACATTACTGAGAGGGGGCTGGCTGGTACATGACTGAGAGGGGGCTGGCTGGTACATGACTGAGAGGGGGCTGGCTGGTACATGACTGAGGGGGCTGGCTGGTACATGACTGAGAGGGGGCTGGTACCATGTATTGGTACTGACTAACACTGGGCTGGTCCAATCACATCTCTTACTAAGCACCCCCCCCCCCGCCAGTCGTGTGGTACATGATTATTGATTGATTGAATTATTGATCATTCATTACAGGATTATTGTTAGACAGTATAGTTTAGAAATTGGCCTGTAATTATTGAGATAACTTCTATCTTCACCATTATGTAAAGGAATTTCATGACTTTCAAAAACCTACAAACTATGCCAGATTAAATGATTAAATAGGTGTTATTTACTCTGTAATCAATGGAGCAGATAGCTTTAGAAAAATGATCAAAGTTCTCCTCTTATAAATGGCTTGCACTGCCTCAATAACAGTAGGAGAGAAAGGCTGTACAGCTTACAGAGAAAAATTACTTATTGGGTGCACACTATCATTAATAAGAAGGGACCCTGTGTTTTCATGTTCAAATACATGACCAGCAGACCAGAAGCAAAATGTGTATTAAAGGCTAAGCTCTCTCAGATAGGACTCCCTGGAAGAAGAGATCTTGTATCTCAATGGGACATTCCTGGATAAATAAAAATATTAAACAGTCAAGTCAAGAGTTTTATTTGTCACGATATACAAGTATACAATGAAATGCGGGGGGTCTAGCCCGCAACGATGTGCATAATACAATAGTAATATATAATAGAATCCAATAGAACGACATTGTGCAATAAAACAAGTAAACAGAGTAGGGCATATCTGTATATGTACATGAGTTATTTATAGAGCATGGTAGGACATGCTAGGTCATGTGGTAGTGCAATACACTGTTAGCTACGGATGAGGCACTGGATCTTTATGTACATGCTATATTATTATATTATATACAGTCAACCTCACACCAGCAATAACGACCATCTATGACTGAAATTGTTTCAATACTCTGGCTAGTGGCTACTGACTGTAGATCTGAGATAAAGGATCAACCACAAGGGGGAGCCAGTTTACCGGACATTCTGCTCATATTCAGAATGATGTTACTGCATCAAGTTATGGACTTTTAACCCAATACTTCTGTTATAAACTAGAAGACTAAGAAATTAGTAATTGGTGTGACAAATAACTGTGCTGTCTGAAAGAGGATTGCAGTGTAACTTTGGTTCAAAATCATCAGATAGATTTTATTTATATTTTCACAAAATTATAGCGTAACATGAATTGATGTTGTGAGCTCCCCTCCATCCAGGATATATACAACATCATATATAATGGGTTAACCCTAACATCTGTGGTTGTCCCCTCCATCCAGGATATATACAACATAATATATAATGGGTTAACCCTAACATCTGTGGTTGTTCCCTCCATCCAGGATATATATAATGGGTTAACCCTAACATCTGTGGTTGTCCCCTCCATCCAGGATATATACAACATAATATATAATGGGTTAACCCTAACATCTGTGGTTGTTCCCTCCATCCAGGATATATACAACATAATATATAATGGGCTAACCCTAACATCTGTGGTTGTTCCCTCCATCCAGGATATATACAACATAATATATAATGGGTTAACCCTAACATCTGTGGTTGTCCCCTCCATCCAGGATATATACAACAGACGGTGTGTCAGCAAAGCCAGCAGGATTATTAAGGACCCCCAGGCATCCCAACAACAAACTGTTTCAGCTGTTGTCGTAAGGCCCGGACCAGCAGACTCAGGAACAGTTATTTTCGGCCATCTACCGGCTTGTGACTGAGGAAGAATCTGTGCTATTCTATCGCTGAGAGAAAGGCTGTAGTTTACAGAGAAATATGACTTATTGGGTGCACACTATCATTAATAAGAAGGGACCCTGTGTTTACATGTTCAAATACATGACCAGCAGAAGCAACATGCTTATTAAAGGCTAATCTCTTTCATGTCAGATATTAAACAGTCAACCTGACACCAGCAATAACGACCATCTATGACTGGAATTGTTTCAATACTCTGGCTAGTAGTGACTGTAGATCTGAGATAAAGGAACAACCACAAGGGGGAGCCAGTTTACCTGACATATTCTGCTCTTATGTAGGATAATGATGTTACTGCATCAAGTCATGGGATTTTAACCAAAGACTTCTGTTATAAACTAGAAGAAATTTGTAATTAGTGTGACCAATGTGAAAATAGTTACCACAAGCAGGGTTTATCACTCAAAAAGTAATTTTATAGGTACCTTTCTGATTAAATATTTTGCCACAAACTGGACAGCTAAATGGTCTACAATATGACTTCTTGTGCATTTTCACATTCCCTTTATCTCTGAACCCGTTCCAACTAATTAAACAACTACAGAGTTTCTCTCCAGTATGACTTCCCATGTGTCTTTTCAGAACCCCTTTATCACTGAACCATTTACACAAAATTAAACGTCAGGGTTTATCTCCTGTATGAGTCATCATGTGGATCTTCAAATTTTCTTTCCGACTGAACCCTTTTGCGCAAACTGAACAACAAAATGTTTTCACTCCCGTATGAGTCATCATGTGGGTCTTCAAATTTTCTTTCCGACTGAACCCTTTTGCGCAAACTGAACAACAAAATGTTTTCACTCCCGTATGAGTCTCCATGTGTCTCTCTAGATTTCTTTTCTCACTGAACCCCTTTGCGCAAACTGAACAAATAAATGGTTTCTCTCCAGTATGAGTTCTCATGTGGGTCTTCAAATTTTCTTTCCGACTGAACCCTCTTGCGCAAACTGAACAACTAAATGGTTTCTCTGCTGTATGAGTCATCATGTGGATCTTCAAATGTGCTTTATGTCTGAACCCTTTTCCACAAACTGAACTAAATGGTTTATCTCCTGTATGAGTTCTCATGTGGGTCTTCAAATTTTCTTTCCGACTGAACCCTTTTGCGCAAACTGAACAACTAAATAGTTTCTGTCCTGTATGAGACAAACTTAATGTTTTTTGTTTCTTGTTTGATATTAGCATCTTTAAACCTGACTGAGGTTCCCCACTCTCCTTCCAATCATCACTGTCATCAGTCTCAGAACAGTCTGAAGAGAGAAGCTGGCCATCTCTAGTTGGTTCTAAATCACCAGCTGGATCTAAGTTACTGCCTGGTTCTGATACTCCACAGTTCTCTCCATCAGGTTCTGTTTTCATATGTTCAGTTGAGGTGCTGGGTAAAGAGTAAGCTTCTCTGTTTTTCTCCATCTGGGTTTGAAGAGGCTGGAAGGACAGAGCGTTCTCTTGACCATCTTCACATTTCACTGGGTCTACTGTGATCTTGGAGAGATCAGCTTCTTCCAGCCCTTGATGTAGTTCCTCTTTAATCTGTAGGAGCTCTGGGTCCTGGGTTTGGCTGAGCAGTGAGGACTGAGGTTTCTCATCATCATGTTCTCTCTTCACAGGGACAGGATTGTACGTCAACTTCAAGATATCAGCCTCCTCCAGACCTTGAAGCTGCTCTCCCTCCTGACTGCTCCAGAGTTCCTCCTGTTCCTCTTTCATCTGTAGGGGCTCTGGCTCCTCCTGGCTCAGACTGGGGCTCCTCTCCTGCTGCTCAGGGGGGACCTCCTCTTCACAGAAAGAGAGCTGTGGGGGGTCTGCAGGGAGGAATAATAATAATAATATGAATAACAAACATTAAGATGCAGTAGATAACTTTTCACTATTTAAGTAAAACCCTGCAACTGAGAGTAGAAACACAAGTGTTTTCAATCAATTACTACTTGGCTACAAAATGTGCCTATTTAATACAGTGAGGACATGTCCTCATCACACTGTCAATCACAACTTGGAGGTTGATCAGATGTTGTCAGGAGGTGAGAATGTAAATAAACAGAGTGAGACTTGAGGTTCTCCAAACTAAACAGGGTAACTGTGGATAGCTGAAATACTTTGGATCGTTAGCTTGACCCAATAACCTTTTACTTGAGTTGGGGCACTCCTACTAGGGGTGGGAATCACCAGTTTCATCACGATACGATACGATATAGATTATTTGGACAACGATACGATATTTTCCAATATCACAAAGTCTGCCACGATACGATACAATTCAGGTGCCTGCGATCGATATGAGACGATATGATATGCCCATTTAACACAATCAGTAACATTTAAATCAACAACAACAAAAGGCAATGGAAATATCATTTGACATTTTATTTTTGATCTCTTCCAGACATTTAAATGAAAAACAATCTATTGTTTTTAATACAAATATACCTCCTGTTCACTGTTTTTGGTTAGTTTTTCTTTTTTTTCCTATATTAATATCTTATCACAGCGCTGTATTTTGGCTGGAAAAGGGATATTGAGAGTCAGAAGGTGCAGTACCGGCCAGATCCTGTTAGTGGGGCTATCTCGAGAATGCAGTAACCCCCCCTCCTTCCCAGTCCCTAGTGGACCTCTGCTGCTCTCTCTATCAGCTTAGCTTAGTTAGCTCACGCTAACGCAACGTTAATTTCGGTATTTAACGCGACGTGGGCATAAAGGAATAGCGAGGATGGAAAGCATGTTAGATGCATTTGACCCCTTGTGCGGAAAAAAACAACAGGCACTTATTTCGGGCAAAATTGGCGGACTCTGAAGCAATGCAGTCTAACGTCTACACACGCTGAGCTGTGCTGAGCTACTGTTGTTGTTGCAGCCAGCCGGGCGGATATGCTCACAAGGGGATTTTCAAAATAAGAGTATCGCAATATGAATCGATCTTTTTACGTTGCATCGATCCTATTTGATAATTGATAATAGATCAATATATCGATCTGGATCGATGTATCGTCCCACCCCTAACTCCTACACTGTAGGACTCAAATTAAAGCTGAAATTCTGCACTTGAAGCACACCTTGATTTCCTTTGAAGTCCATTGTGGTGGTGTACAGAGCCAGAATTGTGAAAATTGTGTCAATATCAAGCGGGCAGAAACGTTTTTAACTAGAACTTTGAGGACTGCATACTTCTTTTTGCAAACCAAAACAACATACTTTATACTTATAGCACATGCATGAGCCTGGTCTCTTTTGAAAGATGACATTCTGAAGTTTCTGATTCCAGAAAAATAATTCACTTTTAGTGCTAACGTAATAGAGTAACATAGGTCTGAGCTTGAGTTGTAGAAAAACTTGTTACCAAGTTTTTCTGTAGTAGTTAGTAGTCCAGAGGTAGTATTTCCCCAGAAGGTGGTAGGGCTTACAAATCCAGAGGGGGCCATAGCCTGAAGCCTTATGTAGTACATATCCACATTTTATAAAAATCCACTCAAAAATTTGTGTTTAGGAGTGATTTTGGTAAACTGTGTACAAAGAAAAACTCAGTTTTTCGGGAGTGGAGTATTTTGCACAATAATGTGTACTTTGCACAAGCCTCAAATACTGGCATGTAACTCGAGAACCGATGAACGGATTTTGTCGGAACGCTATCGACAGGCAACAAATAAGCCTTCAATTCGATATATATATTGTATTACAAAATATGCACACCCGAGCCACTAGGGGTCGCCAAAGTGCCAGTTGCAAAAAGTCCGAAAAACGTCCCACCAGCGGGCTGTTACAGGCGAAGAGGTTGGTTTCTGACTATATCAGCTTCATACACCCTTCAGTCTGGCCTGCAGTGCTGAACCTTACCTGCTCTGCCCTGACCAATTCTGAGTGGTTCCTCCTGTCCTCCGGGGCATATGGCCCTGAGCCATTGTCTTGCATCGCATCCTGTATACATACGCTTGCAGCAGTTCTTAGTTCCATCTATTACTCAATTTCACAATTTTCTTATATACTTTGATTCTACTGTCACCATGTATGCATATGCTCACTACATGTATTTATTGCTCCATCTCTGCCCACTACAAACATGGGAACTCTCTAACCCCTGTCCCCATCTCTCTGAGTGGTTGTCTCGTAGTGTTGACCAAGGTGGTGGATGTCTTGGCCAAGATTGCAGTGACTGTTCTACGTGCACCACAGAGGCCATGGATCAGCTTCTTACAGTCTTCTTACAGTCTGTTAACGTGGTTTAGACGTTGAGTTCATTGCTGGGTTAAGTACTTCTATTCTATTCACATAATATGCTTACTACATATATCTATTCTATTCACATATATGCTTACCACATCTATTATCTATTGCTATGTCCGCCCATCACAATCACGCAAACTGTCTAACGCCTGTCCCGTCTCCCTGTGAGTGGCTGTCTCGTGGTGATGACCAGAATGGCGGACGTCCCGTGATGATGACCCTGAGGATGCGACCCTCTCTGCGCCGCCCCCATGCCTCAAATAGATCCGCCATCAGCTCTAATTTTCAATCTTTTCAAATGTTCAGTTGCATGCTTTTATCTGTGTTTCATTACACATGTGTGCATGCTTACCAACTGTATCACCTGTTTTATTGCAACACTAATATCACCGACATCTACGAAGGGAGATCCCCCCTTGAACGGCCCTTCTAAGGTTTCTCTCCTCCACATTGCCTGTGGTGCATTTTTTCCTATTGCTAGGTTTTAGTGAGTTTTTCCTTACCTTCGCATGGGGTATGTCTGGGAGTGTTGCATTCATTTATTTAAAGGGGACATGCATTATAAATGGCTTTTTTCAGTGTTTAGCATTGTTATATAGTAATAGGAGTTCGTATCAATGGGTCTGTGTCTCTAAATACCATATTGGCAGATTGCTCTCATTCAGTTGCGACAATTTCCTCCATTTAATTAGGTCATTCTGATTTGACTCGCAAGGTGACGTAACGAGGCGCTGGTGGAGCCGATTGTGATCCGATTGGCTCTGTGGTTGGAGCCAATGCCCGCCCACAATTTTCATTTTCATTGTAACCCGACACTTCCTCAAATGGGGTTACACAGGCAGAGAACAGCGAGAGGGAGAGAGACGGCGGGAGGGACTGCAGAAGTGTGTGTGCGCCATCTCTCTCCCTCGTCGGGGACACACACATACACAAACTTGACTGCGTGTGTGTCTGGGATCGCTCTCTCTTGTATGTATCACGCTGTGTGGGTGACTCACTGAAAGCGTTTATGGGCGGAGCCCATCCAATAAATCCTGAGGCTGGAACATGATGCTTTTGAGTACTCCATTAGAAATATAAAACAATGATTTTCTTTAAATAAACCTTACAGATGTCTTCCATAG
The DNA here is from genome assembly GCF_963971535.1 of Notolepis coatsorum. Taxonomy (NCBI): domain Eukaryota; kingdom Metazoa; phylum Chordata; class Actinopteri; order Aulopiformes; family Paralepididae; genus Notolepis; species Notolepis coatsorum. The sequence goes on from NC_140174.1 coordinate 8,018,298, forward strand.
ACTCACAGGAATTGTGTAAAGTTGCCCAAATAGTGCAAGGAATAGCAATGCATGTCCCCTTTAAAAAATGTTGGACTTCATGGTGTTTTTGTGTTGTTCTTGATTTATTGTGATGTTTCTTATTGACTTGTTTAACTCATTCAACGCCAGTCATGAGTCTAGTCGGGTTAACTCGCCAACCGTTCAGTACCAATCGCGAGTATAGTCGGGTTTTAATCGTTATTTCTTTTATTAGCTATATCCATTCATTTTCATCCATCCAGCCTGATGTTATCATTGGGAATGGGTCTGAGCTCGCAAAATGGCAAATACCGCCGCCTACGCCTTCCAGCTGGTATTGCTTGTATTGTTTCCTCCAGGCTGGACTATTGCAATGCACTCATCGGGATCCCTAGTAAAAGCATTAAAAAACTGCAAACCATTCAGAATGTCGCTGCTAGGATCCTGATGAGGGTGCGCAAATATGATCACATCACCCCCACCCTCAGATCCCTTCACTGGCTCCCTGTGGAACACAGAATTGAGTACAAGGTGTCCCTCCTCACTAACCAGTGCGTACACGGTGGTGCCCCTGCCTATCTCAAGGAACTCCTCACCCCCCAGTCCTCCTCACGTTCCCTCCACTCCGGCACAGCCTACCTCCTCAAAGCCCCCAGGACTAAGCTGCACACCATGGGCGATCGCGCCTTCTGCTCTGCCGTACCCAGACTTAGGAATGCTCTCCCCATCCACCTGAGAGCACCACAATCCGTAGAGGTTTTTAAAAGGGGCCTAAAAACATTTATTTTTAACAAGGCTTTTGCCTGAATTCTCTTTTACTTTTATTTTTTACTTCTATTCATTTTACTATTTTTTACTTATTTTATTTTACCCTTAGGTTCTTCCATTTCACTGGTTGTTAGTATTTTTCATTGTTTTTATTCATTTTAAATTGTTTTATTCATTTAACTTTTGTCTATATCTCCTGTAGCACTCTGAGATTCTCACGAATGTAGAGTGCGGTACAAATTGAATCCATTATTATTATTATTATTATTGCACTCCATTAGACATGGTGTAGTTTTTTTTCTGGGACGTTCCGAGCCGTGCGGGCGAGGTTTAAATACTCAGACAAGGCAGGCCTTTACAACGATGGCATGGTACACTAACCCCGCCCGCCCGTTCATGTGTAACGCTCGGTAATGTGGGACGGACCTCCACGAGCAGTATTTGGAATGGCGATCAGATAATTGGATTATTTCTTTTGTATTACATCAGAGACAAGGTAAGAACGCTATATATAAAATCTTGCGTTGATCTGATATTTCTTTCTACAGAGATCGACAATGTCTCTGTGTGTGTGTGTGTGTGTGTGGCTGTGTGCCGTTGGGTGCAGTAGGTGGCGGAGGGAGCCCCGCGGTCCAGGGCCCTTTTCATTCTTGCATGAGGAAGGATAATAATGATAATCTAGCGTTGATTTCAGGAAGATTTGATAATCAGGCGAAAAATGACAACGTGTTTAGTAGGGATGGGAATTGATACGATTTTATCGATACGATTCCATTATCGATTCTGCTTATCGATCCGATTCTTTATCGATTCCCTTATCGATCCCTGATAAATTCATAATTTAAATAAATACATTGGAAATGCAACAGAACTAAGCTGGTTAGAATAACAACATGCAACTTGACATTTCTGATTGTCATGTCAGAAAAATACAAAAACTGTAAAAAAAAAAAAAAAATTACTACACACTTAAATAATGTATTTGAGATTCTCTTCTACTAATTTAATCTATTGATCTGTATGTTGCATTCAACAGGTCGTTATTCCTCCGACTCCTCTCATCTCGCACACACGCGCACACACACACACACACACACACACACACTAAGGCTGAGCCCGAACGTTCGAACGTTCGTTCGTTAAGCTGACATTCGGACTTTAATTAATGGGTTCGAACGTTCGGTGAAAAAAAATAAAGCAGGCGCAACTACGGTGAGGCGATGTGAAGCGGCGCGTCCCCCGAGTGCCGAGTCGCTCGGCTCAACCAGTATGGTCTCTGCCGGGCTGTTGCTGGATACTCAACCAGAGCTCTCGTCTCAACCAATGCAATAGAACAATTTTGATTGAATGACAGGCGATTCTGCCAATTACGTCACACCGCTTGCACCCGCCTCTGCTGTTACCACCAATCGGCAAGCGTTTATTATTTTTTTTACTTCCGGCAATGCCGCCATTGATCAGCTTGAGAGAAGCTTTTTTTTTTATCCACTTTTTCTCCCATTTTTCTATATTTTTCTCCCATCCCAATTTCGTATCATCCAATTCAACCCTCCCCTGTCACGAACGCTGTTTCTTGCCTCCCACAAGCCGGCTGCAATGTGGACTAAGTCATACATAGCACAAGTCCCCTCCGGTACTTGAGGTAACAGCAGTCGCATCTTTTCACCTGCGCAGCTCGATCTCTCAGTGTCGAGGAGTAACGCGTGGGAGGCTCACGCTGCCCCCGACACTTCCTGATTCTACTGCGCAGGCGCACCAACCGACTTGTAGGAGTCGCTTGTTCACAACGTTCAATCCCCACCCTTCAGTTTCCCTCCCCGTAATACGGCCAATGTGTATTACTGCGGACGACCAGCTAAACTGAAAACAATGTGGAGAGCTGGATTCGAACACGCGAATCCTAGCGTCTCCACACTGGTGGCGAGTGCCTTGCCCACTACACCACCTAGCCGCCCTGCTTGAGAGAAGCTTAACGTAGCGTTAGCTCCCCGCCGAGGAAGTAAAAGTCGTAACAAGGTTTCCATAGATGAACCTGCGGAAGGCTCATTAATGAATACCAGCCTTTTTCGGCCACGGAGTGCGAGCTTCATGGCGGGAGGTGGTTGCGTTGGAAACAACTCTGGCCGAGGCGGCAGGCGTGTTGGGAGCCCGGCGGGACCCCCGCGCCGGTGTCTCTCTGTCTCTCTGCCGTCCCCCGTTCCGAGGTAGACTGTGGAAGGAGCCGAGGCGCGCGCCTCTCTCCTTCCCGTCGACCAAGAGTGAATACCTGTTATTGAACGTGTAACACTAACTATATAACGTTAATGCCACAAAACGGAAAAAAATTATATAAAGAAAAAAATGTAATAAAAAAAAAAATGTATTAAAAAAATTACAAAAAACGAACGTTCGAACGTTCGTTCGATAAACCCTGGCGAACGTTCGAACCCTAAAAACAGGGTTCGGGCTCAGCCTTAACACACACACACACAGCTCCGGAGAGACTGCTCCCTCCCCGCTCGCCCCCACCCTTTTTTTGCTCAGTCAGCTGTTCTCTCTCCGTGTGTGTGTATGTATGAGCATAATTAACTAGCGTTAGCTCCACGGCTAACGTTAGTTTACGCCGAATTAAATTAATGACAGATTGCAAAGCATTGGAGTAGTTTTCAATGCACATAGAAACAGTCAAACAGCGGGAGCATTTCAGGAGCATATGCGACCAAAACCCAGCCAATTTCGAGCCCTTAAGGAATCAAATAGTAGCTGCTATGGCTGCATGCGTGGCGCTAATGTTATTGTTTTCAAATGCGCAACTGTCAGAAAAACATGGCAGCGATAAGAGGAATCGATAGTCACGGAGGCATGCGATTCAAGGAATCTGACAATTAGGAACGGTTTTCGATTCCCATCCCTAGTGTTTAGTGTATTCCACTAAAGGGCTATTATCGCGTCTTTTCCTGGAATTACTCAGAAGCACCCAAACTATATTCATAATCAAAACGGTATAAAACGGAAATGTACAGATGAAAAAACAATCCGTTTCGTGGATGTTGACTGGAAGCAACTCACTGACAATCGACGGGTGTATTAGACCCATAGCTATAATATAAGATATATTTTAAGCACTCGCAAGTGAACAAAGCGCCCCATTGACTTACAGCGCTGGCGTAATAGCGCCCTCTGGCGCCCCGACTCATGGCGCAGAAGACGTGTCCGGCCCATGGGGACATTAACGTGTGTTGTCGGGCCTTACAAATACATTTGATTTGATTTTGATTTGATATCTGTAGTGATATGCTGTAGGTACTATATAATGCTGGGGTGCGACCCGGATGATATATATGGGTGCACCAGTATGTAGGGCTGGGCGATATGGCCTAAATATGATATCACGATATTTTCTGACCTTTCGGCGATACACGATACACATCACGATGTTTTTCTTTTTTTCCCCAAACAATTCATTATGAGGCTTACCAAGACAGTATTTGAGTTTGCAAGCTAACATTAAAGACAAAATAAAATACCCATGCATTTAGCATTTTTATATTATATATTAGATTTAGATTATTGGATTATTAAATTATATATTGCATATATTTAGCAATGAGATATTATATGATTTAGATATGAAATATGATTAATTGAAAATGGGGGACCCTGATGTAAACAAGACGAAAGTCTTTCTCTGGTCTGCATCCCCTTAACAATTGTATGTATTGAGCTGTACTGTACCCATTCTGCAATATGTTAATAACATTTTAAATCAATCAATCAATCAATAGCATTTTAGCATTTTTATGAAACTACTGTATATTTGTATGTCTCTAAATGTTTTGATGAATTGAAAATGGAGGACCCTTATGTAAAAAAGCCGAAAGTCTTTTTCTGGTCTTCATCCTCCAGTCCACTGTTGTTGTATTGAGCTGTACTGTATTGTACCCATTCTGCAATCGTTAATAACGTTTTCTTTCATTCAATCATTCAGCCGGCAACAGAATAATTTTGATTGACAGTCGAGTCTGCCAATTACGTCACACTGCTTGCACCCGCCCTGCTGTTCTTAGCACCAATCGGCAAGCGCTATGCGTTTTTTACTTCCGCTTTTGTCCGCATTGATTTTGACGAGAGCTCAGCTCAACGACAACAGCTCCCCGTGGCCGACGAGTGATTACCAGCGCACCGCAGCATGACTAAACGAGCCATAATAATTTTATTGCAACGAATGTTATAATAAAAGCCTTTCCATACATCCGTCTGATTGAAAACTTTATTAACAGACCGCAGAATTGGCACGCACAACTCAGCACGGGCTGAGATATGAACAGTAACGCTTGCTATCTATGTCGTCATCGGACGTTGCTATGTTTGGGTAAATACGCTGATGTTATTGAATGTGTAACTATATAACGTTAATGCCACAAAACGAATGCCTTTGTTAATAATAAGTAGTAACTTTGATGCAGTAGTGTGTGTGGGGGCGGCGTTGTTCAAAAGTTTGAACGGGTGTGGACCAGATTGACGCGACACAATCCTCTTGGGCAAAACATCACGATATCCACGATACGTTAAAAAAGTGTATCGTTAATGAACTGTACCCGATATTTATATAATATCGTCATATCGCCCAGCCCTACCAGTATGTATGAGCGGCTATGTCAAAATAAGTAAACTTGAGTCCAGTCTGCAACTAAGTGTCTTCATTGTCTCGATAACACTTCATGGTGACAGCGGTAACAGTAGTGGATTGCCTACAAGCAGGATGGGAGATTGTCCAAGGATAATTCTGCATCTGCACGTAGGACTTCTGTGCAGACAACAGCCTGGTAATTGGCGGAATCTTTTTCCCACATAAAGAAACCCACAAGACCACATGGGTGTCCCCTAATCAGAAAACATGCAACCAAATCTATCACATATGCATCAGGAAGCAGTTCAGACGATCTCTGCTTGATATGCGAACAAAGAGAGGTGCAGATGTGGGATCAGACCACCACTTAGTCATAGTAGGGGTGGACGGTATGGTCTAAAATGTATATCACGGTATAATTTGAAGCATAGACGGTAACGGTATATATCACGGTATCAGTGTTTCCGTTAGAATATTTTTTTTTGCTTGATAGGCAGGCTATATAAAGAATGACATCCTCAAGGCATGTAGATTTATAATATTTTAACTTAAAACTAGGCTACTTTTGCGTATAAAGTCATTATATTCCAAATAAAATAAGTCCCGAGTCCGTGCTGCTCCCATTGCAAACAGATGCTGGATTTTGCTAGAAGCATATGTAGCTGCAGAGCCGCAGAGCCAGCGGCGCTTTCAGGTCTGGTCACAGCTTTCAGCCGTTGGGTGGGGGGGCGCTGTTGAGCGGACCTGACCTGAAAGCGCCGCTGGCTCTGCGGCTCTGCAGCTGCATGCTATTCGCAAATCCACTGCTGCCGCCGTCCTCCCGGCTCCCGCTGCAGCCGTCGTTATCATAACACTACACGCATATCATAATGTTTACAGCAAACTGTAGTTGATCACCAGGTATGTTTTATTAACGTAGAATAATTCATATAAGAAAAACGATAGGGACATCTCTTACCTTTCTCCACTGGTTAAAAATGCCAGGAACTGAAATTGAAACTTGCTGTGCGCCGCGGTGATATGTGTTTATTATGAAATGACAATTGCGTGTTGACACGCCCACTGCGCGAAGCCTCCTAAATAACTTTTTCCAGTTTGCACATATCTATTATCTATGACTAATTCTATCTATTTTTAGGGGCAAATGCGATTGAAATAGTCGCGCTGTGGTTACATGACGTCATTGCTATTTTAGAGCTACTCTACCGGTTACACGGTATAGTCAAAATCCATACCGTAGAGCAAATTAATACCGTTTATACCGTATACCGTTTATACCGTCCACCCCTAAGTCATAGCAAAGGTACAACTGAAGCTGAAAAGGGGGACCCCAGGAAACAGAATAACAAAGTATGACACCAAGAAACTGGAAGAAAAACTACACCAGAAGCACTTCCAGATCACACTGAGGAACAAGTTCCAGGCCCTGGCTGAAATGGGCAGTGGGGAAGAAGAAATCGACGAAAGCTGGGAGAAGATCAAAAACGTGTGGCAAACAACCTGCAAGGAAAGTCTGGGAAGAAGAAAGAAAGGAAACAAAATGTGGATCACCCAAAGAACATTAGACAGCATGGAGGAAAGGAAAAAGGCAAAGGACGACCTCAACAATGCCAGGACGAGAGCAGCCAAGGAGAAGCACACAAAGGAATACAACAGGATCCATAAAGAAAAAGGTCAGGGCGGACAAGAGATGCTACTATGAAGAGCTTGCTACACAAGCAGAAGAAGCAGCGGGACAGAGACACATGAGAGAGGTATACAACATCACCAGGAAGCTCTCGGGGAGAAGGATGAGATCAGAGAAGCCCATAAAAGACAAGGCAGGAAACACACTATCCACAAAGGAAGAACAAACAAGGAGATGGGTAGAACATTTCACAGAGCTGCTCAACAGAGCACCAGCGAGCATCCCAGCAGATATACAAGCAGCAACAGACACACACAGAAAATGACCCCCCCAACAAAAGAAGAAACTAGGAAAGCAATATCACAATTGAGAGATGGGAAAGCAGCAGGACCAGACAGCATTCCGAGTGAAGCATTCAAGACAGACATCACTACAAGCATCAAAGCACTCCATCCCCTCATGAGGAAAATTTGGCAAGAAGAAAGGATACCCAAAGATTGGAAAGAAGGCTACATAGTCAAGATACCAAAGAAAGGGGACCTTGCACTATGCAAGAACTACCGGGGGATCACGCTACTTTCGACCGCCAGAAAAGTCTTCAACCGGATAATTCTAGATAGGACGAAAACTGCCGTTGACATGCTCCTCAGAGACCATCAAGCAGGATTCTGGAAAGAAAGGTCATGCATAGACCAGATTGCCACACTGAGGATGATCATCGAACAGTCCCTGGAATGGAACAGCTCCTTATACATCAACTTCATCGATTTCTAACAGGCCTTTGACAGTTTAGATAGGAACAGTCTGTGGCACCTGATGGAGCACTATGGAATCCCACCGAAGTACATCAACATCATCAGAGGATCATATGACGGGATGACAAGTAGGGTACTGCACAGAGGGGAGCCCTCAAACCCGTTCGAGATAAAGACCAGAGTGAGACAAGGCTGCCTGCTGTCCCCCTTCTTGTTCCTGCTGGCCATTGAATGGACCATGAAGAAGACAACCGAAGGAGCCAGAAACGGCATCCAGTGGACACTGATGCAGCAGCTTGAAGACTCGATTTTGCAGACGACCTAGCTCTCTTATCACACAGTCACCAGCAAATGCAAAAAAAGACCAACAAACTAAAGGAAACAGCCTCAACTCTAGGAATGAAGATCAATGGGGTAAAAGCAAAGATTAAGAAGATCAACACAAAGTGCCAGCAAAACATTGAACTAGAGGGAGAGGCCATCGAAGAAACTAACTCCTTCACCTACCTTGGGAGCGTAGTAGATACAGCGGGTGGCACAGAAGAAGACATCAGAGTGCGAATCGGAAAAGCAAGAACAGCATACAACCTACTTGGTCGAGTATGGAGGTCTTGCGAAATAAAAACAAACACAAATAGGATCTTTAACTCCAATGTTAAATCAGTCCTCCTGTATGGCTCGGAGACCTGGAAGACAACTGTAGGGCTGAAGCAAAAAGTACAGTCCTTCATAAATTCCTGCCTCCGCCGCATTCTAAGAGCCAAATGTCATTACAAATCTGGACCTGTGGGAGCGCACAAAACAACTACCCCCGCCAGAAGAAATAAAGAAGAGAAAGTGGATGTGGATAGGCCATACCCTGAGAAAGGAAGACAAACATCACCCGGCAAGCCCTACGATGGAACCCACCTGGAAAGAGGAAACGTGGCAGGCCTCGAAACACCTGGCGCCGTTCTTGGGAAGGGGAAATTAAAGAGGCTGGACTGGGATGGCACAACATCGTTCGGGAGGCCAAAAACCGTGCAACATGGAAAGAAATAGTCAGTGGCCTATGCTCCGCAGGGAGTGCAAAGGCTTAAGTCAAGTCAAGTAAGTCACGTAGGAAACCCGTCAGCGCTAATGAAGCAATCTGACAGCTGACAGCAGCAGTTCACAAGCTGGAAACGCAACCCGAACGAGAAGACGTCATGGCATCACACTTGCCAACAATGAACTGGGCCGACCCGGATCAGGGTGAGGCTATTTCATTGTTTAAACAAAACATTTCTCTTTACCTAGAAGTAGGGCTGACCTTTGAATTTTTTTTGGCAATCGAAGCTTCGGGGCCAAGCTTCGATTTTAATTCGAAGCTTCGAATTTAAAAAAAAATTATAATTTAATTTTTATACTTTTTTTTATCTCATGTTGTGGGACTTGTACAGCACTTTGGTAAACTTTGTTGTTTTTAAATGTGCTCTATAAATAAAGTGGATTGGATTAATGAATTAAGTAGCCCCTTTCGTGACTGTGACGCAGCCAACACGGCTGTGTGATTTAATTCAAGGTGGATCGCTGTTGTCGTTTGAACAACTTCAGATTTCATGGGAACTACCAATCCCCCAAATCAAGAATGTTTAAGATGAATGAAGTAAGATTTTGATTATTTGAAATATGGCCTGTGTAGACTAAACTATGCACAGAATTATGTCAGTCTACAAGGTCCGGATTCTACATGGTCCGGCAATGTAGACCTTGTAGACTCCACTACAGACCAATTATCAGTGAATGTTCATGCATTTTTAAGAAGGGCTACTTCCACAAAAAAACAAAGAACTCACCAAAACATCTCAGTAGCACCTTATCTAAATGTTCTATTTCATATATGGAGATTCATATTTATTTATGTATTGCATGCATTTCTACATTTTATTTCCTATTTTGTTTATTCATCCCAGTATCTTTTTTTCTTATGTGTGGAATTCTACAAGGCATTTACATTCACATTTACATTTAGTCATTTAGCTGACGCTTTTATCCAAAGCGACTTACAAGTTCTGTATGACAGGTCATCAGGAAGGATACAACTCTATCAGCTGAGTAACAATATTCATCAAAGTGTTGCGTGTTACAGTGTAGGTTAGTTTATTAGGACAAGTGCATGACAGTAAGGTTAGTTAGGGTTAGATTTTTTTAATTTTATTTTTTTAATTTTATTTCAGATAATGGTTGAAGAAGTGAGTCTTTAGTCGACGGCGAAAGATTGGACGGGATTCGGCTGTCCTAACTGGGGTGGGTAGTTCATTCCACCATTGTGGGGCAAGGACTGAGAATAGGAGTGTAGGTGGTGTATATGTGTTTGAGGATTATATCCTTCAAACAGGCAATAGTGATGATATAATTTGGGCAGTGCTGAGCTGGGTTACTTTCCTCCAGTGTATTTGTCCCCCGGCCCCACCCAATGGCCCCATGCACACACACACACACAGAAGTAAAAAAATAATAATTTAAATTTTTTTTTTCTTTTTTCTTTTTTTAAACTTGCCATCGAACGAAGCTTCGAAGTATAAGTACAGCCCTACCTAGAAGATGAGGAAATAGTTGGCGATGCCAAACAGCAGGGCTGTACAGTGCGACATATATATCGCACGTGCTACAGCAACAGCGGTCTGTGCGATGAATGGATTTACTTCAGTAGCACTGGTGCGATAGGCATTCGGTTCATATCGATACTCTTATTTTGAAAATCCTGTTGCGGGTCTCATTTCCGCCTAAGCGCAGCTCCAGCTATAATAACTATGGCTCCAGCAGCTAGCAACGCTCAGTTCATTTCGATACTCTTATTTTGAAAATCCGTGTTGTCGTGACTCATATCCGCTCCACAGCACACGGCTCTGACACAACAGTACTCGTTTCAGTAGGGTCTGGAACGTGGACATTGCAACATAGCAAGCAGGGTACAAAATAGTCACACGCCCACCGCCACAGGCTTGTAGATATAATGTTTGGCCGTCATAAATTAAGGCCTGGGCGCCATCTGGCGGCCAACTAAATCCACTGCATGATGCAGGGAGTAGTCCAGCTGAGCGGGAGAAATGTCGTGGGAGCGGGTGGAAGTTGCCCAATCTGGAACAATCTCCGGGGCTGCAGCTGGACCCTATTGGATGCGGGCGTGGTGAGTTGAAACGAAAGTGAAACTGTGTGTGTGTGTGTGAGATGCGCTCTGCTCACGAGATCAAGTTTGTAACATGAGACGCACATGAGATCTGTCTTCATCCGTTCTTTAGCCTACTACAAAAAAAACCTGCAATCGCGTTTTTGATTGTGCTCTGATATTTAATTTTGCATTTGATTTGACCAAATATGTGGAGGCATATTCCCGGAGTAGCTCCCCCGGGTCCCCCCTCAAAATTAAGAAAAACAGGCGACAACATTAACGTTGACGAGTCAGTTGCTACCACCAGCACCACCGATAACACTGCACCTGCTACTAGCGTCGGTGTAGTTAGGAAATTTAACCAGAAATGGTACACATCTGATTCCGGGAAACCACGAGAATGGCTAAAATTTGAGGGGGGGGGGGGGGTAAAGTTTTGTATACCATGTCGTGCCAAAGCAACGGATAAAAGAAAACGAAATTAATTTGTCATCGGGACGTCGGTGATGAAACTGGAAGCCATCAAAAGCCACGAGACGTCACGCTGTCACAGGGACTGCTCTGTTGTATACAAAGCACAGTCTACTCCGCTCCTGGCTGCTCCGACTGTTGACCAAGCTGTCAGAGTCGACTCTGGCTAAAATGCGGATACTATTCCGTAACGCCCACGCTATAGCGAAAAAATCAAGACCATACAGGGACTTGGATGTGCGAGTAAGTTTATTGTGTTTTTTTTATAACGTTAGTCCAGCATGTTCATATAGGTGTGTCGGCTTTCACTTTCAGCTAATTATGGTTGTAAAGCCTACCCAGTGGAATTGTTTACATAACAATGCATGATATTATATATTATTATATTATTATTCCATACAAGGCTGGATGCATTACAGACTCCGCTAACATCCCTTGTTGCCTTGTAGGTGGCAAGTATGGATTTGTTTATCTTGTTTGAAGTTGTTTTAATATGTTCTTTAATTCTTTTGCTTCCATATTGTAAATAAATTCGCAATAAATTATTTGCATTTAAAACTATTAACGCTGACTCATTCCTTCAGTCCACTCAAAATTAGGCTAATATTCCTTATGTTGTTTATGATATTAATTGAAAATAGCATACGAGAGTATTATATAGTAATAATAACACATGGCGATATACTAAAAAGCTATTTATAATTTTTGGCTTGTAAAAAATCTGGATGGCTGGTAGTTTTTAAAATCTACCAGCCAAATGGCTGGTAAGTCAAAAAGTTAAGTTTGTTCCCTGATAGCAAGGCTAGTGTGCTTATTCCGCGACCCAAAACAAATCCCTGCCGTTTTATTCCGCAACGGGTCAAATGCATATAACATGCTTTGCAATCCTCGCCATTCCTTTATGACCACGTCGTGTTTAAGACCGGAATTAACGTCCCGTTAGCATAAGCTAACAACAAGCTAAAACCCTGTTCAGAGCGACAGAGAACAGCACAGTGGGGACTAGGAAGGAGGGGCATTCTCCCTCTGTGTGTGTGCGTTTGAAAAGATATGGTGAAGTCAGACGAGTATATTATATTGATAGTAAATGTACTGAGGGTGGACAGATGATGTTGATATTTAAACATAAAAAATACAATACATAATAAATGTATGCATGATCATCATGCAACATAAAACAATTGCAGGAACGGTTTGGGAGAGGAAGGGGTTCTACTAGGTTGCGTGTTCGAAAAAAGATTTACTTAAAGTTTAAAGCTCAATATATCAAAACGTGGCACTTTATAGTGAACAGCAGGTCTATTTGTATTAAAAACAATAAATAGTTTTTCATTTAAATGTCTGGAAGAGCTAATTTTTTTTTTCCAAATTATATTTGTTAGCTTTTGAGTTGATCTAAATGTTACTGATTGTGTTAAATGGGCTTATATCATCTCATATCGATTGCAGGCACCTGCATTGTATCGTATCGTGGCAGATATTGGCAAATATCATATCGTTGTCCAAAGAATCTATATCGTATCGTGATGAAACTGGTGATTCCCACCCCTAGTAGAGTCCATACACCCAACACCAAATCCCTTACACGTAACGTGTCTGGCTGTGTGACGTCAACTTGTCAGCATGAAAATGACAGCCAAACATGGCACTGCAACTAAATAACACAAATACAATAGGCACATTTGTGACCGTTACAAATATAACACATTTTATACTTGTGCTACAAGTTTTTGGCCAGTGCTACAAAACGATCAACCTCTGTAGCACCAGTGCTATGTGCAAAAAAAGTTAACGTACAGCCCTGCCAAACCGGCACAGAAAATATGTTGCAGCATTGGAGATGAAGGACTGAAACGGCTGAATGCTAGTGGACTCAGTGATGCAGACAAGAAAAAGCCAGCCAAACTATGGGAATTCTATGAAGGTCAGTTAAAATTGAATGTTAACTTTAGAATCCATAGGCTCCAACTAATGCAATATAGACAAAACAGATGAAAGCATTGATGATTTTGTGACCAGAGCCAGAACATTAGCTAAAAAATGCCAGTTTATTGATGAAGAGCTCAATGAACGTCTAATGGAGCTGATTATTGCCAACACACCCCACGATGCTCTGAGGAATGACCTGTACAGCAAACCCAAAGGCCATCCTCTATGGCCACTAAGGAAAGGTCACTTTAAAAATAGTATAGTATAACCTGAGATTGTATAAAATAGCAATGTACAGAAAGACCCAGTGCCTCATCCGTAGCTAACAGTGTATGCACTACCACAGGATCTAGCATGTCCTCCATGCTCTGTAAATAACTTATGTACAATACCGATATGCCCTACTATGTTACTGTTTATTGCACAATGTTGTTTTATTGGATTCTATTATATGTTGTTACTACTGTATTGTACATCGTTGCGGGCAAGACCACCCGCATTTCATTGTATACTTGTATGCCGTGACAAATAAAACACAAGTTTCAAGTTTCTTTAATAGTTGTCATACAGAAGTACAGAATACTTTTATACAAAATGCTTCTTACTGTTACGCTCCAGAGACTGTGCTAGACAAGATAAGTATCAAATAACATAGTATAGCATGTAAATTAGAAGTAGAAAATGAGGTCACAGTGTTCAGTATAGACATATGTACAATGTTCGATGCAGAATAGACGTAACTGAGTTACCATATAATATACAATACTATTGTTACAAAGGATCAGATTAAACCGAATATATATATTTATTGATTGATATATATTGCATAGTATTTGTATATCGTTTGATATCCCTTGTATATTCCTTGTACATATACACGGAATATCCCTTTAGCCTATTACAGACTATAATATTTCATTCTCCTATTGGACAGCGGTCCACAGGCGCCAGAGCCGTGCCTCCAGAGTCAGGTTCAAGGCCACCGCCAAGACATGTCTGTACATGCCCGGCCTTGCCCAGGGCTACGAGACAGAAATGAGGTTGGCACTAGTTTGTTCGCCGTGCATATAAATATGGCGCAGGTGAATACAGAAGCACTTAGTCAGAAGTCAAGAGTTACCCAATAAGTTGAAGCCTCACCCACGATACTCCGTGCGGTGAAGTATGGCCTGTTTGGCCCCAAAATAGAGCATTGAGACCGCGTGCGAATTAATAACTGAATTGTCAGAGTTTGGCGCTATACCGTCGAGTGCGACATATTTCTATTAAGTCAGTAATAGTCTATTTGTGTATAGTGTATCGTGCGGCTAAAGTTCTACAGTGACCAGCATCACCAACGCTTCCTCGTACCAGCTAGAGTGCTTATCCAGGCTGGGCTGCTTTCATGGCGCTTTCACCCGAGGAGACCTAGACGAGAACCGTGTGGACATGTACACTGGATTAATCTACCCGACGACTACATAGCCCTTTGCGGCTGGATTATATTTGTTTTGGTCCTGTGATTTATGGAGCGGAGAATCGCCGACGCCTACACGTGTTGGATTTACCCTGTGAGGAGACCAGTCGAGTCCGCGCCTCAGAGAGCCTGAGGCCGGCTAGCTTTCTTCACTGTGGAGCTACAGTCTACGGAGAACAGCTGTATTCGTCTGTGGATCAAGAGGCTATTGCACCGTCTCCTGTACTTGGAGTCTCCTTAGTCATCGTTGACCAGACTCTCTACTACCGACAGATCCTCTACCCCTGCTGGCTTACAACCAGGGGGACCCTTCCAGTATCTCCCGCTATATATTACTAGTGTACCATAGATATAATTCCCTAAGATTCAGGTTGTATAATTACCTCCTGCGTAACCAGAGAATGGACATTCATTATTGATTTGCCTACGCACATTCCTTTGCCTTATAAGCGCATCCAAAGTATAATAGAAAGTATATTATGTACCTTTTGCTGCAATAAATACTTAATTACCATTTGGTGTGGAACTGAATCATTGTGGGAAGTGTTCATCATATTTATATATCATGTACTGTATGGCCAGTAATTAAAGTACATAAAGCGGTAGTGGTTTAATGATACCATACTTATCAATACAGTCAGGGAATTGTACCCCTCAGTTACAACTATGCAGTGTACTAATATACAATACTATATAGTGCAAAGCAGAAATGGGATGAGGTACAATTTAGGTACAATTTACAGTAAGGTGTACGAGTTGTAGTGCAAATCCTTTATCAATAAATATAAAGTGTGGGGAGTGGGTGCTACAGTGTGTTTGTTTAAAGTGAGTGTGTGTGTGTGGATGTGTGTGCTATGTGCGTTTGATGGTTGTTGTGTAGTGTTCATTGTTCGTTGAGCAGCCTGATGGCCTGGGGATAGAAGCTTCTTCTGAGTCTTTCTGTGCTCGCCTTGAGACTCCGGTATCGCTTGCCTGACCGCAGCAGTTCAAAGAGGCAGTTGTTCGGGTGACTGGAGTCCTTAATGATTCTCTTAGCCTTGCCCCTGCACCGCTTGTTGTAAATGTTCTGGAGGGTGGGGAGCCCCCCTCCAATTGTGCGTTCGGCTGAACGTGTCACTCTTTGTAGTCTGCTTCGGTCTTGTGCAGTGCTATTCCCAAACCAGGAGGTGATGTTGCCAGTCAGGATGCTCTCTATTGTACATGAGTAGAAGTTCTTAAGGATCTTCTGACTGACTTGGAACTTCCTTAGGCGCCTGAGGAAGTAGAGGCGTTGTCGTGCCTTCTTCACAACACTGTCAATGTCTGTGGTCCATGTCAAGTCCTCGGATATGTAGGCTCCGAGGTACTTAAAGCTGTTCACTCTCACAACCGGTGCCCCGTCGATGCTGAGGGGGCTGTAGTCCTTGACCCCCGACCTCCTGAAGTCCACAATCATCTCCTTTGTTTTGCTGACGTTCAGGGAGAGGCTGTTTTCCTGGCACCATCCCGCCAGGACCTTGACCTCTTCCATGTAGGCCCTCTCGTCGTTTGCAGAGATCAGGCCCACCACCACTGTGTCGTCAGCAAATTTGATGATTGTGTTGCTACTCCGCTGAGCCACACAGTCGTGTGTGTACAGGGAGTAGAGGAGGGGACTCAGAACACAGCCCTGGGGGTCCCCTATGTTGAGGGTGATGGATGAGGAGGTGCAGTTGCCTGCTCTCACCACCTGGGGTCTGCCCGTCAGGAAGTCCAACTCTTGACTTGACTACAAGAGGTACTAAAAGTGCGGAGGAAATATGAAGCCCTATCAGCAGGCAATGAACAGTTACACCAACTGGGTATGTCACATGGTGAGAAAATCCATGCAGTGGACAGAGGGCGAATATGCCAAAACTGTGGCAGGAGCCACTGGTCAGACTACTGCTTGACCTTACTCCTAGAACCCACCTCACCCCTGCCCACTTTGACAACCTAGGATGGCTTAGAGTAGACGACAGAGTACAGCAACTTGCAATGGGCCTGGTATACAAGATACACTACACGACTAAGGTACCCATGTACATGTCAAAACACTCCCCAAAAGGTCAGTGAATACCATGACCACAACACCAGAGGAAGCTCCACAAATCATGTTAAACCCAGATTCGGCTCAAACAAGGGACTAAACACGTTTCGCAATTATGCCACATCAATGTGAAACGCCCTACCCACAGCTGTAAAGGAATGTGAATCACTACCCACTTTTAAAACCACTCTCAAGGAGCACCTACGGGAGACTGCAATTCGAAACTGGCCCCTGTAAATGTCCTAACCCAACCCCCTCCAATGTACAGTAAATGTCCTAACCCAGTAATACACGAGACCCTCTTCTTGGGACCAAGTAAGGTTTCGTCGATAAGCCAATGTACAGTTACACCCCCCCCCCCCCCCCCACCACCTCCAATGTACAGCGCCCCCCCCCCCCCACCTCCTCCAATGTACAGTTTCTTCATCAAATGTATATAGTCTCTTTTTTTAAACTCTTTTTGTATCACAAACAGTACTGCATCTATAAATCTGGTATGTCATAAATGTATAGATGTAGCAGTAAACTAGGGGTGGGAATCACCAGTTTCATCATGATACGATACGATATCGATTCTTTGGACAACGATACGATATTTGCCGATATCACAAAGTCTCTCACGATACAATACGATTAGATTCAGGTGCTTGCAATCGATATGAGATGATATCATATGCCCATTTAACACAATCGGTAACATTTAGATCAACTAAAAAAAGGTAACGAAAATATCATTTGACATTTGTATTTTTGAGCTCTTCCAGACATTTAAAGGAAAATCAATCTATTGTTTTTAATACAAATAGACCTCCTGTTCACTGTAAAGTGCCACGTTTTGATATATTGAGCTTTAAACGTTAAGCTCCATTTTTTGGAACTCAAAACTCACAACCTAAAACCCCTCCCTACCTCCCTCTCCCAAACCGTTCCTACAACAATTTGTTGATGTTGCATGATCATGTATAGGCCTACATTTATTATGTATTATATTGTTTATGTTTAAATAACATTTAAACATCAAACTCCTCTGACCTCATCTGGTCTTTCCTAAGACGCGCGCACACACACACACAGAAAGGGAGAATGCTATGCTGTAACGTCTACACACACGGAGCTACAGCTGTTGTTCTTGGGCGGATATGAGACTCGCCACAGGATTTTCAAAATAAGAGTATCGATATGAATCGATCTTATTACATTGCATCGATCCGATTCGATCGTTGATAATTACATCGATGTATCGATCTGGATCGATGTATCGTCCCACCCCTAAGCAGTACTGTCTACCTGTATGTCATGTATGTCATATATGTTATGATGAATTGAAAATGGGGGACCCTGATGTAAACAAGACGAAAGTCTTTCTCTCTCGCTGACGACACAGTGGTGGTGGGCCTGATCTCTGCCAACGACGAGAGGGCCTACCTGGAAGAGGTCAAGGTCCTGGCGGGATGGTGCCAGGAAAACAGCCTCTCCCTGAACGTCAGCAAAACAAAGGAGATGATTGTGGACTTCAGGAGGTCGGGGGTCAAGGACTACAGCCCCCTCAGCATCGACGGGGCACCGGTTGAGAGAGTCAACAGCTTTAAGTACCTCGGAGCCTACATATCCGAGGACTTGACATGGACCACACACATTGACAGTGTTGTGAAGAAGGCACGACAACGCCTCTACTTCCTCAGGCGCCTAAGGAAGTTCCAAGTCAGTCAGAAGATCCTTAAGAACTTCTACTCATGTACAATAGAGAGCATCTTGACTGGCAACATCACCTCCTGGTTTGGGAATAGCACTGCACAAGACCGAAGCAGACTACAAAGAGTGACACGTTCAGCCGAACGCACAATTGGAGGGGGGCTCCCCACCCTCCAGAACATTTACAACAAGCGTTGCAAGGGCAAGGCTAAGAGAATCATTAAAGACTCCAGTCACCCGAACAACTGCCTCTTTGAACTGCTGCGGTCAGGCAAGCGATACCGGAGTCTCAAGGCGAGCACAGAAAGACTCAGAAGAAGCTTCTATCCCCAGGCCATCAGGCTGCTAAACGAACAATGAACACTACACAACAACAACCACCAAACGCACATAGCACACACATCCACACGCACACACTCACTTTAAACAAACACACTGTAGCACCCACTCCACACACTTTATAGCACACACCCACTTTAAACAAACACACTGTAGCACCCACTCCCCACACTTTATATTTATTGATGAAGGATTGCACTACAACTCGTACACCTTACTGTAAATTGTACCTAAATTGTACCTCATCCCATTTCTGCTTTGCACTATATAGTACTGTACATTAGTACACTGCATAGTAGGGCTGGGCGATATGGCCTAAATATGATATCACAATATTTTCTGACCTTTCGGCGATACACGATACGCATCACGATGTTTTTCTTTTTTTCCCGAAACAATTCATTATGAGGCTTACCAAGACAGTATTTGAGTTTGCAAGCTAACATTAAAGACAAAATAAAATACCCATGCATTTAGCATTTTTATATTATATATTATATTTAGATTATTGGATTATTAGATTATATATTGCATATATTTAGCAATGAGATATTATATGATTTAGATATGAAATATGATGAATTGAAAATGGGGGACCCTGATGTAAACAAGACGAAAGTCTTTCTCTGGTCTGCATCCTCCAGTCCACTGTTGACTGTTGTTGTATTGAGCTGTACTGTATTGTACCTATGCTGCAATCTGTTAATAACGTTTATATTCATTCAGTCGGCAAACAGAATCATTTTGATTGACAGTCGCGTCTGCCAATTACGTCACATCGCTTGCACCCGCCCTGCTGTTCTTAGCACCAATCGGCAAGCGCGTATTCATTTTTTACTTCCGCCATTGGAGAGCTCAATGAAAACAACAATGGCAGCGGTAGCTCGCCACGGCCGACGTTTAGCTTTTAGCTCTGCAGAATGACTAAACGACTGGAGGCATAATGATTTTACTGCAACGGATGTTATAATAAAAGCCTTTCCATACACCTGTCTGATTGAAAACGTTATTAACAGACCGCAGAATGGGCACAACGGAGTCAGCACGGGCTGAGATATGAACGGCTAATGCTTGCTATATCTAGGTCGACCTCGGTCGTTGCTATGTAAATACGCTGATGTTATTGAAAGTGTAACTATATAACGTCAATGCCACAAAACGAATGCCTTTGTTATCATAAGTAGTAACTTTTGATGCAGTAGTGCGTGTGTGGGGCGGCGCTGTTCAAAAGTGTCAACGTGTGGACCAGATTGACGCAACACAAGCCTCTTGGGCAAAACATCACGATATCCACGATACGTTTAAAAAGTGTATCGTTAATGAACTGTACCCGATATTTATATAATATCGTCATATCGCCCAGCCCTACTGCATAGTATTGTATATTATATGGTAACTCAGAACATTGTACATATGTCTATACCGAACACTGTGACCTCATTTTCTTCTTCTAAATTACATGCTATACTATGTTATTTGATACTATCTTGTCTAGCACAGTCTCTGGAGCGTAACAGTAAGAAGCATTTTGTATGAAAGTATTCTGTACGACAACTATTAAAGAAACTTGAAACTTGGTCTGCATCCCCTTAACAATTATGTGTATTTAGCTGTACTGTAGAGGCAGAAACCAACTTGGTGGATTTACATATTATTATATTATTATATACATTATATTATATATTAGAACCATGCACTGTCTTAACCTTTAGACGGTCTTATTTATGTTTGGACACTAGAGGTCTCACCACCCATTACAGCCCACTCCTATAAATAGCCAAGGTGATCACTGCAATCGTGTGCACCTGCCGAGGTTTTACCTTCAAACGCTACTGTTTCACTGTTGGAACTGACCACGGAGCAATTGACGACTGTTCTGTTTAACCCTTCATTTACTATCATTTGCCTTTGGACAACAATAAACCCTGTAAACCGAACCGGCGGCAACTTTGGACATTCAATTCATTCAATATCACAACTTTGGTACAGCGTGAAAAGGCACATTAGCGGGTGCATCATGGACGACTGTCAGCACACCCAGGAATGACAGTCGGCCACTACATGTACTGTACCCATTCTGCAATCTGTTAATACAATTTTCAATCAATCAATACACACCCCGTCTGGAGAATTATCAGACGTTTTCCCAATATGTTCATTATTATTATTATCATATGGGGACATTTAGTTGACACATTGACTGTGACTGCTAGATAATTGGACACAGTCAATGTCCTGCATTCAACGATGAATGCTCTGCCTGTGGTACCAGAGGCCACTGGGCGAAGTGCTGCAGGAAAAGCAGGCGGCAGGGACAACAGCGCTTCGGTCGAGGCCAAAGAAGCAAGTCTCCCCCACCACCACAAAGACAGGACAGACAACAGGCCTTCAGGTGCAGAGAAGTCCAAAACAGACACACTTTGCTGAGCCACAGCTTCAAGAGGACACTCACGAGGGCCCACCGGAAACACCTACAATGCAGAGTGACCCACCGGAAACACCTACAATGTCACACTGTACCACACAGGTGCCCAATAGCCCAGGACCAAGATGCACAAGATGTGGGAGGGTTGTAAACAGACCAGATTATTACAAAGACTATGTGACATGAGCACACAATATTCCACAAAAGATGCCCACTACAGAGGGCCAGAACAACACCAGGAGCACAAGTCTAAGTCAGCATGGGGACTCTGTTACTTTGTTATCATTATGGTATTGAAGGGTGAATGTAAAAACAAAAAGGGGGGAGGATTTGCACTACTTGGTGATGTGATTTCAGTGGACTATTGACATAGAGTGTTGTTCTACATATGTTCCGCTAAGGGAGGTTCAGCATTCTGGGAAAGTATATATGGGGCAATACTGCTAAAGACAGGGTTTGTACACCTTTTCCAAGACAAAATGCAAGCACTTTTCAAGCATTTTCAAGGTGCATTTTCAAGATTTTCCAGCATCTTATGCGGCTGTGGTAAATTAAATATTTACTCAAAATAATTATTTAATTTCTTCCATCACATTAAATCAGATGTTATTGTGCTATAAACAACCAAAATTATGTAGACTTGGCATCATATATAATACATTATATTAACTTGTCAACCTACCTCGGGCAGCAACAGAATCCAGCAGCAGTCGTGATCTGCTTTCGCGGTGCAGCAAGGCCAGGCGGTTCCTCAGCTGCTGCTCCCGGCGGTTCCTCAGCTGCTGCTGCTGGGCCAGGCGGTTCCTAAGCTGCTGCTCCCGGCGGTAACTCCGCTGCTGCTGCTGGGCAAGGCGGTTCCTCAGCTGCTGCTCCCGGCGGTACCTCAGCTGCTGCTCCCGGCGGTAACTCCGCTGCTGCTGCTGGGCCAGGTGGTTCCTCAGCTGCTGCTCCCGGCGGTAACTCCGCTGCTGCTCCGGGGACAGACCCTGAACCACGGCCTCCCACTCTGGTAGGACCTGCTGCTGCTGACGCTGGACCATCGCCTCTGCTAGGAGGGAGGGAGAGAGAGGGAGAGGGGGAGGGAGAGGGAGAGGAGAGGGGGAGGGAGGGGGAATACATGGAAGGGAATTAGCTAACGTTAGGCTAGGCTACATGCTGCCTATTTCAAAACACTGCGGTGAAAAACAGAGTCCGGTAAACACGAGTTTGTAATTCCAATAGTGTATTCTGCCTGTTAATTGACTATTTCGATTATTGAAGTGGTATTTTTATAACGAACAATTACGAGACAGGTGTGGAGCACTTGTAGTCTCGAACTTAGTAGTACCTGGCGAGCCAGGCCGAGACACGTTAATAACATCCATGGCTCATTGGCTCACCTTTCATGTGGCTCGAAAGTGCAGACTCCCCCATGGTAAAAATCTGCAAGTCCTTTCTGCATATTTTGCACACGGCTACTCTGGGATGTTCTCCTCTTTTTAACCATGAATTATATTTTATATCTCCAAGCCAGAGCTCATTAAAACGGCAGCCTCCCGGCATGTTGGCCACGCACACACACGTGCGCGCGCTGTTCTCAGATGGCAGAGGGGGAAAAAAAACACTACGGGTCGAGCCCAGCCACATTTAATTTTGCGTGAAAGGCGAACACAATTAGGCTCGCTCGAGTCGCTCCGACTTATTTTATTTCTTTATCTAAAAACCAAACTATTCAGTCAGATAGCGATTTATTATGAAAGTATAAAGTGCAATTACAATAACTTTCCAGCACTTTATACACAATTCAAGCACATTTAAAACCTTGAAAACAGCACATTGAAATACAAGCATTTTCAAGGATTTCCAGCACCCGTACGAATCCTGTAAACAGGGGGGATGTAGTGATATGCAGTAGGTACTATATAATGCCGGGGTGCGACCTGGACGATATATATGGGTGCACCAGTATGTATGAGCGTCTATGTCAAACTAAGTAAACTTGAGTCCAGTCTGCAACTAAGTGTCTTCATTGTCTCGATAACACTTCAATATCCAAAAATGGGGGAACCTGATGTAAACAAGACGAAAGTCTTTCTCTGGTCTGCATCCCCTTAACAATTGTGTGTATTGAGCTGTACTGTATTGTACCCATTCTGCAATCTGTTAATAAAGTTTTCAATCAATCAATCAATCCCTCCTGAATGTAGAAGGTAAGATTTTCTTTACTGTACTGGCACAGAGGCTAGCAAACTACCCAGAAAGGAATTGTTAAATAGACACAGCAGTGCATAAAACAGGGATCCCAGGGTTTGCCGGATGTATAGAACACACAAGCATTATATGGCACCAGATTCAATCAGACAAGATAGAGAAAAGAGATTTACAGGTGGTATTTTTAGACCTGGCAAATGCATTTGGCTCGGTACCGCATAGCCTTATTTGGTGCCTGCTGTGATTGTAAACTTGATAAAAGCATACTTCCAAGATATTAGAATGTGCTTTAGTACTACAGAGTTTACAACAGCATGGCAGAGACTAGAGATAGGTGCACCATTTCACCACTAGCATTCACAATGGCAATAGAAGTAATAATTAGAGCCTCAAAATGGGCGGTAGGTGGGGAGAGACGGCAGGGCGGGCTGCACCTCCCACCTATTAGGGCTTACATTGGATGACATGACACTAGTGACCAGTGCCTTGTACAAAAAGGTTACTAGAGAAGTTAAATGATCATCTCAAGTGGGCTAGGATGAAGATTAAACCTAGTAAATCAAGAAGCATTTCATTGACCAGAGGGAAGGTAGTAGAGCATGAGGATGAAATTCCATCTATAAGGGACAAGCCAGTGAAGAGTTTTGGTATAATGAGGAGTTGAATGATGGTGAACAGATAGAGCAACTTAGGAAAGATGTTGTAGAGAGGATAGGAAGGATAGAGAAGTCATGGCTTACAGGCAAGTTAAAGTTGTGGTGTTTCAAAGGTAGAGTTGGTTCATTTGTACATTAGGAAATGGCTAGGAGTTCCTCAGTGTATCAGTAGTGTGTAGGGGTGTAACGGTACACAGAAGTCGATACGGTTCGGTACGTACCTCGGTATTGGGGTCACGGTTCGGTACAACAGAAACAAAATTATATATATATTTTTTTTATATATTATATTTATGATAATAATAATTATTATTATTAAATAGAATAATTTTCTATAGGCTTACCGTGGTAGTCAGTGATACTGATGTCATTCTGTGTTCAGGCATACACTTGCCTACTGCCCCTTTAACAACGCATCCTTAAGTTTCAGTTTCACTTCCAGAAAGAATTAACTTCATGACGAGACCGAACTACAGAACAGAGATGACATGTTACTTATTATTTGGATTTAAACATAGTGGAGCTCAGATGACCTGTCCTGAAAAGTATGTTTATTTTTTTTATTTGATTGTGGGGAGAATGTTGATGTGTTTGTTGGCGTGTGTGTGTGTCTTTCCCTTGGTTTCCTTTGGTTAACGTTATTGAGCGAACAAGAAAACGACCCTGCAGCTGTTCCATTGTAAATGTGCCTTTCTCGTGGACTCGCCCGCTCTGAACTGAAGTCGGAGAGGGAGGGATGCGGAGCGTTTTGCACGCTCTCCGGACTGCGTGTGTGTTTCCCCACGCGCAGTGTGTGTGGGGGGTGCTCTGTGTCCCTCTGTGTCCCTCTCTCTCTCTCTCCCTCGCTCGTCACAGTCTATATCCCGACTGTGACGGTGTGCCGCGCGCTGTTCTCGCATGTGCGACTGGTGTGTTTGTGCTGAGGCGTATTCGCCGTATGGCGCGCGTACCGCACCGTGATGGCCGTACCGTAAATTCATGGGACGAATACACGTACCGTCACACCCCTAGTAGTGTGGGTTAGGGTTTATGTGTGTGAAGGCGAGAACAATATTGATAACAATATTGTTATCAGGGAGCAAACATACAGTAGTTAGTAAGTTGGTCCCAAATCCAACTAGAGGGAGGAAATGGAAAACAAGACAAGGCAGTACAGGAAGTAGAGGCAGCACTTAGGCATACAGACGTGGGTAAGGTGCAACAAGGCCGGGGGGGGGGGGGGGGGGCAACATGGAATAAAGCAGGTCCCACAGAAAGAAGGAAGCTGGTAGTGGAGCAGGTACAGCGACAAGAGGAAGTAGTGAGATGTACAAAGGCTGTGGCCCAGGCTAAGCAGGGACAGTGGATGAACTGGGAAAGTGTAGAGAAGTTTACTTTATAGAATTGACCGTGCCTTGGGAGGATTCAGTTGGAGGTTTATGAAAGGAAAAAGCTTATTTAACTGCCACAAACATTGTATGGCATTTTTTCATGCATTTTCTTGATAATTTACTTCATTTAATATTAATTTTGTTTGTGCGGAACGTTTATTTTAGTTTGTCACAGGGACAACTGGAGCTGAAGAAGTACGGTCTTCTTTTCACCTGTATGTGCTCTAGAGACATACACATTGTAACTGAGGGGTACAATTCCCTGACTGTATTGATAAGTATGGTATCATTAAACCACTACCGCTTTATGTACTTTAATTACTGGCCATACAGTACACGATATCTAAGTATGATGAACACTTTCCCACATATGAAATCAGGTCCACACAAAGGTAATAGTCAAATATTTAATATATAGCAAAAGGTACATATAATAATTACTTATTACATTTATGATTTGAATTGAATGCTCTTGTAAGGCAAATGAGTACTCGTATGCAAATCAACACTGAATGTCCAATCTCTGGTTACACAGGAAGCAAGTATACAACCTGGCTCTTAGGGGATTATAGCGATGGTCACTTAATGATTATAGCTGGATAATATACTGAAGGGGTCCCGCCGGTTGTAAGCCAGTAGGGGGGGTAGGAGAGCCGTCGGCTGTATCCCGTCTGGTCAACGATTTCCAGGGAGAATTCAGGTACAGAAAACAGTGCCCGTGGAACCTTGATCCACAGATGAATACACTTGGGCTCTCTTGTAAACGATAGCTGTAGCTGTCGCTGTCGGTCCACAACGAAGAAGAAGCGAGGCGACCTCAGTCTGGTCTGAGCGCCGTCTCACCTTGGCTCCTCTCGGGATAAATCCAACACTCACCGGTGTTGGCGATTATCCGCTCCACAAATCAAAGCACCAAAGCAAATAGATATTCCATGCCGTATAGGGCTCAGCAGTCGTCGGGGTAGGTAATCCAATGTGCAGGTCCACTCGTCCTCGCCCAGAACTCCTCGGATGAAAGCACCACGCGTGGTCTGCCCAGCCTGGTTAAGACTCTAGATAACGCGAGGAAACGATGGGGTTGCTGCTCACTTTAGAACTCTAACCGAACGATGCACCATACATAATAGACTATTATTACTTAATAGAAATACGGTGCCAAACTCTGGCAATTCAGCTATTAATTCGCACGAGGTCTCACTGCTATTCTAAGGCCAAACAGGCCGTACTACACCGCACGCGGTATCGTGGGGTGAGGCTTCACGTCTTGTTACTTAGTTGGGTAGAAGGGTAAAGGACTAAGAGGAATTCTACATTTCTTGCGCCATATTTATATGCACGGTGGACAAGTAGTGCCGCTCTGCTTTCGGTAGCCGTATTCCTGCGCGGAGCTGAGGCTAGTAAGGGCATGTCTCGTCGGTACCTTTGAACTTGAACGCCAGGGGCTTGTCCCTGGCGCCTGGTCCTTTTGTCCAATAAGAGAATGAACTATTATGGGCTGTAGTAGAATAAAGGGATATTCAGTGTATATGTACAAGGAATATACAAGGGATATCAAACGATATACAAATACTATTAAATATATATCCATAAATAAATATATATATTCGGTTTAATCTGATCCTTCACAACACACAGATATTCTTAATGATCTTACCAGACGCTTTCATCAATGCATGTTGTGCATTCATTGCAATACGTGGAAATGTAAGACAGCTGAGATGTGATCAAGGTACAAACAAGTGCAAAAAGAGAGTTCATGGAAGCAATGAAGGATCTGGACCATGAACAGTTGAAAGCACATGAATGCAAGTTCCTAATGAATTTCCCAGCAGGTGTATGGGAAAGACAAATCAGAATGATCAGGAGCTTTTTAACTGCAATCCTTCATCAATCTGCCAAACGACTCAACAGCGCTTCACTTAGAACCTTCCTCTATGAAGTGATGGCTATTATCAATAGCAGACCTCGGACAACAGATCACTTGAATGATCCAACAAGTCTTGAACCTCTCACGCCCAATCACATTCTCATGACGAAGTCAAGTATAATATCTCCCCCTCCAGGTGAATTTGTGAATCAGGATCTATACCTTCGCAAAAGATGGCGCCAGGTAGTTTTTGGCAAATGAATCTTGGACAAGGTGGAAGGAGTAACTCCTGAATCTTCAGCACCGACAAAAATGGCAAAAGGACAAGAGAAACACAAAGATGAATGACATTGTCATCCTTCAAGAGGACAATTCCCCCCGAAGTCGATGGAGATTGGCAAGAGTAACAGAGGTGTATCCTACACAGATGAAAGAGTCTGAAAGGTGAAGCTGTTAATCAGCGACTTTAGTTTGTGTTGCACAGGGACATTGTTATATGTTGCACAGAAACACCTGCACAGGAAGGGCTCACACTAAAGGCTCACACCTGTTGCTAATTTGTTTGGCTCAACTCTGGTCTGAGGGGAAGATGCATGAAGAATTGAAGATGTGACACTAATTATGTCATTTGATGATTGTTTTTTTTATTGTGTTTTAGTGGAGTTTTGTTTTCCTCAAGTGGACTCATAAGCTCATTGCCTCATGGTTATGTGCGGCCAGCGAGGTCAGTCTTACTTTTATTTGCATCATGTATTTAACATATTGGCATGCCACTGTCTACAGATGTACTTGTAATATGTATGTTACATTGTGTATATACTTTTTGTACAGTTTTACGTGTGGAATGGGGATTATTGAAGAGAAAATAAATCCACCAGTAACTGAAGAACCATGGCGTTGTGTGTTACCTGGAGGGAGTGATAGCTTAGATATGCAGACCTGGCAGCAGAAACTGAACAGTGAGGATGTAAAGCTAGGGTTTGTCCGGTGGAAGTAGGATGCAGAGGATTTATAGCACGATTGACTTCATCATTATTGGGAGATTGGGGATTTGTGGGCGGAGCTTGCAAAAAGCGGTAAATGAGATGTCACAAGAAGCAGTCAGTGGATTTGGTTGAGGAGAAATAATGTCAGCTGGGGGCCAACGTAAACAAAGGGTAAGAGTATTCCTTTTCTTCTCCGTTGTTGCTGTTTCATGTGTAATATTGTAGGAATTGTATTTTTGACATAGGATAACATAGGGAGGTGAGGCGTGTGAATATCATGGAAAAGTGGGAGCTAGCATGGAGGGGGTGGTTCTGGGTCACTGGAACTAACCGCTGAGCCCGAGGTTGTGGGCCTAACTTGAAGAAACGCCAGTGAAGGGGGGTGCCCACTTGATAACCCTGGTGATATGCTGGCTCTTGCTGCTTTTTATTTTTTTTGCTGGCTCTTGCTGCCCATCTATCTGCATGCTGGGTTGTGACGACCATTGGGTTTGTTCATTGAGCGTTTATCCTATCATTAGTGCACAAGTATCTTGTGTTTTATTATAATATAAATAATGATTAGATTAAAGTAAACATTTATAAAGTCAGAATAAAGTCATAATGTTTAGAGATTAAAATCAACATTTATAAAGTCAGAATAAAGTCATAATGTTTAGAGATTAAAGTCAACATTTATAAAGTCAGAATAAAGTCATAATATTTACAGATTAAAGTCAACATTTATAAAGTCATAATGTTTACAGATTAAAGTCAACATTTATAAAGTCAGACTAAAGTCATAATGTTTACAGATTAAAGTCAACACTTATAAAGTCATAATGTTTACAGATTAAAGTTAACATTTCCATACTTGTTTCCATGCAGTCCAAAGAGCTCTTCTCCTGGTCCAGCTGTGACGGTTTCATGCAGTCCACCAAACAGACAGACAGTTGAGAGGCTATGAGGGGTGGTTATATTCAGACCTAACTTGGGGGAAGATAAGGAAAGAAATATCAGTACATTTTACATTTCAGTTGAAATTCATCAGGAACACAGAAATCCAAGCAAGAACCACCAGTCCTTAACCAGCTATACAGGTAGCGCTCTTTTCCAAGGCTAACAGGACGATTTTCATAAGAACTGAAAAACACATGGGTGTATATAGACAGATTGATTGAAAACTTTATTAACAGATTGCAGAATGGGTACAGTACAGTACAGCTCAATACATACAATTGTTAAGGGGATGCAGACCAGAGAAAGACTTTCGTCTTGTTTACATCAGGGTCCCCCATTTTCAATTCATCATAACATATATGACATACATGACAGTACTGCTACATCTATACATTTATGACATACCGGATTTGCAAATACAGTACCGTTTGATACAAAAAGAGTCCAGAAAAGAGTATATATACATTTGACGTAGAAACTGTACATTGGAGGAGGTTGGGTAGGTGTGGTGGGGTTGGGGGGGACTGTACATTCGAGGCAGTTGGGGGGGGGGGGGGTTGGAGGGGTGAGTGGGTGGGGGGCACTGTACGCAAAACAGATGCACTGCTATAGTTCTGATCTATGAATATAAGCCTATGATATTGCATTTAATTTGACTGTGTGGCTCAGCGGAGTAACAACACAATCATCAAATTTGCTGACGACACAGTAGTGGTAGGCCCGATCTCTGCATTTGACTGACTTTTACGAAACTCGGAGCATTTTTTGTCTCTGGTTTTCATAGCGGCCAGTATTTCGGAGTGCATCGACATGGCCCCCCTAAGAACCACCAGGGTAAAAAATCGCGCTGAGCCGTGGATGCACTCCGAAATACTGGCCGCTATGAAAACCAGAGACAAAAAATGCTCTGAGTTTCGTAAAAGTCAGTCAAAGCTTACTAAAAGCACGAGCAGTGAACTCCAAGCCCACGTGACTGAACTCAAACTAGAAAGAAACAGACTAAGAAACGACGTAAACTCCATGATCAAAACTGCAAAAAAGAATTTCATCAATGACAAAACTGAGGAAAACAAAAACAAACCACGTGAACTTTGGAAATTACTCAATAATCAACTAGGATGCAGTAAAAAACTTAAAACCAGATTCTCAAACATAAACATAAAAACGGACAACACGCTCATCACAGACAAGCTGGATGTAGCCAATTACTTAAACATTTTCTTCACAAACATAGCCACAACACTGGTAAACAAACTACCCTCCCACTCAGGGCTTTATGGGGTAGAACACATAGTAGCTTACTACAAAAACCTAGGGGTCCGCAAGGACGACTTCAAGCTGGAAATGGTAACAACAGATGAGGTACTGTACTCAATAAACTGAGCGCCCTCCAACCTAACAAGGCCACTGGCCATGACAACATCCCCTCCAAATTCCTCAGAGACTCAGCAGCCGCCATCACCCCAATCATCACACACATAATAAACCTCTCCATAAAACAGGGACACGTCCCCAAGGACTTCAAAATTGCGAGGGTGACCCCTCTGCACAAAAAGGGCAGCAAATTAGACCCAGGAAACTACCGCCCTGTTTCAATTCTCACCTCCATCTCGAAAGTCATGGAAAAAATAGTCTACGAACAGGTTGAAAAGTACCTAGCGGAAAAAAATCGAATCTACGAATTCCAATCTGGCTTCAGAACATCCCACTCCACTGACACATGCCTTCTCTATTTGAATGACCACATCAAACAAGAGGTGGACGCAGGCAAATACTGCGGCATGGTCATGCTGGACCTACAAAAGGCCTTTGACACGGTCAATCACTCCATTCTGATAGACTATCAAAACCAATTGCTTTTAGCTTGTCAATCAGTGAGCTGGATGCAATCCTACCTTGAGGGGAGGGAACAGATGGTGGAGGTAAACGGTACCCTATCCCCCCCCCTCACAGTGAGCTGTGGTGTTCCACAAGGAAGCATACTAGGACCGCTACTGTTCCTAATTTATGCAAATGACATGTCGTCAGCTTGTGACTGCAACTTGTTCCTGTTTGCGGACGACTCAGCCCTGCTGGTCTCTGACAAGAACAAGTTACAGGTTGAAAAAACCCTCAGCTCGGAACTAGGCAGAATCTGCATATGGCTCGCTGATAACAAACTATCATTACACATGGGCAAAACAGAGTCCATTCTCTTCGGTTCAAATAACAAACTCAGCAAGACCGACGGCTTCTCAGTTACAGTGGGTGACAATATTGTCACAAGGAAAGATGAAATTACCTACCTGGGTTCCATCCTAGAGGCTAATCTCTCCTGTGACAAAATGGCATCCAATGTAATAAAAAAAAGTCAACCAACGAACTCGATTCTTGTACCGGATCTCCTCTCTGGTAAACAAGAATACCCTGAAGACTCTGGCAGGAGCACTCATTCAGGGGTACTACGACTATGCTTGCACCTCATGGTAGGGCTGGGCGATATGGCCTAAATATGATATCACGATATTTTCTGACCTTTCGGCGATACACGATACGCATCACGATGTTTTTCTTTTTTTCCCCAAAATTCATTATGAGGCTTACCAAGACAGTATTTGAGTTTGCAAGCTAACATTAAAGACAAAATAAAATACCCATGCATTTAGCATTTTTATATTATATATTATATATTAGATTTAGATTATTGGATTATTAGATTATATATTGCATATATTTAGCAATGAGATATTATATGATTTAGATATGAAATATGATGAATTGAAAATGGGGGACCCTGATGTAAACAAGACGAAAGTCTTTCTCTGGTCTGCATCCTCCAGTCCGCTGTTGACTGTTGTTGTATTGAGCTGTACTGTATTATTTGTACCCATGCTGCAATCTTTTAATAACGTTCTCATTCATTCAGTCGGCAAACAGAATCATTTTGATTGACAGTCGCGTCTGCCAATTACGTCACATCGCTTGCACCCGCCCTGCTGTTCTTAGCACCAATCGGAAAGCGCGTATTTATTTTTTACTTCCGCCATTGGAGAGCTCAATGACAATAACAATGGCAGCTCGCCGCGGCCGACGTTTAGCTTTTAGCTCCGCAGAAGGACTAAACGACTGGAGGCATAATGATTTTACTTCAACGGATGTTATAATAAAAGCCTTTCCATACATCTGTCTGATTGAAAACGTTATTAACAGACCGCAGAATGGGCACAACTGAGTCAGCACGGGCTGAGATATGAACGAGCTTGCTATATCTAGGTCGACCTCGGTCGGCACTATGTAAATACGCTGATGTTATTGAAAGTGTAACTATATAGAGACCTCTGAACAGGTCCTGCATTATTATTATTATAACGTTAATGCCACAAAACGAATGCCTTTGTTATCATAAGTAGTCACTTTTGATGCAGTAGTGTGTGTGTGGGGCGGCGCTGTTCAAAAGTGTCAACGTGTGGACCAGATTGACGCGACACAAGCCTCTTGGGCAAAACATCACGATATCCACGATACGTTTAAAAAGTGTATCGTTAATGAACTGTACCCGATATTTATATAATATCGTCATATCGCCCAGCCCTACCTCATGGTACCAAAGCACCTCAAAGGCGTTAAAAACAAAATTACAAACATCTCAAAACAAACTGGTCAGACTACTGCTTGACCTTACTCCTAGAACCCACCTCACCCCTGCCCACTTTGACAACCTAGGATGGCTTAGAGTAGACGACAGAGTACAGCAACTTGCAATGGGCCTGGTCTACAAGATACACTACACGACCAAGGTACCCATGTACATGTCAAAATACTTCCCAAAGGTCAGTGAATACCACGATCACAACACCAGAGGGAGCTCCACAAATCATGTTAAACCCAGATTCGGCTCAAATAAGGGACTAAACACGTTTCGCAATTATGCCACATCAATGTGGAACGCCCTACCCAAAGCTGTAAAGGAATGTGGATCACTACCCACTTTCAAAACCTCTCTCAAGGGACACCTACAGGAGACTGCAATTCAACACTGGCCCCTGTAAATATCCTAACCCAACCCCCTCCAATGTACAGTAATTTACCTAGTATGGTTGTCAATAGTCCAATGTACAATTTTGTTTGGTTGTACAGTGTCTCCCCCCCCCCCCCTCAATGTACAGTTTTGCTTGTTTATACAGTGTGCCCCCCCCCCCCCCCCCAACCACCTCCAATGTAGATTACCCAGTATGGTTGTCAATATCCCAGTGTACCCAACCCCCCCCACCCAACCTCCTCCAATGTACAGTTTCTACGTCAAATGTATATACTCCCTTTTCTTGACTCCTTCTGTATCACAAACAGTACTGTATTTGCAAATCTGGTATGTCATAAATGTATAGATGTAGCAGTACTGACTATCTGTATGTCATGTATGTCATATATGTCCTGATGAATTGAAAATGGGGGACCCTGATGTAAACAAGACGAAAGTCTTTCTCTGGTCTGCATCCCCTTAACAATTGTGTGTATTGAGCTGTACTGTACTGTATTGTACCCATTCTGCAATCTGTTAATAAAGTTTTCAATCAATCAATCAATCAATCAATCCACGGCTCAGCGCGATTTTTTACCCTGGTGGTTCTTAGGGGGGCCATGTCGTTTAGTATTGTGATGTAAATGAGCCGAAGTGATGACGTCAGGAGCAGGGACTCAAGTGGCTTCATTATTGAACGCAGGTGTTGCTGATTGTGTGCGGGGGATGAGACGCTGAGACTGTTTGATAAGCCAGTGGGACTCAGAGATCGAGGTTGGAGCACGCAAGCAGTAACCAGACTCTGGTAGGGCCCGGGGGGTGGGGTCGATCGTGGAGAGTTATCCGCCGGCGATGAAGAGAAGTTAGATAGCCGTCCATAGTTCCCGGTAGCGAGAGGAGGGGAGGCTTACCCTCCTGGAGATAGGTAGGGACGGGACATAGAGGGTCTGAGTTACATCGCTCCCAAAAGACTTCATACTTGGCTCGTCCTCGCGGACACCGAGTACGTTACCAGGTTACAAATCCAACTGTATCCTGGAGGACCACCGTGTGCCGGAACATTCGTCCGGAGAGTTGGACGGGGTCCAAAGCGTCGACCCTCGGGGGGGGTCGCGCCGTGCGGCGAGTTAAGTCCACTGTTACCCACATTTGCACTTAGTATAGGATTTTGTATTACAGTCTATTTTTATAAACTGTGTAGGCCTACTGTATATATATATATATTGTATATGGGATATTGTGTATTTTCTAGTTACCTTATCTGTATGATATCGTGCCCTTAATTAACCTGCATATTCGACTAGTCCTTTTATATGCCCTATTTATTATATAGCCCAGGCTGGTATATGTTGTATAGATATTGTGTGACCAATTGAAGGGGAACAGGGGAACCAAGAGGGAGGGGTAATTCGGACCTGGGGGGTCTGCTATAATTAGTGTGTACAATTGATCCATTATCTATCAGTGCCTATTTGAGAGTGTGATTAGCGGGCCGTGTGTGTGATTATGCATCTCCTTTGTATAACGTGCCGTGCCTCTTAAAGAGGGTGTTTTGACGTGGGTTCCTGTAATAGGACATATGCATGTTCATAATTGCGTGCCTCATATAGAGGGTGACTGAGTTACGTTTGCAGACGACCTTTACGGGGTCCGATTAGTCCCCCCAATTAGAGACCCCTAGTACCTGTATGAATTACTTGGGTGTTGTAATACAGTGTCTTATTGGACGTGAGGCCGTACAAAGCGAGAGAGGTGACGGAGGATTTACAGCGAGAATGTGGGCTGATAGCGGTAGGCGATGCCCTAGATATTCACAAGGACCAGAGCTGGTCGGATAAAGTGTGTGTGTGACTATTGTTGTGCATTGTGTATGTACCGTACCTCGTTCAAACTAAGGGTTGTTGCCCATATAAAAGTGTGCTGTGAGATCTAGATGTGCTCTACCTAGAGGTGAAGGGTTTACCTATATATGTGATAGTGCTGTAGTGCTGTAATGTATAGAGTGATTAACATAGAGGTGATATAATTTACCTGGGGGACGTCTGTCTATACCTGCTGCATTCTCTGGTTCTGTTAAACCCTGCATGTCACAGAAGGGAAATGCGTATCGGCTTCATGGCTCATAGGTTTTAATTAATAGCTCATATCATTATTTAGCATAGGACCTTGATGTAATAAAGTGGTATTCCTTGTAAATCGGTTGTACAGTTGGTTATTTCAGGCATTTGGACAAATAGCAGTTTCCCTGCTAAATAGCAGTTTCTCCTGCTACTGGTATAACTCACGTATTTATTACAGTATTGTTGAGAATTTGGTTTTGAAGCCAAGCCATGTTTCTTCAACCAGTGTACCATTGAGTTCATCTGACCAGTCCAGACTCTCCAGTTCAAGGTTGAAGGCCTCGTTAGAGTAGGTTTTGAGGTCTCTAGATGTGACTGTTTTGTGGCAGCCAGCCTTTTGTTTTAGTTTTTTGCGGTCTCAAGTATAGTCGAAACAGTGGCTGAAACGCTCAACAGTTGAGATGTTCGGTCATTATTAGTAACGAGCTGAATAAACGCACATTTCTCTCTATACATAGAGTCGCACCAGTTTCTCACCTAAAAAGTACTTTGCGCATTTTCTACTTTCCCTCCTGTGGATTATGGATTTGTACCTGAATTCACAACTCAAGCAGCAACTCCAGACAGAAGTGGACGGTAGCGAAAACGTAAAACAGCAGTCCCATTGCGACTTCTATTTGTTAACGGGCTCGGAGAGGAAACATCCAGCCTTCGGAGCCACGACCATCCACACAGTACTTACTGCAAATCCGGAACGAAAGAAATTACCCCCGGCAGGCAAGTGTAATAAGAGATCAATGTTTTTATTATACCTGCTCATGTCGGGTGACATTCATCAGAACCCTGGTCCCGTAATGACACGGAACCAGAGACTACAGTCAAATCTGATGACCCAAGAAGCAGCAGCCAGCACAACAGATCAACGGCTACCCACACATACTGCGGCTAACGACATGATCAACGGCAACATTCCTCCTCTGCCACCTCTGCAAAAGAACCCACGAGAGGCCACAGCGAGAGGGAAGGAACCGGGGTTCACAACCGAGGCGCCCAGCACGTCGCGGGGACAAAACAGCGAGGCATCGCTCCTCACACCGGCGCCGGAGATCAACAGCATCCACGCAATTGACGCTTCAGCCAGCAGTTGCACCAGCCGACCAGCAAGCGGCGACATACCCTCACAGAAGCCCCAGCGGACTCGGCGAGTGGCTAAAGGGAGAGCGGCGCGGGACATCGAGACCACCAAGGACCCGACGGTTAGCTTGGCTGGCCCCGCCAAGGCCGCCATGCCAGCTAGTCTACCCGGGCCGAGGCCAGGACAAAAGGCACCCCCCCTCCCCCACAATGGAGTACAATCAGACATATCTGTAATCAACCAGCCCCCCCCCCCACATCGCGGGCTTTCACACAAAGGAATACAGACTCCAGCAAAGGACAAAGCATCACCCCCTCCCCCCCTCCCCACCCACGGCACAAACAGCAACAACGCCCCCCCTCCCCCCACCACAGGACAGGACACAATTGAACAGAGTTACCTCAACTGTGTCGACGTCAATCTTATTACAAGCAAAAATGGACTTCACATATTTCATCTAAATACAAATAGCCTGAGACCTAAACTGGCTGAAATCAAACAGTTGTTTATAAACGGTAAGGCTAACATATTGTGTTTCACAGAAACAAAATTAGACTCATCTGTACAGGATCCAGAGATTGAAATTGAAAACTACTCAATAGTCAGGAGGGATAGGAACCAGTATGGAGGTGGCGTCTGTGTGTATATACACAAGGATACCAAATACATCAACCGTACTGACCTTAACCATGATGAAATTGAAACTGTTTGGATTGAAATCTTATTAGACAGGGCGAAACCAGTACTAGTAGGCACAATCTATAGACCACC
Organism: Notolepis coatsorum; assembly: GCF_963971535.1. Taxonomy (NCBI): domain Eukaryota; kingdom Metazoa; phylum Chordata; class Actinopteri; order Aulopiformes; family Paralepididae; genus Notolepis; species Notolepis coatsorum. The sequence continues at coordinate 8,055,520 of NC_140174.1, forward strand.
AGAACAGAGTGGCTTTTATGACACACTTGATGGGTGTTTAGCTGGGGTGGAGGGGGTAGAAAAAATTCTTATTGGGGACTGGAACACGGATATGCTGCGTAAATCAGTAGGGGTGGGACGATACATCGATCCAGATCGATACATCGATGTAATTATCAACGATCGAATCGGATCGATGCGATGTAATAAGATCGATTCATATCGATACTCTTATTTTGAAAATCCTGTGGCGAGTCTCATAACTGATTGTGTTAAATGGGCATATGATATCATCTCATATCGATCGCAGGCACCTGAATCTAATCGTATCGTATTGTATCGTGAGAGACTTTGTGATATCGGCAAATATCGTATCGTTGTCCAAAGAATCGATATCGTATCGTATCATGATGAAACTGGTGATTCCCACCCCTATAAATCAGCACCCGTCTTCAAGGCCTTCAGTAGATTTTCTGACCTGCACGGTTTCAGCCAGCTAATCACACAACCCACAAGGGTATGCGATTCGACACAAACCACCATTGACCTCATTTTGACCTCTGACAAGTCCATGATCTCCAGTAAAGGGGTGATAGCATGCGGCAGCGTTTCCGTTAGCCGGTAATTACCGGTATTTGACTGGCAAAATCTGTTGAAGTCCGACAAATTTAATCTCTCCGGTCATAGTGTCCGGTGAAAATAGTTCCCTCTGGGCACAGTTTGATTATTTGAATTGTATTTGGATGGGCTGGAGTTGGGTGGCCTATGCGATGACCGAAACAATCATTGCGTTTGTTGTCGTTGCATCGCCAAGCAGCCGGTCTGGTAATGACGACGCTGTGTCAGTGAGAGCTTGCTGCTGGATTTGCGGAAGGCATGCAGCTGCAGACCCACAGAACCCACCAGCTTTGCTGGCACAGTGCGGTCCCCAGACCTGGAAAGCTGCTCTGCGGGTCTGCAGCTGGATGCTTCTTGCAAACTAACTGCGGCCGGCTCGCGCTGATATTGTTGGACCGGCTGCTTGGTGGAGCAACGATGAAACGAATGTAATGAATCGTTCGTCGCATGGGCTATTTAATTTTGGCCTGTTTTGGTACGGTTCGGGTGGTCAAGTTGTGCTTGGAGGGAGTTGTTTTCACCGGACATTATGACCAGCACCAAGTCGTTGGGAGGTGGAGATATACATCACGCAAACCCACGATAATGTTGCCGTCTCTCTGCCAAATTTCTCAGTTCTTCGCTTGATATAATTAATACAAATGTCCAATATAACGGAATTTGTTAGCTCATAAAAATGTGATTATAACAGACTGCTGTTTAGTGTCGGACCGACTGCCCACATACACGGTCTATTTTATTTCAAGTCAGCAGCAGCACGGAGTATCGAGGGACTTATTTTATTTGGAATATATTAATGACTGTATACGCAAAAGTAGTCTAGTTTTAAGTAATAATATTATAAATCTACATGACATTCTTTATATAGCCTGCCTATCAATTGTTTTAAAGCTCAATAAACTATGACCGGAATTAATCTCATTTGTCCGGTAGATTGAAATCTTGCAGGTCACGGAGACCGGCAACAATTTTTTCTAACGGAAACCCTGGCATGCGGGTTAAGTGATCATTATATGATTTTCTGTACCCGCAAAAAGCTAAAACAGAAGGCCGGCTGTCACAAAACAGTCACATCTAGAGACCTCAAAACTTACTCTAGAGAGGCCTTTAACCTAGAACTGGGGAGCTTGGACTGGTCAGATGAGCTCAGTGGTACACAGGTTGAAGAAACATGGCTTGGATTCAAAACCAAATTCACAGCAATACTCAACAACATGGCACCGATAAGAACCACCAGGGTTAAAAATCGCGCTGAGGCATGGATGCACAGTGAAATACTGGCCGCTATGAAAACCAGAGACAAAAAATGCTCTGAACTTCATAAAAGTCAGACAAAGCTTTCCAAAAGCTCAAACAGTGAACTCCAAGCCCACGTGGTTGAACTAAAAATCCAAAGAAACAGACTAAGAAATGACGTAAACACCATGATCAGAACCGCAAAAAGAAATTTCATCAACGACAAAACTGAGGAAAACAAAAACAAACCCCGCGAACTTTGGAAATTACTCAATAATCAACTAGGCTGCAGTAAAAAACTTAAAACCAGATTCTCAAACATAAACATAAAGACGGACAACACGCTCATCACAGACAAGCTGGATGTAGCCAATTACTTAAACATCTTCTTCACAAACATAGCCACAACACTGGTAAACAAACTACCCTCCCACTCAGGGCATTATGGGGTAGAACACATAGTAGCATACTACAAAAACCTAGGGGTCCACAAAGACGACTTCAAACTTGAAATGGTAACAACCGATGAGGTACTCAAAAAATTGAGCGCCCTCCAACCTAACAAGGCCACTGGCCATGACAACATCCCCTCCAAATTCCTCAGAGACGCAGCAGCCGCCATCACCCCAGTCATCACACACATAATAAACCTCTCTATAAGACAGGGGCACGTCCCCAAGGACTTCAAAATTGCGAGAGTGACCCCTCTACACAAAAAGGGCAGCAAATTAGACCCAGGCAACTACCGCCCTGTTTCTATTCTTACCTCCATCTCGAAAGTCATGGAGAAAATAGTCTACGAACAGGTCGAAAAGTACCTGGCGGAAAAAAACCTAATCTACGAATTCCAATCTGGCTTCAGAACGTCCCACTCCACTGACACATGCCTCCTCTATTTGAACGACCACATCAAACAAGAGGTGGACGCTGGCAAATACTGCGGCATGGTCATGCTGGACCTACAAAAGGCCTTCGACACTGTCAATCACTCCATTCTAATGGACAAGCTAAAAGCAATTGGTTTTGATAGCCTATCAGTGAGCTGGATGCAATCCTACCTGGAGGGGAGAGAACAGATGGTAGAGGTAAACGGTACTCTATCCCCCCCCCTCACAGTGAGCTGTGGTGTTCCACAAGGAAGCATACTAGGACCGCTACTCTTCCTAATTTATGCAAATGACATGTCGTCAGCCTGTGACTGCAACTTGTTCCTGTTTGCGGACGACTCAGCCCTGCTGGTCTCTGACAAGAACAAATTGCAGGTTGAAAAAACCCTCAGCACGGAACTAGGCAAAATCTGCATATGGCTCGCTGATAACAAACTATCATTACACATGGGCAAAACAGAGTCCATTCTCTTCGGTTCAAATAACAAACTCAGCAAGACCGACGGCTTCTCAGTTACAGTGGGTGACAATATTGTCACAAGGAAAGACGAAATTACCTACCTGGGTTCCATCCTAGAGGCAAATCTTTCCTGTGACAAAATGGCATCCAATGTAATAAAAAAAGTCAACCAACGAACTAGATTCTTGTACCGGATCTCCTCTCTGGTAAACAAGAATACCCTGAAGACTCTGGCAGGAGCACTCATTCAAGGGTACTATGACTATGCGTGCACCTCATGGTACCAAAGCACCTCAAAGGCGCTTAAAACAAAATTACAAACATCACAAAACAAACTGGTCAGACTACTACTTGACCTGAACCCCAGAACCCACCTCACCCCTGCCCACTTTGCCAACCTAGGATGGCTTAGAGTAGACGACAGAGTACAGCAACTTGCAATGGGCCTGGTCTACAAGATACACTATACGACCGGGGTGCCCATGTACATGTCAAAATACTTCCCAAAGGTCAGTGAATACCACAACCACTACACCAGAGGAAGCTCAACAAATCATGTTAAACCCAGATTCGGCTCAAACAAGGGACTAAACACGTTTCGCAATTATGCCACAACAATGTGGAACGCCCTACCCAAAGCTGTAAAGGAATGTGAATCCCTGCCCACATTCAAAACCGCCCTTAAAGAGCACCTACGGGAGGCTGCAATTCGAAACTGGCCACCGTAAATGCCCAAAACCCCCACCACCTCCTAATAGACAGTCTCCTCCCCACCGCATGTATATATTCCCTCCCCGCCGTATGTATATTTCCCTCCCACCCACCCACCCCCTCCTAATGTACAGTCCCCTCCCCATCATATGTATATACTCTGTCAGGATCTAGGGGTAACAGTACTGTATATTTGAATACCGCCTATGTCACAAATGTATCAGTACTAAATACCTATATGTCCCTATGCCATAAATGTCATGTATGTTGTGTATGTCATAAATGTCTATATGAATTGAAAATGGGGGACCCTGATGGAAACAAGACAAACGTCTTTCTCAGGTCTGCATCCCCTTAACAATTGTATGTATTGAGCCGTACTGTATTGTACCCATTCTGCAATCTGTTAAATAAAGTTTTCATTCATTCATTCATTCACGTCACATATTCTCCCAAACTCATAACGTGGTAGGAACGTAGCATTAGCATTAGCATAGCAGCTTAGCTGTGTTAGCTGGTCCAGCTACGTCTGGTCAAGGCCCAGTCTGTATGGAAAAGTGGCAGAAACGCCCAACAGGTCAGATGTGCGGTCAGTAGATGAATAAAAGCAGATTTTACTGTAACAAAACGGAAAGGTCGATATTAACCTAATGTACCTTTGTTTACCTGAACAACGAGACGAGACTCCAGAAAGTACGTGTGGTGTAGTCGCGTGATTTTTAAACGTAGCCTATGTGTGCGAAGACGCTCTCTGATTGGCTAGCCGCGTACAGCGAAGACCCCCTCTGATTGGTTTAGCGCCGAAGTGTCTCTTCCGCCTTGTACATAATATTCTCTGCTTCAAAGTGGTTATGCTTTGGCCCTCTTTCGAAGTGGATGCCTAGAGTTAGGGTTAAGGTCAGGCCTGTACTGGCCATCTGGCCGTTATGATTCGAAAATATATATATATATATTATGTATACATTTTTTTTTTTTACTTTTTTTTATTTAACGACCAGACCCACTACTAGGCTGGGACAGCGGCCCATTGGTACTGACTGACACTGGGCTGGCCCAATCACATATCTTACTAAGCACCCCCCCACCAGTCGTGCAGGTACATGACTGAGAGGGGGGCTGGTACATGACTGAGATTGATTGATTGATTGATTGGAAGCAAAACTGCACATTGGAATATTGACAAAACCATACTTGGTCATTTACTGTACATTGGAGGGGGTTGGGTTAGGACATTTACAGGGGCCAGTTTCGAATTGCAGTCTCATGGGGCTGTGGTACATGACTGAGAAGGGGCTGTGGTACATGACTGAGAGGGGGCTGGTACATGACTGAGAGGGGGCTGTGGTACATTACTGAGAGGGGGCTGGTATACAGGACTGAGAGGGGGGCTGGTATACATTACTGAGAGGGGGCTGGCTGGTACATGACTGAGAGGGGGCTGGCTGGTACATGACTGAGAGGGGGCTGGTACCATGTATTGGTACTGACTAACACTGGGCTGGTCCAATCACATCTCTTACTAAGCACCCCCCCCCCGCCAGTCGTGTGGTACATGATTATTGATTGATTGAATTATTGATTATTCATTACAGGATTATTGTTGGACAGTATAGTTTAGAAATTGGCCTGTAATTATTGAGATAACTTCTATCTTCACCATTATGTAAAGGAATGAGTCATGACTTTCAAAAACCTACAAACTATGCCAGATTAAATGATTAAATAGGTGTTATTTACTCTGTAATCAATGGAGCAGATAGCTTTAGAAAAATGATCAAAGTTCTCCTCTTATAAATGGCTTGCACTGCCTCAATAACAGTAGGAGAGAAAGGCTGTACAGCTTACAGAGAAATTACTTATTGGGTGCACACTATCATTAATAAGAAGGGACCCTGTGTTTTCATGTTCAAATACATGACCAGCAGACCAGAAGCAAAATGTGTATTAAAGGCTAAGCTCTCTCAGATAGGACTCCCTGGAAGAAGAGATCTTGTATCTCAATGGGACATTCCTGGATAAATAAAAATATTAAACAGTCAAGTCAAGAGTTGTATTTGTCACGATATACAAGTATACAATGAAATGCGGGGGGTCTTGCCTGCAACGATGTGCATAATACAATAGTAATATATAATAGAATCCAATAGAATGACATTGTGCAATAAAACAAGTAAACAGAGTAGGGCATATCTGTATATGTACATGAGTTATTTATAGAGCATGGTAGGACATGCTAGGTCATGTGGTAGTGCAATACACTGTATACGGATGAGGCACTGGATCTTTATGTACATGCTATATTATTATATTATATACAGTCAACCTCACACCAGCAATAACGACCATCTATGACTGAAATTGTTTCAATACTCTAGTCTGGCTAGTGGCTACTGACTGTAGATCTGAGATAAAGGATCAACCACAAGGGGGAGCCAGTTTACCGGACATTCTGCTCATATTCAGAATGATGTTACTGCATCAAGTTATGGACTTTTAACCCAATACTTCTGTTATAAACTAGAAGACTAAGAAATTAGTAATTGGTGTGACAAATAACTGTGCTGTCTGAAAGAGGATTGCAGTGTAACTTTGGTTCAAAATCATCAGATAGATTTTATTTATATTTTCACAAAATTATAGCGTAACATGAATTGATGTTGTGAGCTCCCCTCCATCCAGGATATATACAACATCATATATAATGGGTTAACCCTAACATCTGTGGTTGTTCCCTCCATCCAGGATATATACAACATAATATATAATGGGTTAACCCTAACATCTGTGGTTGTCCCCTCCATCCAGGATATATATAACAGACTGTGTGTCAGCAAAGCCAGCAGGATTATTAATGACCCCCAGGCATCCCAACCACAAACTGTTTCAGCTGTTGTCGTAAGGCCCAGACCAGCAGACTCAGGAACAGTTATTTTCGGCCATCTACCGGCTTGTGACTGAGGAAGAATCTGTGCTATTCTATCGCTGAGCGAAAGGCTGTAGTTTACAGAGAAATATGACTTATTGGGTGCACACTATCATTAATAAGAAGGGACCCTGTGTTTACATGTTCAAATACATGACCAGCAGAAGCAACATGCTTATTAAAGGCTAATCTCTTTCATGTCAGATATTAAACAGTCAACCTGACACCAGCAATAACGACCATCTATGACTGGAATTGTTTCAATACTCTGGCTAGTGGCTAGTAGTGACTGTAGATCTGAGATAAAGGAACAACCACAAGGGGGAGCCAGTTTACCTGACATATTCTGCTCTTATGTAGGATAATGATGTTACTGCATCAAGTCATGGGATTTTAACCAAAGACTTCTGTTATAAACTAGAAGAAAATTGTAATTGGTGTGACCAATGTGAACATAGTTACCACAAGCAGGGTTTATCACTCAAAAAGTAATTTTATAGGTACCTTTCTGATTAAATATTTTGCCACAAACTGGACAGCTAAATAGTCTACAATATGACTTCTTGTGCATTTTCACATTCCCTTTATCTCTGAACCCGTTCCAACTAATTAAACAACTACAGAGTTTCTCTCCAGTATGACTTCCCATGTGTCTTTTCAGAACCCCTTTATCACTGAACCATTTCCACAAACTTAAACGTCAGGGTTTATCTCCTGTATGAGTCATCATGTGGATCTTCAAATTTTCTTTCCGACTGAACCCTTTTGCGCAAACTGAACAACTAAATGTTTTCACTCCCGTATGAGTCTCCATGTGTCCCTCTAGATTTCTTTTCTCACTGAACCCCTTTGCGCAAACTGAACAAATAAATGGTTTCTCTCCAGTATGAGTTCTCATGTGGGTCTTCAAATTTTCTTTCCGACTGAACCCTCTTGTGCAAACTGAACAACTAAATGGTTTCTCTGCTGTATGAGTCATCATGTGGATCTTCAAATGTGCTTTATGTCTGAACCCTTTTCCACAAACTGAACAAATAAATGGTTTCTCTCCAGTATGAGTTCTCATGTGGGTCTTCAAATTTTCTTTCCGACTGAACCCTCTTGTGCAAACTGAACAACTAAATGGTTTCTCTGCTGTATGAGTCATCATGTGGATCTTCAAATGTGCTTTATGTCTGAACCCTTTTCCACAAACTGAACAAATAAATGGTTTCTCTCCAGTATGAGTTCTCATGTGGGTCTTCAAATTTTCTTTCCGACTGAACCCTTTTGCGCAAACTGAACAACTAAATAGTTTCTGTCCTGTATGAGACAAACTTAATGTTTTTTGTTTCTTGTTTGATATTAGCATCTTTAAACCTGACTGAGGTTCCCCACTCTCCTTCCAATCATCACTGTCATCAGTCTCAGAACAGTCTGAAGAGAGAAGCTGGCCATCTCTAGTTGGTTCTAAATCACCAGCTGGATCTAAGTTACTGCCTGGTTCTGATACTCCACAGTTCTCTCCATCAGGTTCTGTTTTCATATGTTCAGTTGAGGTGCTGGGTAAAGAGTAAGCTTCTCTGTTTTTCTCCATCTGGGTTTGAAGAGGCTGGAAGGACAGAGCGTTCTCTTGACCATCTTCACATTTCACTGGGTCTACTGTGATCTTGGAGAGATCTGCTTCTTCCAGCCCTTGATGTAGTTCCTCTTTAATCTGTAGGAGCTCTGGGTCCTGGGTTTGGCTGAGCAGTGAGGACAGAGTATTCTCTCCGTCATGTTCATATTTCACAGGGTGTAAGGTCATCTTGGAGCCATCAGCCTCCTCTAGATCTTGAAATAGTTCCTCCCGTTCCTCTTTAATCTGTAGGGATGCTGGGTCCTGGGTTTGGTTAAACCATGAGGACTGAGGTTTCTCATCATCATGTTCTCTCTTCACAGGGACAGGATTGTACGTCAACTTCAAGATATCAGCCTCCTCCAGACCTTGAAGCTGCTCTCCCTCCTGACTGCTCCAGAGTTCCTCCTGTTCCTCTTTCATCTGTAGGGGCTCTGGCTCCTCCTGGCTCAGACTGGGGCTCCTCTCCTGCTGCTCAGGGGGGACCTCCTCTTCACAGACAGAGAGCTGTGGGGGGTCTGCAGGGAGGAATAATAATAATATGAATAACAAACATTAAGATGCAGTAGATAACTTTTCACTATTTAAGTAAAACCCTGCAACTGAGAGTAGAAACACAAGTGTTTTCAATCAATTACTACTTGGCTACAAAATGTGCCTATTTAATACAGTGAGGACATGTCCTCATCACACTGTCAATCACAACTTGGAGGTTGATCAGATGTTGTCAGGAGGTGAGAATGTAAATAAACAGAGTGAGACTTGAGGTTCTCCAAACTAAACAGGGTAACTGTGGATAGCTGAAATACTTTGGATCGTTAGCTTGACCCAATAACCTTTTACTTGAGTTGGGGCACTCCTACTAGGGGTGGGAATCACCAGTTTCATCACGATACGATACGATATAGATTCTTTGGACAACGATACGATATTTTCCAATATCACAAAGTCTGCCACGATACGATACGATTCAGGTGCCTGCGATCGATATGAGACGATATTATATGCCCATTTAACACAATCAGTAACATTTAAATCAACAACAACAAAAGGCAATGGAAATATCATTTGACATTTTATTTTTGATCTCTTCCAGACATTTAAATGAAAAACAATCTATTGTTTTTAATACAAATAGACCTCCTGTTCACTGTTTTTGGTTCGTTTTTCTTTTTTTTCCTATATTAATATCTTATCACAGCGCTGTATTTTGGCTGGAAAAGGCATATTGAGAGTCAGAAGGTGCAGTACCGGCCAGATCCTGTTAGTGGGGCTATCTCGAGAATGCAGTAACCCCCCCTCCTTCTCAGTCCCTAGTGGACCTCTGCTGCTCTCTCTATCAGCTTAGCTTAGTTAGCTCACGCTAACGCAACGTTAATTTCGGTATTTAACGCGACGTGGGCATTTGACCCCTTGTGGGGAAAAAAACAACAGGCACTTATTTCGGGCAAAATTGGCGGACTCTGAAGCAATGCAGTCTAACGTCTACACACGCTGAGCTGTGCTGAGCTACTGTTGTTGTTGCAGCCAGCCGGGTGGATATGCTCACAAGGGGATTTTCAAAATAAGAGTATCGCAATATGAATCGATCTTTTTACGTTGCATCGATCCTATTTGATAATTGATAATAGATCAATATATCGATCTGGATCGATGTATCGTCCCACCCCTAACTCCTACACTGTAGGACTCAAATTAAAGCTGAAATTCTGCACTTGAAGCACACCTTGATTTCCTTTGAAGTCCATTGTGGTAGTGTACAGAGCCAGAATTGTGAAAATTGTGTCAATATCAAGCGGGCAGAAATGTTTTTAACTAGAACTTTGAGGACTGCATACTTCTTTTTGCAAACCAAAACAACATACTTTATACTTATAGCACATGCATGAGCCTGGTCTCTTTTGAAAGATGACATTCTGAAGTTTCTGATTCCAGAAAAAGAATTCACTTTTAGTGCTAACGTAATAGAGTAACATAGGTCTGAGCTTGAGTTGTAGAAAAACTTGTTACTCAAGTTTTTCTGTAGTAGTTAGTAGTCCAGAGGTAGTATTTCCCCAGAAGGTGGTAGGGCTTACAAATCCAGAGGGGGCCATAGCCTGAAGCCTTATGTAGTACATATCCACATTTTATAAAAATCCACTAAAAAATTTGTGTTTAGGAGTGATTTTGGTAAACTGTGTACAAAGAAAAACTCAGTTTTTCGGGAGTGGAGTATTTTGCACAATAATGTGTACTTTGCACAAGCCTCAAATACTGGCATGTAACTCGAGAACCGATGAACGGATTTTGTCGGATCGCTATCGACAGGCAACAAATAAGCCTTCAATTCGATATATATATTGTATTACAAAATATGCACACCCGAGCCACTAGGGGTCGCCAAAGTGCCAGTTGCAAAAAGTCCGAAAAACGTCCCGCCAGCGGGCTGTTGCAGGCGAAGAGGTTGGTTTCTTACTATATCAGCTTCATACCCCCTTCAGTCTGGCCTGCAGTGCTGAACCTTACCTGCTCTGCCCTGACCAATTCTGAGTGGTTCCTCCTGTCCTCCGGGGCATATGGCCCTGAGCCATTGTCTTGCATCGCATCCTGTATACATACGCTTGCAGCAGTTCTTAGTTCCATCTATTACTCAATACTTTGATTCTACTGTCACCATGTATGCATATGCTCACTACATGTATTTATTGCTCCATCTCTGCCCACTACAAACATGGGAACTCTCTAACCCCTGTCCCCATCTCTCTGAGTGGTTGTCTCGTAGTGTTGACCAAGGTGGTGGATGTCTTGGCCAAGATTGCAGTGACTGTTCTACGTGCACCACAGAGGCCATGGATCAGCTTCTTACAGTCTTCTGTCCGTGGTCTGTTAACGTGGTTTAGACGTTGAGTTCATTGCTGGGTTAAGTACTTCTATTCTATTCACATAATATGCTTACTACATATATCTATTCTATTCACATATATGCTTACCACATCTATTATCTATTGCTATGTCCGCCCATCACAATCACACGAACTGTCTAACGCCTGTCCCGTCTCCCTGTGAGTGGCTGTCTCGTGGTGATGACCAGAATGGCGGAGGTCCCGTGATGATGACCCTGAGGATGCGACCCTCTCTGCGCCGCCCCCATGCCTCAAATAGATCCGCCATCAGCTCTAATTTTCAATCTTTTCAAATGTTCAGTTGCATGCTTTTATCTGTGTTTCATTACACATGTGTGCATGCTTACCAACTGTATCACCTGTTTTATCGCAACACTAATATCACCGACATCTACGAAGGGAGATCCCCCCTTGAACGGCCCTTCTAAGGTTTCTCTCCTCCACATTGCCTGTGGTGCATTTTTTCCTATTGCTAGGTTTTAGTGAGTTTTTCCTTACCTTCGCATGGGGTATGTCTGGGAGTGTTGCATTCATTTATTTAAAGGGGACATGCATTATAAATGGCTTTTTTCAGTGTTTAGCATTGTTATATAGTAATAGGAGTTCGTATCAATGGGTCTGTGTCTCTAAATACCATATTGGCAGATTGCTCTCATTCAGTTGCGACAATTTCCTCCTCCATTTAATTAGGTCATTCTGATTTGACTCGCAAGGTGACGTAACGAGGCGCTGGTGGAGCCGATTGTGATCCGATTGGCTCTGTGGTTGGAGCCAATGCCCGCCCACAATTTTCATTGTAACCCGACACTTCCTCAAATGGGGTTACACAGGCAGAGAACAGCGAGAGGGAGAGAGACGGCGGGAGGGACTGCAGAAGTGTGTGTGCGCCATCTCTCTCCCTCGTCGGGGACACACATACACAAACTTGACTGCGTGTGTGTCTGGGATCGCTCTCTCTTGTATGTATCACGCTGTGTGGGTGACTCACTGAAAGCGTTTATGGGCGGAGCCCATCCAATAAATCCTGAGGCTGGAAAATTATGCTTTTGAGTACTCCATTAGAAATATAAAACAATGATTTTCTTTAAATAAACCTTACAGATGTCTTCCATAGACTCACAGGAATTGTGTAAAGTTGCCCAAATAGTGCAAGGAATAGCAATGCATGTCCCCTTTAAAAAATGTTGGACTTCATGGTGTTTTTGTGTTGTTCTTGATTTATTGTGATGTTTCTTATTGACTTGTTTAACTCATTCAACGCCAGTCATGAGTCTAGTCGGGTTAACTCGCCAACCGTTCAGTACCAATCGCGAGTATAGTCGGGTTTTAATCGTCATTTCTTTTATTAGCTATATCCATTCATTTTCATCCATCCAGCCTGATGTTATCATTGGGAATGGGTCTGAGCTTGCAAAATGGCAAATGCCGCCGCCTACGCCTTCCAGCTGGTATTGCTTGTATCGTTTCCTCCAGGCTGGACTATTGCAATGCACTCATCGGGATCCCTAGTAAAAGCATTAAAAAACTGCAAACCATTCAGAATGTCGCTGCTAGGATCCTGATGAGGGTGCGCAAATATGATCACATCACCCCCACCCTCAGATCCCTTCACTGGCTCCCCGTGGAACACAGAATTGAGTACAAGGTGTCCCTCCTCACTCACCAGTGCGTACACGGTGGTGCCCCTGCCTATCTCAAGGAACTCCTCACCCCCCAGTCCTCCTCACGTTCCCTCCACTCCGGCACAGCCTACCTCCTCAAAGCCCCCAGGACTAAGCTGCACACCATGGGCGATCGCGCCTTCTGCTCTGCCGTACCCAGACTTTGGAATGCTCTCCCCATCCACCTGAGAGCACCACAATCTGTAGAGGTTTTTAAAGGGGCCTAAAAACATTTATTTTTAACAAGGCTTTTGCCTGAATTTTCTTTTACTTCTATTCATTTTACAATTTTTTTACTTATTTTATTTTACTCTTAGGTTCTTCCATTTCACTGGTTGTTAGTATTTTTCATTGTTTTTATTCATTTTAAATTGTTTTATTCATTTAACTTTTGTCTATATCTCCTGTAGCACTCTGAGATTCTCACGAATGTAGAGTGCGGTACAAATTGAATCCATTATTATTATTATTATTATTGCACTCCATTAGACATGGTGTAGTTTTTTTTCTGGGACGTCCCGAGCCGTGCGGGCGAGGTTTAAATACTCAGACAAGGCAGGCCTTTACAACGATGGCACGGTACACTAACCCCGCCCGCCCGTTCATGTGTAACGCTCGGTAATGTGGGACGGACCTCCACGAGCAGTATTTGGAATGGCGATCAGATAATTGGATGGTTTCTTTTGTATTACATCAGAGACAAGGTAAGAACGCTATATATAAAATCTTGCGTTGATCTGATATTTCTTTCTACAGAGATCGACAATGTCTCTGTGTGTGTGTGTGTGTGTGGCTGTGTGATTTCAGGAAGATTTGATAATCAGGCGAAAAATGACAACGTGTTTAGTAGGGATGGGAATTGATAAGATTTTATCGATACGATTCCATTATCGATTCTGCTTATCGATCTGATTCTTTATCGATTCCCTTATCGATCCCTGATCAATTCATAATTTAAATAAATACATTGGAAATGCAACAGAACTAAGCTGGTTAGAATAACAACATGCAACTTGACATTTCTGATTGTCATTTATTGTTGAGCCCCCATGTCAGAAAAATACAAAAACTGTAAAAAAAAAAAAAAAAAATTACTACACACTTAAATAATGTATTTGAGATTCTCTTCTACTAATTTAATCTATTGATCTGTATGTTGCATTCAACAGGTCGTTATTCCTCCGACTCCTCTCATCTGGTCTTTCAGAACACACACACACACACACACACACACACACACACACACACACACACACACACACACACACACACACACACACACACACACACACACACACACACACACACACACACACACACACACACACACACACACACACACACACACACACACACACACACACACACACACACACACACACACACACACACACACACACACACACACACACACACACACCTCCAGAGAGACTGCTCCCTCCCCGCTCGCCCCCACCCTTTTTTTGCTCAGTCAGCTGTTCTCTCTCTGTGTGTGTATGTATGAGCATAATTAACTAGCGTTAGCTCCGCGGCTAACGTTAGTTTACGCCGAATTAAATTAATGACAGATTGCAAAGCATTGGAGTAGTTTTCAATGCACATAGAAACAGTCAAACAGCGGGAGCATTTCAGGAGCATATGCGACCAAAACCCAGCCAATTTCGAGCCCTTAAGGAATCAAATAGTAGCTGCTATGGCTGCATGCGTGGCGCTAATGTTATTGTTTTCAAATGCGCAACTGTCAGAAAAACATGGCAGCGATCAGAGGAATCGATAGTCACGGAGGCATGCGATTCAAGGAATCTGACAATTAGGAACGGTTTTCGATTCCCATCCCTAGTGTTTAGTGTATTCCACTAAAGGGCTATTATCGCATCTTTTCCTGGAATTACTCAGAAGCACCCAAACTATATTCATAATCAAAACGGTATAAAACGGAAATGTACAGATGAAAAAACAATCTGTTTCGTGGATGTTGACTGGAAGCAACTCACTGACAATCGACGGGTGTATTAGACCCATAGCTATAATATAAGATATATTTTAAGCACTCGCAAGTGAACAAAGCGCCCCATTGACTTACAGCGCTGGCGTAATAGCGCCCTCTGGCGCCCCGACCCATGGCGCAGAAGACGTGTCCGGCCCATGGGGACATTAACGTGTGTTGTCGGGCCTTACAAATACATTTGATTTGATTTTGATTTGATATCTGTAGTGATATGCTGTAGGTACTATATAATGCTGGGGTGCGACCCGGATGATATATATGGGTGCACCAGTATGTAGGGCTGGGCGATATGGCCTAAATATGATATCACTGTAGGAGACGGGAAATCACGACCAAAGAGAGTGAAGTTTCTTTGACCACACATCAGTGTGCATCATTTAATAGCATAACCATGGATACCACAACAAACCAAGTGAAGCGTTAATATGGCCGCTCTAGATACCCCGGATGCCCCGTGTCCTTAAAGTGACAGTGTAGGTGGATTATGTCCCGTCCAGGTAAGTGCCCATGTAAGTGCCCACTACATATGTCCCCCCAGAATTCACCCTACTAACTCACAAAACGGGTCGGTAGACGGACCTCCCGACCATAACGGCTCCGAACAACTGGAGCCGGCATATGAGCTACCGTGGGACCCCCTGGGGCCTTGCAGTGGCGGGGAGGGCAAGGGGCAAGGTGCCTAATGGGCGGTGAGGGACTCATATTTTCAAAAAGCGACCTATGGTGACGAGGTTTAACACGGGGAGGTCGCCCCCGCCGCGGGGGCTGAGCGAGTGCCACGGGGTGATCCACATCCAAGTGAGCTGGCTTAAGCCTGTCCACCGAGACATGTTCCGGTTTACCGCCAATGTCCACCACGAAGGTCTTACTTCCCGTCTGTAGGACCCGAAACGGGCCATCGTAGGGGGGTTGAAAGGACCCGCGGTGGGCATCGTGCCGTATGAACACGTATTCCGTCGCCTGGAGGCCGGGTGGAACACGAGTCTGTGGCAAACCATGCTGCGAGGTGGGGACCGGCACAAATGCCCTAGCGTTCTCCAAGTTTGAAACGCGCTGCTGGGTCGCAGACCAGGGGTCTGTGGTGTCAGGTAAAAACTCCCCGGGGACCCGCAGCGGTTGGAAAATAGACCAGCTCAGCCGACGATGACTGGAGATCATCCTTGGGGGCGGTCCTGAGACCCAACATGACCCACGGGAGCCTGTCGACCCAACTACCATCGCTAAGGGTAGCTCGGAGAGAAGCCTTCATGGACCGGTGAAACCGCTCACACAAACAGTTAGCCTGCGGGTGATAAGCGGTAGTGCGGTGCAGTCTCACGCCTAAGTTTCTGGCAATCTCGGACCAAAGCTCAGAGGTGAACTGAGGTCCGCGGTCCGACGAAAGGTCAGACGGAGCACCAAACCGGGCCACCCACGTATATATAAACGCCCGAGCCACATCAGTGGACGTTGTGGATGACAGCGGAACGGCCTCTGGCCACCGAGTGGTTCTGTCCACCATCGTGAGGAGGTATGTGAAACCATGCGATGGGGGTAATGGACCCACCAGGTCCACATTCACGTGGTCAAACCTCCTTTCGGGCACGGAGAACTGGGCCAAAGGAGCTTTAATGTGGCGGTGTACCTTAGCGCGCTGGCACATCACACAGGTCTTAACCCACCCGCTCACATCCTTTTTCAGCCCGTGCCAAATGAACTTGGCTGCCACCTGCTTTTGAGACGCCCTGTTACCGGGGTGAGAGAGACCATGTATGATGTCAAAAACATGACGTCTCCAACTGCTGGGCACCACCGGTCGCGGCCGCCCCGTGGAAACGTCGCACAGGAGTGTGCTGTTAGCCTCATTAAATGCCACATCCTCCAGCCTGAGTGCTGTGATGGCCGTCCTGTAGGCCTGAACGTCCAGGTCGGAAACCTGGTCTGAGGCCATGCGTGCATAATCCAAACCAACATGGACGGCCCCGATCAAGGCCCGAGAGAGACAGTCTGCCACTAGATTGTCCCTGCCTGCGACATGCTGAATATCCGTGGTAAACTCTGAGATATATGACAGGTGCCTCTGCTGACAGGCAGACCATGGCTCACTTACTTTAGCCATAGCAAAAGTGAGTGGCTTGTGGTCTACAAATGCCGTGAACGAACGAGCCTCCAGCAGGGAACGGAAATGCCGCACGGCCAGATAGAGGGCGAGGAGCTCCCTATCAAAAGTGCTATATTTGCACTCATTAGGACGAAGCTGTCAGCAAAAAAACGCCAGTGGCTGCCAAGCCCCACTCACCCACTGCTCGTATACCGCTCCAACAGCATAGGCTGAAGCATCAGTGGTGATGGCAACAGGGGCGTTGGGAAGTGGGTGTGCCAGCCTGGTTGCATTGGCCAGGGCGGTTTTTATTATCGACAAACGCCTTGCGTCTCTCGTCCGTCCAGTCCACCACATGTTTGGCGATTTTACCCCTGAGAGCCTCGTAAAGAGGTCGCATTAGCTGAGCAGCCCGGGGGACAAACCGATGGTAAAAATTTACCATGCCAAGGAACTCTTGCAGAGCCTTGATGGTGGGTGGCAGTGGAAAATTTGCTATGGCGTCAACCTTAGATGGGAGGGGAACTGCCCCATCTTTGGTGACGTGGTGCCCGAGGAAATCGATCCTAGACAGCCCAAACTGACATTTAGCTGGGTTAATTATGAGCCCATGCTGACTGAGTCGGTGGAAAAGGGTCCTGAGATGGGACAAGTGCTCTGCCTTGGTGGTACTGGCGACTAAGATGTCATCTAGGTAGACAAACAAAAAAGGCAGGTCCCGTAACACAGAGTCCATCAAGCGCTGGAATGTCTGTGCTGCGTTTTTAAGCCCAAATGGCATGCGCAAGAACTCAAACAAACCAAAGGGAGTAATCACCGCCGTCTTAGGGATGTCCGCTGGGTGGACCGGCACCTGGTGGTAACCTCGAACTAAATCTATTTTTGAAAATATGAGCTTCCGGGCCAGGTGGGTGGAAAAATCCTGAATATGTGGAACCGGGTATCGGTCCGGTGTGGTTACCT
This sequence comes from Notolepis coatsorum, assembly GCF_963971535.1. Taxonomy (NCBI): domain Eukaryota; kingdom Metazoa; phylum Chordata; class Actinopteri; order Aulopiformes; family Paralepididae; genus Notolepis; species Notolepis coatsorum. The sequence goes on from NC_140174.1 coordinate 8,073,525, forward strand.
CGTTAAGGCGGCGGTAATCGCCACACGGGCGCCACCCGCCGGCAGCCTTGGGGACAATGTGAAGGGGTGAGGCCCATGGGCTGTCAGAACGACGGATAATACCCAGGTTCTCCATGTTGGAAAACTCTGCCTTGGCCACGGCCAGCTTGGCAGGATCTAGGCGCCGAGCCCGGGAGTAGACTGGCGCACCTGCCGTAGCGATGTGATGCTCCACACCGTGCTTACTGGTGGAGGATGAGAAAGTGGGCTGGGTAAGGACAGGGAACTCGGCTAGCAGCTGGTGAAACTCATCTGTAACAGACAACATGTTAGACAAACCCACAGGAGGCGCTGCCCCGACAGTACATTCAAATGAACAAAAGGTGGTGGCGTCGATCAATCGATTGTTCCTGACATCCACCAACAATCCATAGGCACACAGAAAATCAGCACAGACACATCAGCAGTAATGAAGTTCCAGCTAAACCGCCGCTCACCAAAACACAACTCCACTAGCCTACTGCCATACGTGCGGATCGTAGTACCATTGGCAGCTTCCATAGGGAGTCCATGCCCGTCGGCCAGGGTGTCCACCCTTGACGCAGGCAGCACGCTTCTCTGTGCCCCTGTGTCGCACATGAAACGCCTGCCTGAGATGTTGTCCCGAATAAACAGTAGCCTGCCGGCCCCACCAACGCTCATGGCCACTGTTGAGCGCCGGCCCGGGCGTTTCCCGGCCCCTTGTAAGTACATGGGGGACGGCATTGGTTAGCCCTGGCTCCATACTTGGTGTGAAAGAAACACCAGCCAGTGTCTCTCCCTCGCTGGCGAGGGGCTGCCACCGCAGCAGCGACGGTATAATCCCCATGGTGAGAGGTAGAGGGTTGGTCATGATAGAACACGGCCGTACAGTGTTGCTGCTGGCTGGCCAAAAAGAACTTATCCGCCTCCGCGGCTAACATACGGCAGTCATTTATTGTTGTGTTTGCCAAGGCGGCCCTTACCTGAGCCGGTAACTGGCGCAAGAACAGCTGTCGGAAGAGAAAATGGTTGGGCTCATGCTCTCCCATCAACGCCAGCATCCTATCCATAAGCTCAGACGGTTTACTGTCGTCCAGACCTTGCAATGAAAACAGCCGGTTAGCTCGTTCCACCTCAGACAGTTCAAAACACTTCAACAAGTGTGCCTTCAGCGTGCCATATTTGTCATGCGCCGGAGGGTTTGTGAGTAGACTCACCACTCTGGCTGCCGTGTTAGTCCCCAGCACAGCGACAACGTGATAGTACTTAGTGTCATCCTCCGTTATTTTCTTTATTGCAAACTGCGCCTCCGCCTGCACAAACCATGCAGTAGCTTGCGTTTCCCAGAACTCTGGCAATTTCAGCGCGACTGCTGCTTCCATAAACTTCAGCGCGACTGCCTCTTCCATTGTTCAATCGTCCTTGAAAGCGTCCAAGAACGTCAGGTTCACCAATGTAGGAGACGGGAAATCACGACCAAAGAGAGTGAAGTTTCTTTGACCACACATCAGTGTGCATCATTTAATAGCATAACCATGGATACCACAACAAACCAAGTGAAGCGTTAATATGGCCGCTCTAGATACCCCGGATGCCCCGTGTCCTTAAAGTGACAGTGTAGGTGGATTATGTCCCGTCCAGGTAAGTGCCCATGTAAGTGCCCACTACATCACGATATTTTCTGACCTTTCGGCGATACACATCACGATGTTTTTATTTTTTTCCCCAAACAATTCATTATGAGGCTTACCAAGACAGTATTTGAGTTTGCAAGCTAACATTAAAGACAAAATAAAATACCCATGCATTTAGCATTTTTATATTATATATTAGATTTAGATTATTGGATTATTAAATTATATATTGCATATATTTAGCAATGAGATATTATATGATTTAGATATGAAATATGATTAATTGAAAATGGGGGACCCTGATGTAAACAAGACGAAAGTCTTTCTCTGGTCTGCATCCCCTTAACAATTGTATGTATTGAGCTGTACTGTACCCATTCTGCAATATGTTAATAAAGTTTTAAATCAATCAATCAATAGCATTTTTAGATTCAAGATTCAAGATTCAAGATTCAAGAGTTTTAATTGTCACGGCATACAGGTATACAATGAAATGCGGCTGGTCTTGCCCGCGACGATGTGCAATACAGTGGTACAACATATAATACATATTTTATGAAACTACTGTATATTTGTATGTCTCTAAATGTTTTGATGAATTGAAAATGGAGGACCCTTATGTAAAAAAGCCGAAAGTCTTTTTCTGGTCTTCATCCTCCAGTCCACTGTTGTTGTATTGAGCTGTACTGTATTGTACCCATTCTGCAATCGTTAATAACGTTTTCATTCATTCAATCATTCAGCCGGCAACAGAATAATTTTGATTGACAGTCGAGTCTGCCAATTACGTCACACTGCTTGCACCCGCCCTGCTGTTCTTAGCACCAATCGGCAAGCGCTATGCGTTTTTTACTTCCGCTTTTGTCCGCATTGATTTTGACGAGAGCTCAGCTCAACGACAACAACAGCTCCCTGTGGCCGATGAGTGATTACCAGCGCACCGCAGCATGACTACTAAAATTAAAGAGGCTTGACTGGGATGGCACAACATCGTTCGGGAGGACAAAAACCGTGCAACATGGAAAGAAATAGTCAGTGGCCTATGCTCCGCAGGGAGTGCAAAGGCTTAAGTCAAGTCAAGTAAGTCACGTAGGAAACCCATCAGCGCTAATGAAGCAATCTGACAGCTGACAACTGACAGCAGCAGTTCACAAGCTGGAAACGCAACCCGAACGAGAAGACGTCATGGCATCACACTTGCCAACAATGAACTGGGCCGACCCGGATCAGGGTGAGGCTATTTCATTGTTTAAACAAAACATTTCTCTTTACCTAGAAGTAGGGCTGACCTTTGAATTTTTTTTGGCAATCGAAGCTTCGGGGCCGAGCTTCGATTTTAATTCGAAGCTTCGAATTTAAAAAAAAAATTATAATTTTCTTTTTATACTTTTTGTTATACTTATGTTGTGGGACTTGTACAGCACTTTGGTAAACTTTGTTGTTTTTAAATGTGCTCTATAAATAAAGTGGATTGGATTAATGAATTAAGTAGCCCCTTTCGTGACTGTGATGCAGCCAACACGGCTGTGTGATTTAATTCAAGGTGGATCGCTGTTGTCGTTTGAACAACTTCAGATTTCATGGGAACTACCAATCCCCCAAATCAAGAATGTTTAAGATGAATGAAGTAAGATTTTGATTATTTGAAATATGGCCTGTGTAGACTAAACTATGCACAGAATTATGTCAGTCTACAAGGTCCGGATTCTACATGGTCCGGCAATGTAGACCTTGTAGACTCCACTACAGACCAATTATCAGTGAATGTTCATGCATTTTTAAGAAGGGCTACTTTCACAAAAAAACAAAGAACTCACCAAAACATCTCAGTAGCACCTTATCTAAATGTTCTATTTCATATATGGAGATTCATATTTATTTATGTATTGCATGCATTTCTACATTTTATTTCCTATTTTGTTTATTCATCCCAGTATCTTTTTTTCTTATGTGTGGAATTCTACAAGGCATTTACATTCACATTTAGTCATTTAGCTGACGCTTTTATCCAAAGCGACTTACAAGTTCTGTATGACAGGTCATCAGGAAGGATACAACTCTATCAGCTGAGTAACAATATTCATCAAAGTGTTGCGTGTTACAGTGTAGGTTAGTTTATTAGGACAAGTGCATGACAGTAAGGTTAGTTAGGGTTAGATTTTTTTAATTTAATTTTTTTAATTTTATTTCAGATAATGGTTGAAGAAGTGCGTCTTTAGTCGACGGCGAAAGATTGGACGGGATTCGGCTGTCCTAACTGGGGTGGGTAGTTCATTCCACCATTGTGGGGCAAGGACTGAGAATAGGCGTGTAGGTGGTGTATATGTGTTTGAGGATGATATCCTTCAAACAGGCAATAGTGATGATATAATTTGGGCAGTGCTGAGCTGGGTTATTTTCCTCCAGTGTATTTGTCCCCCGGCCCCACCCAATGGCCCCATGCACACACACACAGAAGTAAAAAAAATAATAATTTAAAATATTTTTTTTCTTTTTTTAAACTTCGATTTATTTATTTTTGTTCGAAGCTTGTGCCATTGAACGAAGCTTCGAAGCTTCGAAGTATTTAAGACAGCCCTACCTAGAAGATGAGGAAATAGTTGGCGATGCCAAACAGCAGGGCTGTACAGTGCGACATATATATTGCACGTGCTACAGCAACAGCGGTCTGTGTGATGAATGGATTTACTTCAGTAGCACTGGTGCGATAGGCATTCGGTTCATATCGATACTCTTATTTTGAAAATCCTGTTGCGGGTCTCATTTCCGCCTAAGCGCAGCTCCAGCTATAATAACTATGGCTCCAGCAGCTAGCAACGCTCAGTTCATTTCGATACTCTTATTTTGAAAATCCGTGTTGTCGTGACTCATATCCGCTCCACAGCACACGGCTCTGACACAACAGTACTCGTTTCAGTAGGGTCTGGAACGCGGACATTGCGACATAGCAAGGCTAGTGTGCTTATTCCGTGACCCAAAACAAATCCCTGCCGTTTTATTCCGCAACGGGTCAAATGCATATAACATGCTTTGCAATCCTCGCCATTCCTTTATGACCACGTCGTGTTTAAGACCGGAATTAACGTCCCGTTAGCATAAGCTAACAACAAGCTAAAACCCTGTTCAGAGCGACAGAACAGCACAGTGGGGACTAGGAAGGAGGGGCATTCTCCCTCTGTGTGTGTGCGTTTGAAAAGATATGGTGAAGTCAGACGAGTATATTATATTGATAGTAAATGTACTGAGGGTGGACAGATGATGTTGATATTTAAACATAAAAAATACAATACATAATAAATGTATGCATGATCATCATGCAACATAAAACAATTGCAGGAACGGTTTGGGAGAGGAAGGGGTTTTACTAGGTTGCGTGTTCGAAAAAAGATTTACTTAAAGTTTAAAGCTCAATATATCAAAACGTGGCACTTTAGTGAACAGCAGGTCTATTTGTATTAAAAACAATAAATAGTTTTTAATTTAAATGTCTGGAAGAGCCAAATTATATTTGTTAGCTTTTGAGTTGATCTAAATGTTACCGATTGTGTTAAATGGGCTTATATCATCTCATATCGATTGCAGGCACCTGCATTGTATCGTATCGTGGCAGATATTGGCAAATATCATATCGTTGTCCAAAGAATCTATATCGTATCGTGATGAAACTGGTGATTCCCACCCCTAGTAGAGTCCATACACCCAACACCAAATCCCTTACACGTAACGTGTCTGGCTGTGTGACGTCAACTTGTCAGCATGAAAATGACAGCCAAACATGGCACTGCAACTAAATAACACAAATACAATAGGCACATTTGTGACTGTTACAAATATAACACATTTTCAGGGCTGTACGCTGCGATGATCTCATCGCAAATTGCCCCTTTAATTGGCCGTTGCGATTGGTAAATAATATTTGGGGGCGGGCTTGCGAGTAGGGATTTCAAGCCTTGCATTCGCATTTCACTCCTAAATGATCCAAGGCGTGTGATGACGCTGAGCACTCAGGTATGATCAGCGGGGAAAATCAACTGAGCACTCACTCTGATAGACTGGCTGACTGTCTGATTTAGCTATGAAGAAAAGTAAAGTTAGTAGTAGGGATGGGAATCGATGGTTCCTAACTGGGTTTTGGCCATATGCTCCCGAAATTCTCCCGCTGTTTGGCTGCTTCTATGTGCAGTGAAAACTACTCGAAATGATGTCATTGATTTAGTTCAGGGTTAGCCGCGGAGCTAACGCTAGCTAACGTGAGCTAATCAAGCTCACAGAGAGAGATAAACAGCTGACAGCAGGTAGTACAGGTACAAATACAATAAAACAAGGGGTGGGGGCTGTTGTGTAAACCTTGTGTCGCGTCAATCTGGTCCACACGTTACTCGTTCATATCTCAGCCTGTGCTGAGATATGCCCATTCCGCGGTCTGTTAATAAAGTTTTCAATCAGACAGATGTATGGAAAGGCTTTTATTATAACATTCGTTGAGGTAAAATCATTATGCCTCATTTAGTCATCCTGCAGAGCACTGGTCTCCTACTCGTGGGCCGCGGGGAGCTAATGTAAGTAGCTTTGTTGATGTCAGCACACGGGGCATTCAGGAAGTCAAAAACGAATGCGCTTGCCGATTGGTGCTAAGAACAGCAGGGCGGGTGCAAGCGTTGTGACGTAATTGGCAGACTCTACTGTCAATCAAAATGATTCTGTTTTCCGTCAGAATTAATGAATGAGAACTTTATTAACAGATTGCATAATGGGTACAATACAGTACAGGAGGATGAAGACCAGAGAAAGACTTTCGGCTTTTTTACATAAGGGTCCTCCATTTTCAATTCATCAAAACATTTAGAGACATACAAATATACAGTAGTTTCATAAAAATGCTAAAATGCTATTTATTTATTTATTGATTGATTGGTTTAAAACTTTATTAACATATTGCAGAATGGGTACAGTACAGCTCAATACATACAATTGTTAAGGGGATGCAGACCAGAGAAATACTTTTGTCTTGTTTACATCAGGGTCCCCCATTTTCAATTCATCATATTTCATATCTAAATCATATAATATCTCATTGCTAAATATATGCAATATATAATCTAATAATCCAATAATCTAAATCTAATATATAATATAAAAATGCTAAATGCATGGGTATTTTATTTTGTCTTTAATGTTAGCTTGCAAACTCATACTGTCTTGGTAAGCCTCATAATGAATTGTTTGGGGTAAAAAAGAAAAACATTGTGATGTGTATCGTGTATCGCCGAAAGGTCAGAAAATATCGTGATATCATATTTAGGCCATATCGCCCAGCCCTAGTTGGTTCATTATAAAATATACAAACCTGACAACAAAAGCACTTAAATGTTAAATAAAAGGACCACAGTAATGAGGCAGGAGGAACATATTTTTTTGCACTATAATGGTAAAATTGTTATTTAAAAATTTGCCCCTAAAACATATTTTTTGCCCCTAAATTTCTAATTTAGGGGCAAGTGTGCCCCTAGTGAAAAAGCTTAGCGTACAGCCCTGATTTTATACTTGTGCTACAAGATTTTGGCCAGTGCTACAAAACGATCAACCTCTGTAGCACCAGTGCTATGTGCAAAAAAAGTTAACATACAGCCCTGCCAAACAGGCACAGAAAATATGTTGCGGCATTGGAGATGAAGGACTGAAACGGCTGAATGCTAGTGGACTCAGTGATGCTGACAAGAAAAAGCCAGCCAAACTATGGGAATTCTATGAAGGTCAGTTAAAATTGAATGTTAACTTTAGAATCCATAGGCTCAGACTAATGCAATATAGACAAAACAGATGAAAGCATTGATGATTTTGTGACCAGAGCCAGAACATTAGCTAAAAAATGCCAGTTTATTGATGAAGAGCTCAATGAACGTCTAATGGAGCTGATTATTGCCAACACACCCCACGATGCTCTGAGGAATGACCTGTACAGCAAACCCAAAGGCCATCCTCTATGGCCACTAAGGAAAGGTCACTTTAAAAATAGTATAGTATAACCTGAGATTGTATAAAATAGCAATGTACAGAAAGACCCAGTGCCTCATCCGTAGCCAACAGTGTATGCACTACCACAGGATCTAGCATGTCCTCCATGCTCTGTAAATAACTTATGTACAATACCGATATGCCCTACTATGTTACTGTTTATTGCACAATGTTGTTTTATTGGATTCTATTATATGTTGTTACTACTGTATTGCACATCGTTGCGGGCAAGACCACCCGCATTTCATTGTATACTTGTATGCCGTGACAAATAAAACTCAAGTTTCAAGTTTCTTTAATAGTTGTCATACAGAAGTACAGAATACTTTTATACAAAATGCTTCTTACTGTTACGCTCCAGAGACTGTGCTAGACAAGATAAGTATCAAATAACATAGTATAGCATGTAAATTAGAAGTAGAAAATGAGGTCACAGTGTTCAGTATAGACATATGTACAATGTTCGATGCAGAATAGACGTAACTGATTGATTGATTGATTGATTGAAAAGTTTATTAACAGATTGCAGAATGGGTACAGTACAGTACATCTCAATACATACAATTGTTAAGGGGATGCAGACCAGAGAAAGACTTTCGTCTTGTTTACATCAGGGTCCCCCATTTTCAATTCATCATAACATATATGACATACATGACATACAGATAGACAGTACTGCTACATCTATACATTTATGACATATCAGATTTGCAAATACAGTACTGTTTGTGATACAAAAGTGTCCAGAAAAGGAGTGTATAACTGAGTTACCATATAATATACAATACTATGCAGTGTACTAATATACAATACTATATAGTGCAAAGCAGAAATGGGATGAGGTACAATTTAGGTACAATTTACAGTAAGGTGTACGAGTTGCAGTGCAAATCCTTTATCAATAAATATAAAGTGTGGGGAGTGGGTGCTACAGTGTGTTTGTTTAAAGTGAGTGTGTGTGTGTGGATGTGTGTGCTATGTGCGTTTGATGGTTGTTGTGTAGTGTAGTTTATAACGAACAATTACGGAGACAGGTGTGGAGCACTTGTAGTCTCGAACTTAGTAGTACCTGGCGAGCCAGGCCGAGACACGTTAATAACATCCATGGCTCATTGGCTCACCTTTCATGTGGCTCGAAAGTGCAGACTCCCCCATGGTAAAAATCTGCAAGTCCTTTCTGCATATTTTGCACACGGCTACTCTGGGATGTTCTCCTCTTTTTAACCATGAATTATATTTTATATCTCCAAGCCAGAGCTCATTAAAACGGCAGCCTCCCGGCATGTTGGCCACACACACACACGTGCGCGCGCTGTTCTCAGATGGCAGAGGGGGGAAAAAAACACTACGGGTCGAGCCCAGCCACATTTAATTTTGCGTGAAAGGCGAACACAATTAGGCTCGCTCGAGTCGCTCCGACTTATTTTATTTCTTTATCTAAAAACCAAACTATTCAGTCAGATAGCGATTTATTATGAAAGTATAAAGTGCAATTACAATTTCAATAACTTTCCAGCACTTTATACACAATTCAAGCACATTTAAAACCTTGAAAACAGCACATTGAAATACAAGCATTTTCAAGGATTTCCAGCACCCGTACGAACCCTGTAAACAGGGGGGGATGTAGTGATATGCAGTAGGTACTATATAATGCCGGGGTGCGACCCGGACGATATATATGGGTGCACCAGTATGTATGAGCGTCTATGTCAAACTAAGTAAACTTGAGTCCAGTCTGCAACTAAGTGTCTTCATTGTCTCGATAACACTTCAATATCCAAAAATGGGGGAACCTGATGTAAACAAGACGAAAGTCTTTCTCTGGTCTGCATCCCCTTAACAATTGTGTGTATTGAGCTGTACTGTATTGTACCCATTCTGCAATCTGTTAATAAAGTTTTCAATCAATCAATCAATCCCTCCTGAATGTAGAAGGTAAGATTTTCTTTACTGTACTGGCACAGAGGCTAGCAAACTACCCAGAAAGGAATGGTTAAATAGACACAGCAGTGCAGAAAACAGGGATCCCAGGGTTTGCCGGATGTATAGAACACACAAGCATTATATGGCACCAGATTCAATCAGACAAGATAGAGGAAAGAGATTTACAGGTGGTATTTTTAGACCTGGCAAATGCATTTGGCTCGGTACCGCATAGCCTTATTTGGTGCCTGCTGTGATTGTAAACTTGATAAAAGCATACTTCCAAGATATTAGAATGTGCTTTAGTACTACAGAGTTTACAACAGCATGGCAGAGACTAGAGATATGTGCACCATTTCACCACTAGCATTCACAATGGCAATAGAAGTAATAATTAGAGCCTCAAAATGGGCGGTAGGTGGGGAGAGACGGCAGGGCGGGCTGCACCTCCCACCTATTAGGGCTTACATTGGATGACATGACACTAGTGACCAGTGCCTTGTACAAAAAGGTTACTAGAGAAGTTAAATGATCATCTCAAGTGGGCTAGGATGAAGATTAAACCTAGTAAATCAAGAAGCATTTCATTGACCAGAGGGAAGGTAGTAGAGCATGAGGATGAAATTCCATCTATAAAGGGACAAGCCAGTGAAGAGTTTTGGTATAATGAGGAGTTGAATGATGGTGAACAGATAGAGCAACTTAGGAAAGATGTTGTAGAGAGGATAGGAAGGATAGAGAAGTCATGGCTTACAGGCAAGTTAAAGTTGTGGTGTTTCAAAGGTAGAGATTGGTTCATTTGTACATTAGGAAATGGCTGGGCATATCAAAAAATATAGTTTGTTTCCGGTTGCCGACCGACCCTGCCGATTTAGGTGCGACCGAATATATTTTATGAGTTTTAAAAAAATATATATATAGAATAAAGTTTTAGAATAAAGTTTCATAGAAATCTTAGTCAAACCTTTAGTATTATGGATATTAAACATGCTGGCAGAGTACATGCATCCATGTTGTTGTGAACATTTTAATTAAATAAAGAAATGTCCTATCCATAGTCGCCGTGGGAAAGAATAAAATAAAAAAATTAAATAAATTCCCTACCTACCCATGCCTTAACTGACAACCAACAGGAAACAAACAATATTTTTTTTATGCCCTAGGAGTTCCTCAGTGTATCAGTAGTGTGTAACGGTACACAGAAGCCACGGTTCGGTACGTACCTCGGTATTGGGGTCACGGTTCGGTACAACAGAAAAAAAATATTTATAATAATTTAAAATTTTTTTTTTTTTTTTATATATTATATTTATGATAATAATTATTATTATTATTAAATAAAATTATTTTCTATAGGCTTGCCGTGGTAGTCAGTGATACTGACGTCATTCTGTGTTCAGGCATCCACTTGCCTACTGCCCCTTTAACAACTTATCCTTGCGCATCCTTAAGTTTCTGTTTCACTTCCAGAGAGAATTAACTTCACGACGAGACTGATGACATGTTACTTACAACAATGGCAGAGGATTATTTGGATTGAAACACAGTGGAGCTCAGATGATCTGTCCGGAAAAGTATGTTTCTTTTTTTTTATTTGATTGTGGGGAGAATGTTGATGTGTTTGTTGGCGTGTGTGTGTGTGTCTTTCCCTTGGTTTCATTTGGTTAACGTTATTGAGCGAACAAGAAAACGGCCCTGCAGCTGTTCCATTGTAAATGTGCCTCTCTCGTGCACTCGCCCGCTCTGAACTGAAGTCGGAGAGGGAGGGATGCGGAGCGTTTTGCGCGCGCTCCCGACTGCGTGTGTGTGTTTCCCCACGCGCACGGTGTGTGTGTGGGGGGGGGTGCTGTGTCCCTCTGTGTCCCTCTGTGTCCCTCTGTGTCCCTCTCTCTCTCTCTCTCTCTCTCTCTCTCCCTCCCTCCCTCCCTCTCGTCACAGTCTGTATCCCGACTGTGACGGTGTGCCGCGCGCTGTTCTTGCATGTGCGAGTGGTGTGTTTGTGCTGAGGCGTATTCGCCGTATGGCGCGTACCACACCGTGATGGCCGTACCGTAAATTCACGGGACGAATACACGTACCGTTACACCCCTACCCCTAGTAGTGTGGCATTGTATGGTAAAGGCATTCTCCAGCTACCTGTAGGGACAGTGGATGAACTGGGAAAGTGTAGAGAAGTTTACTTTATAGAATTGACCGTGCCTTGGGAGGATTCAGTTGGAGGAGGTTTATGAAAGGAAAAAGCTTATTTAACTGCCACAAACATGGTATGGCATTGTTTCATGCATTTTCTTGATAATTGACTTAATTTAATATTAATTTTGTTTGTGCGGAACGTTTATTTTAGTTTGTCACAGGGACAACTGGAGCTGAAGAAGTATGGTCTTCTTTTCACCTGTATGTGCTCTAGAGACATAGATATTCTTAATGATCTTACCAGACGCTTTCATCAATGCATGGTGTGCATTCATTGCAATACGTGGAAATGTAAGACAGCCAAGATTTGATCAAGGTACAAACAAGTGCAAAAAGAGAGTTCATGGAAGCAATGAAGGATCTGGACCATGAACAGTTGAAAGCACATGGATGCAAGTTCCTAATGAATTTCCCAGCAGGTGTATGGGAAAGACAAATCAGAATGATCAGGAGCTTTTTAACTGCAATCCTTCATCAATCTGCCAAACGACTCAACAGCGCTTCACTTAGAACCTTCCTCTATGAAGTGATGGCTATTATCAATAGCAGACCTCGGACAACAGATCACTTGAATGATCCAACAAGTCTTGAACCTCTCACACCCAATCACATTCTCATGATGAAGTAAAGTATAATATCTCCCCCTCCAGGTGAATTTGTGAATCAGGATCTATACCGTCGCAAAAGATGGCGCCAGGTAGTTTTTGGCAAATTAATCTTGGACAAGGTGGAAGGAGTAACTCCTGAATCTTCAGCACCGACAAAAATGGCAAAAGGACAAGAGAAACACAAAGATGAATGACATTGTCATCCTTCAAGAGGACAATTCCCCCCGAAGTCGATGGAGATTGGCAAGAGTAACAGAGGTGTATCCTGCACAGACGAAAGAGTCTGAAAGGTGAAGCTGTTAATCAGTGACTTTAGTTTGTGTTGCACAGGGACATTGTTATAGGTTGCACAGAAACACCTGCACAGGAAGGGCTCACACTAAAGGCTCACACCTGTTGCTAATTTGTTTGGCTCAACTCTGGTCTGAGAGGAAGATGCATGAAGATGTGACACTAATTATGTCATTTGATGATTGTTTTTTTTATTGTGTTTTAGTAGAGTTTTGTTTTCCTCAAGTGGATTCATAAGCTAATTCCCTCAGGGTTATGTGCGGCCAACGAGGTCCGTCTTACTTTTATTTGCATCATGTATTTAACATATTGGCATGCCACCGTCTACAGATGTACTTGTAATATGTATGTTACATTGTGTATATACTTTTTGTACAGTTTGACGTGTGGAATGGGGATTATTGAAGAGAAAATAAATCCACCAGTATCTGAAGAACCATGGCGTTGTGTGTTACCTGGAGGGAGTGATAGCTTAGATATGCAGACTTGGCAGCAGAAACTGAACAGTGAGGATGTAAAGCTAGGGTTTGTCCGGTGGAAGTAGGATGCAGAGGATTTATAGCACGATCGACTTCATCATTATTGGGAGAGTTGGGGATTTGTGGGCGGAGCTTGCAAAAAGCGGTAAATAAGATGTCAGAAAAAGCAGTCAGTGGATTTGGTTGAGGAGAAATGTCAGCTGGGGGCCAACGTAAACAAAGGGTAAGAGTATTCCCTTTCTTCTCCGTTGTTGCCGTTTCATGTGTAATATTGTAGGAATTTTATTTTTGACATAGGATAACATAGGGAGGTGAGGCGTGTGAATATCATGGAAAAGTGGGAGCTAGCATGGAGGGGGTGGTTCTGGGACGCTGGAACTAACCGCTGAGCCCGAGGTTGTGGGCCTAACTTGAAGAAACACCAGTGAAGGGAGGTGCCCACTTGATAACCCTGGTGATATGCTGACCCTTGCTGTTTTTTATTTATTTTTGCTGGCTCTTGCTGCCCATCTATCTGCATGCTGGGTTGTGACGACCATTGGGTTTCTTCATTGAGCGTTTAGAGATTAAAATCAACATTTATAAAGTCAGAATAAAGTCATAATGTTTAGAGATTAAAGTCAACATTTATAAAGTCAGAATAAAGTCATAATGTTTACAGATTAAAGTCAACATTTATAAAGTCATAATGTTTACAGATTAAAGTCAACATTTATGAAGTCAGACTAAAGTCATAATGTTTACAGATTAAAGTTAACATTTCCATACTTGTTTCCATGCAGTCCAAAGAGCTCTTCTCCTGGTCCAGCTGTGACGGTTTCATGCAGTCCACCAAACAGACAGACAGTTCTCTCAAACCGAGGTGTGAGAGGCTATGAGGGGTGGTCATATTCAGACTTAACTTGGGGGAAGATAAGGAAAGAAATATCAGTACATTTTACATTCATCCTAACAAACATCCTAACTTGAAATTCATCAGGAACACAGAAATCCAAGCAAGAACCACCAGTCCTTAACCAGCTATACAGGTAGCGCTCTTTTCCAAGGCTAACAGGACGATTTTCATAAGAACTGAAAAACACATGGGTGTATATTATAGACAGATTGATTGAAAACTTTATTAACAGATTGCAGAATGTGTACAGTACAGTTCAATACATACAATTGTTAAGGGGATGCAGACCAGAGAAAGACTTTCGTCTTGTTATGATCAGGGTCCCCCATTTTCAATTCATCATAACATATATGACATACATGACATACAGATAGACCGTACTGCTACATCTATACATTTATGACATACCGGATTTGCAAATACAGTACTGTTTGTGATACAAAAAGAGTCCAGAAAAGAGTATATACATTTGACGTAGAAACTGTACATTGGAGGAGGTTGGGTAGGTGGGGGGGGGGGGGACTGTACATTGGAGGTGGGGGGGGGGGGGGGGGGGTTGGGTAGGAGGGGTGGGTGGGTGTGGGTCACTGTACAACTGTACAAGCAAAACAGATGCACTGCTATAGTTCTGATATATAGGCCTATGATATTGCATTTAATTTGATGCAAAACATCTGATTGGTTATTGATGCAGGCAGCTGTTGTTTTTGGCCAATCAGATGTTTTTGTCTTCCAAGACGGTGTTTCCAGGCTCGCATTGAACAAATTAAGACCACGTCCTCGTCAGAAAGTACACTACATTAAATTAAAATACAATTAAATGCAATATCGTGGACATCTACAGAAGATTGAAAAATAATTGTTTGGTAAACTGTAGGGGTGTAAAGGTACACGTATCCGTACCGAACCGTTTCACTTCAGTGCGGCTGTGTACCGAACGAATACAACGGTACGTTAACCACTAACGAACACACGTGCAGAAATGTTTTTTACGTGCAGAATTTAATTCAAAACTCCAAGTTCACCCCTTCCCAAAATATAATTTGCGCAAAGGGCCGGTTGTTCATTGAAATTAACAAGTCGATTATTAATTTCAATATAGAATATTCGTTGACAGCCCTACAAGTACAATTAGTTACTAGTGCACAGCACACTACATCACCCCTGAGTGGAACGCGGAAAGGCAAACTTTCCCCCACTGTACCGAAAACCCGTACCGAACCGTGACTTCAAAACCGAGGTACGTACCGAACGGTGGTTTTTGTGAAAACTGTAAATAATACAACTTTACCATGGACTCCTAAGCCATTGCTAAGCTAGGATAATGTACATCAGATAAACAGATGAGAAACACTGCTAAGATAACATTAGTTCTGGATTTTGCTAATAATAATATAAAAGAACAGCTGGATAACAGATTTCTACCACTACTGAACAAGCCCGGATCACTGTCAGATCCTCCTCACCTCCACACCGCTTGGTAAGGACTGGAGCACTTTCAAAACACCAGGCCACAGCAACAGCAAGCAAGCTGGCACTAACGTTACTAGGTCAACAATGTGCGTGTCTGTGTGCCCGTCTGCCAGTTCTTCATGCCAGTGGCCATCAGGCTCCACAACCGGGGGCACGGACTGCTGCCAGCAGCTGGAGAACTAACGGCTGCAGAACTTGAGAACTATTAGGAATGTCTGACTCCTAACCACTAAACCCTGCATGGACTATAACGCATATTATGACCGATAGGTACCGAGGCCCGACCATCATCTGCACTTTTGTGTATACTGTTTACTATTAGTAATGTTTTATATTGCCTATATTTATTGTAATTTATTTTATGACCAATAGGGTATACAGAAGACTCATATGCAACTCCGTGTATACGGTTTATTTTATAAAAAAAAAAGTTATAGTCAGATTAAATTAGTTTTATTGCCTAGTATATTTATTGCTCTCCTATTACCCTGACCATACCTGTACCCCCCCCCCCCCCCCCCCCCCGCTATGACGACTGAATCTCCCCAAGAGGATCACTAAAGGAATCTCCTGTCCAGTCCAGAGGATAGAATGTTGTCTCCTCTGCGTGGGCGAGACCAGTTTGCTGCCATCTCCTCCATCCCAACCTCGTCCTAGAAGCATTAGCATAGCATAGCGTCTCAAGTAGTCGAAACAGTGGCTGAAACGCTCAACAGTTGAGATGTTCGGTCATTATTAGTAACAAGCTGAATAAACGCACATTTATCTCTCTATACATAGAGTCGCACCAGTTTCTCACCTAACGTCACATATTCTCCCAAACTCATAACGTGGTAGGAACGTGGCATTAGCATTAGCATAGCAGCTTAGCTGTGTTAGCTGGTGCAGCTACCTCTGGTCAAGGCCCAGTCTGTATGGAAAAGTGGCAGAAACGCCCAACAGATCAGATGTGTGGTCAGTAGATGAATAAAAGCAGATTTTACTGTAACAAAACGGAAAGGTCGATATTAACCTAATGTACCTTTGTTTACTTGAACGACGAGACGAGACTCCAGAAAGTACGTGTGGTGTAGTCGCGTGATTTTTAAACGTAGCCTATGTGTGCGAAGACGCTCTCTGATTGGCTAGCCGCGTACAACTGATTGGTTTAGCGCCGAAGTGTCTCTTCCGCCTTGTACATATTATTCTCTGCTTCAAAGTGGTTATGCTTTGGCCCTCTTTCGAAGTGGATGCCTAGAGTTTGGGTTAAGGTCAGGCCTGTACTGGCCATCTGGCATACCGGGCATTTGCCCGGTGGGCCGACGCATATTTGGGCCGTTATGATTAGAAAAAAAAAATATATATATATATTATGTATAATTTTTTTTTTTTTTAACGACCAGACCCACTACTAGGCTGGGACAGCGGCCCATTGGTACTGACTGACACTGGGCTGGCCCAATCACATATCTTACTAAGCACCCCCCACCAGTCGTGCAGGTACATGACTGAGAGGGGGGCTGGTACATGACTGAGATTGATTGATTGATTGGAAGCAAAACTGTACATTGGAATATTGACAACCATACTTGGTCATTTACTGTACATTGGAGGGGGTTGGGTTAGGACATTTACAGGGGCCAGTTTCGAATTGCAGTCTCATGGGGCTGAGGTACATGACTGAGAGGGGGCTGGTACATGACTGAGAGGGGGCTGGTATACAGGACTGAGAGGGGGGCTGGTATACATTACTGAGAGGGGGCTGGCTGGTACATGACTGAGGCTACGTTTAGACGAGCGTTTTGTGAACAGAAACCGCAAAAGTCGTCTTGCGGTTTCACTTTTAATTTTGCGTTTAGACGAGCGTTTTGGGGTGGAATTCTCTGTGCAGACGAGGCTGTAACGACGGAGCACCGCTGTCACACGATTGGCGCATATGTCACATGACGTGCTGTGAAGACCCGCCCTACTCTGCCTCTGATTCGCAGACTGTGGATGGGGAATGTGATTGGACCAAAGCAGTCACTCACAGACAGTGGGTCCACTCACGCCGCGGGACAGATTCTTGTGTATTTAACCCTTTCACTGCCACACGACAGCCGGTTGTGTGATAGTAAAGGGTTAACCTTCTGTCGTGTCGTGTGGCAGTGAAAGGGTTAAAAGTACTGCTATAACGCTACGTTCAGAACACAGAACGGCGGGGGCCAGTCGAGGCACCTGCTGGCCCTGTAATTGGAATGAGTACACTTTAAATCCTTTAACGAGGATCCATTGGAGGGCAAGTCTGGTGCCAGCAGCCGCGGTAATTCCAGCTCCAATAGCGTATCTTAAAACTGGACTGATTCTTGTGTCTTTAAAAGTACTGCCAATGTAGCCTTCAAGTGATCTCCGTTGATATAGTCAGACATACTTGCTTTGTTTACGTCTCGGCTACTGGCGCTTACCTGCTACCTGTGACGTAAGCAGTACGCGCGACCAGAGCCGTGACAACCCTTTCGTCATCGTTTTAACAGATTTATACGGTTTAATAGTTTAGACGAGAGCGCAAAGGTTTTGCATTTCTAGGAATTCCACCCTGGAAGGTAGTCTCACTTTTTTGCGGTTTCACTCCGTAAAAACGCCGTTTCCGTATAAACGAAAGGCACATCCGTAAAAATATTTTTGCGGATTCACCTGCTAGCGTTTCCGTCTAAACGGGGCCTGAGAGGGGGCTGGCTGGTACATGACTGAGGGGGCTGGCTGGCTGGTACATGATTGAGAGGGGGCTGGTACCATGTATTGGTACTGACTAACACTGGGCTGGTCCAATCACATCTCTTACTAAGCACCCCCCGCCAGTCATGTGGTACATGATTATTGATTGAATTATTGATTATTCATTACAGGATTATTGTTAGACAGTATAGTTTAGAAATTGGCCTGTAATTATTGAGATAACTTCTATCTTCACCATTATGTAAAGGAATGAGTCATGACTTTCAAAAACCTACAAACTATGCCAGATTAAATGATTAAATAGGTGTTATTTACTCTGTAATCAATGGAGCAGATAGCTTTAGAAAAATGATCAAAGTTCTCCTCTGATAAACGGCTTGCACTGCCTCAATAACAGTAGGAGAGAAAGGCTGTACAGCTTACAGAGAAAAATTACTTATTGGGTGCACACTATCATTAATAAGAAGGGACCCTGTGTTTTCATGTTCAAATACATGACCAGCAGACCAGAAGCAAAATGTGTATTAAAGGCTAAGCTCTCTCAGATAAGACTCCTTGGAAGAAGAGATCTTGTATCTCAATGGGACATTCCTGGATAAATAAAAATATTAAACAGTCAAGTCAAGAGTTTTATTTGTCACAATATACAAGTATACAATGAAATGCGGGGGGTCTTGCCCGCAACGATGTGCATAATACAATAGTAATATATAATAGAATCCAATAGAACGACATTGTGCAATAAAACAAGTAAAAAGAGTAGGGCATATCGGTATATGTACATGAGTTATTTATAGAGCATGGTAGGACATGCTAGGTCCTGTGGTAGTGCAATACACTGTTAGCTACGGATGAGGCACTGGATCTTTATGTACATGCTATATTATTATATTATATACAGTCAACCTCACACCAGCAATAACGACCATCTAGGACTGAAATTGTTTCAATACTCTGGCTAGTGGCTACTGACTGTAGATCTGAAATAAAGGATCAACCACAAGGGGGAGCCAGTTTACCGGACATTCTGCTCATATTCAGAATGATGTTACTGCATCAAGTCATGGACTTTTAACCCAATACTTCTGTTATAAACTAGAAGACTAAGAAATTAGTAATTGGTGTGACAAATAACTGTGCTGTCTGAAAGAGGATTGCAGTGTAACTTTGGTTCAAAATCATCAGATAGATTTTATTTATATTTTCACAAAATTATAGCGTAACATGAATTGATGTTGTGAGCTCCCCTCCATCCAGGATATATACAACATCATATATAATGGGTTAACCCTAACATCTGTGGTTGTCCCCTCCATCCAGGATATATACAACATCATATATAATGGGTTAACCCTAACATCTGTGGTTGTCCCCTCCATCCAGGATATATACAACATAATATATAATGGGTTAACCCTAACATCTGTGGTTGTCCCCTCCATCCAGGATATATATAACGGGCGGTGTGTCAGCAAAGCCAGCAGGATTATTAAGGACCCCAGGCATCCCAACCACAAACTGTTTCAGCTGTTGTCATAAGGCCCGGACCAGCAGACTCAGGAAGTTATTTTCCCCAGCGGCCATCTACCGGCTTGTGACTGAGGAAGAATCTGTGCTATTCTATCGCTGAGAGAAAGGCTGTAGTTTACAGAGAAATATGACTTATTGGGTGCACACTATCATTAATAAGAAGGGACCCTGTGTTTACATGTTCAAATACATGACCAGCAGACCAGCAACATGCTTATTAAAGGCTAATCTCTTTCATGTCAGATATTAAACAGTCAACCTCACACCAGCTATAACGACCATCTATGACTGGAATTGTTTCAATACTCTGGCTAGTGGCTACTGGCTGTAGATCTGAGATAAAGGATCAACCACAAGGGGGAGCCAGTTTACCTGACATATTCTGCTCTTATGTAGGAGAATGATGTTACTGCATCAAGTCATGGGATTTTAACCAAAGACTTATGTTATAAACTAGAAGAAAATTGTAATTGGTGTGACCAATTACGACAGCTAAATGGTCTACAATATGACTTCTTGTGCATTTTCACATTCCCTTTATCTCTGAACCCGTTCCAACTAATTAAACAACTACAGAGTTTCTCTCCAGTATGACTTCCCATGTGTCTTTTCAGAACCCCTTTATCACTGAACCATTTCCACAAACTTAAACGTCAGGGTTTATCTCCTGTATGAGTCATCATGTGGATCTTCAAATTTTCTTTCCGACTGAACCCTTTTGCGCAAACTGAACAACTAAATGTTTTCACTCCCGTATGAGTCTCCATGTGTCTCTCTAGATTTCTTTTCTCACTGAACCCCTTTGCGCAAACTGAACAAATAAATGGTTTATCTCCAGTATGAGTTCTCATGTGGGTCTTCAAATTTACTTTATGGCTGAACCCTTTTCCACAAACTGAACAACTAAATGGTTTCTCTCCTGTATGAGTCATCATGTGTCCCTCTAGATTTCTTTTCTCACTGAACCCTTTTGCGCAAACTGAACAAATAAATGGCTTCTCTCCTGTATGAGTTCTCATGTGGGTCTTCAAATTTACTTTATGGCTGAACCCTTTTCCACAAACTGAACAACTAAATGGTTTCTCTCCTGTATGAGTCATCATGTGTCCCTCTAGATTTCTTTTCTCACTGAACCCTTTTGCGCAAACTGAACAACTAAATGGTTTCTCTCCTGTATGAGTCATCATGTGTCCCTCTAGATTTCTTTTCTCACTGAACCCTTTTGCGCAAACTGAACAAATAAATGGTTTCTCTCCTGTATGAGTTCTCATGTGGGTCTTCAAATTCTCTTTCCGACTGAACCCTTTTGCGCAAACTGAACAACTAAATGGTTTCTCTGCTGTATGAGTCATCATGTGGATCTTCAAATGTGCTTTATGTCTGAATCCTTTTCCACAAACTGAACAACTAAATAGTTTCTCTCCTGTATGAGTTCTCATGTGGGTCTTCAAATTTTCTTTCCGACTGAACCCTTTTGCGCAAACTGAACAACTAAATAGTTTCTGTCCTGTATGAGACAAACTTAATGTTTTTTGTTTCTTGTTTGATATTAGCATCTTTAAACCTGACTGAGGTTCCCCACTCTCCTTCCAATCATCACTGTCATCAGTCTCAGAACAGTCTGAAGAGAGAAGCTGGCCATCTCTAGTTGGTTCTAAATCACCAGCTGGATCTAAGTTACTGGCTGGTTCTGATACTCCACAGTTCTCTCCATCAGGTTCTGTTTTCATATGTTCAGTTGAGGTGCTGGGTAAAGAGTAAGCTTCTCTGTTTTTCTCCATCTGGGTTTGAAGAGGCTGGAAGGACAGAGCGTTCTCTTGACCATCTTCACATTTCACTGGGTCTACTGTGATCTTGGAGAGATCAGCTTCTTCCAGCCCTTGATGTAGTTCCTCTTTAATCTGTAGGAGCTCTGGGTCCTGGGTTTGGCTGAGCAGTGAGGACAGAGTATTCTCTCCATCATGTTCATATTTCACAGGGTGTAAGGTCATCTTGGAGGCATCAGCCTCCTCTAGATCTTGAAATAGTTCCTCCTGTTCCTCTTTAATCTGTAGGGATTCTGGGTCCTGGGTTTGGTTAAACCATGAGGACTGAGGTTTCTCATCATCATGTTCTCTCTTCACAGGGACAGGATTGTACGTCAACTTCAAGATATCAGCCTCCTCCAGACCTTGAAGCTGCTCTCCCTCTTGACTGCTCCAGAGTTCCTCCTGTTCCTCTTTCATCTGTAGGGGCTCTGGCTCCTCCTGGCTCAGACTGGGGCTCCTCTCCTGCTGCTCAGGGGGGACCTCCTCTTCACAGACAGAGAGCTGTGGGGGGTCTGCAGGGAGGAATAATAATAATAATATGAATAACAAACATTAAGATGCAGTAGATAACTTTTCACTATTTAAGTAAAACCCTGCAACTGAGAGTAGAAACACAAGTGTTTTCAATCAATTACTACTTGGCTACAAAATGTGCCTATTTAATACAGTGAGGACATGTCCTCATCACACTGTCAAACACAACTTGGAGGTTGATCAGATGTTGTCAGGAGGTGAGAATGTAAATAAACAGAGTGAGACTTGAGGTTCTCCAAACTAAACAGGGTAACTGTGGATAGCTGAAATACTTTGGATCGTTAGCTTGACCCAATAACCTTTTACTTGAGTTGGGGCACTCCTACTAGGGGTGGGAATCACCAGTTTCATCACGATACGATACGATATATATTCTTTGGACAACGATACGATATTTTCCAATATCACAAAGTCTGCCACGATACGATACGATACGATTCGATTCAGGTGCCTGCGATCGATATGAGACGATATTATATGCCCATTTAACACAATCAGTAACATTTAAATCAACAACAACAAAAGGCAATGGAAATATCATTTGACATTTTATTTTTGATCTCTTCCAGACATTTAAATGAAAAACAATCTATTGTTTTTAATACAAATAGACCTCCTGTTCACTGTTTTTGGTTCGTTTTTCTTTTTTTTCCTATATTAATATCTTATCACAGCGCTGTATTTTGGCTGGAAAAGGCATATTGGGAGTCAGAAGGTGCAGTACCGGCCAGATCCTGTTAGTGGGGCTATCTCAAGAATACAGTAACCCCCCCTCCTTCCCAGTCCCTAGTGGACCTCTGCTGCTCTCTCTATCAGCTTAGCTTAGTTAGCTCACGCTAACGTAACGTTAATTTCGGTATTTAACGCGACGTGGGCATAAAGGAATAGCGAGGATGGAAAGCATGTTAGATGCATTTGACCCCTTGTGGGAAAAAAAACAACAGGCACTTATTTCGGGCAAAATTGGCGGACTCTGAAGCAATGCAGTCTAACGTCTACACACGCTGAGCTGTGCTGAGCTACTGTTGTTGTTGCAGCCAGCCGGGCGGATATGCTCACGAGGGGATTTTCAAAATAAGAGTATCGCAATATGAATCGATCTTTTTACGTTGCATCGATCCTATTTGATAATTGATAATAGATCAATATATCGATCTGGATCGATGTATCGTCCCACCCCTAACTCCTACACTGTAGGACTCAAATTAAAGCTGAAATTCTGCACTTGAAGCACACCTTGATTTCCTTTGAAGTCCATTGTGGTGGTGTACAGAGCCAGAATTGTGAAAATTGTGTCAATATCAAGCGGGCAGAAACGTTTTTAACTAGAACTTTGAGGACTGCATACTTCTTTTTGCAAACCAAAACAACATACTTTATACTTATAGCACATGCATGAGCCTGGTCTCTTTTGAAAGATGACATTCTGAAGTTTCTGATTCCAGAAAAATAATTCACTTTTGTAATAGAGTAACATAGGTCTGAGCTTGAGTTGAAGCTCCCCCCTCTGATGGAACAGTCCAGGGCGGGTGTGCGTGGCGTCACAATCCGTGGGCAATCTGCGCATGTGCATGGGGAATAGGTGCTTAAAAATGGGCTTTTTCTCTGCCGATTTAGTTCTGATCGATTAGGAATGGGTCGCGCCGTGTTCAGGAGATTCAGGCGCATACAAGTCTATTCGATCATGTCTCCAGCACCCCCACAGCCGTAGCTGCAATCACTTACATCACGGCTCTCATCCACATTCATTCATTTGCTCCCCCCGCTATCTCCTCCCCGATTTCAGAATCCCGGAAGACTATTGTTGATGAGTTGTTATCAAGAGCTGGCTACAATCCAGGAACAAAGATACAATGGTAAACCACTATCCATATCTTCCTCATTCCTGGTTGTATCTGTGTGAAATCACTCCCCAAACAGGTTCAAATGTTCTCGAGGTCATGTCCTACAATTACAAAGTATCCTCTATACCAGGGGTGGCCAACCCGCGGCTCGCGAGCCGCATGCGGCTCTTTGCCCGTCAATGTGCGGCTCTTCCATCCATAAAAAAAAAAAAAAAAAAACATTTCTTTTTATTTTTTTTTACTTTTTTTTTTTTTTTATGTCACTCATTCCATAAGGACGTAGAATAAACATTTAAATTTTTTTTTTAAATGGTCCATTTGCATGTTCTTGGTATCTGAATCTAGGGACATATATGGATCAGTGTCAGAAATAGTGTGTCTGTTACTAGGCTTGAGTAAATTGTAATGAACCAAAGGAGAATATCAATTCTATTTAAAAAAAAATTATCTTTGACTGTAAATAACACCATGCTAAAATTGACCAGACCTGAAAAATCTAAGCAAATGAATAAAGGGAAGATGATTAAACAGAAGGTTTTGTAGATACAGTACTGAATTCTGCCATCTTTTTTATAATGTAAATTTCTCCACCATTCTTCATCATATTGCAACACCGTTTTTTGCAAGACGTTCACAGAAAGGTAGAGAAACTAACTGCGTTCTGTTTTATGGCAATAACGTTCAGGTTTGTGGGAGATAATCCCAAAAAATAAGAGAAATTTAAAAGTAAATCCAGAAGTCAGATGATTGACAGGGGCTGGTGTGAGCTGGGTAGGGTAGTTTTTCGAAATTTGAAAGCCCTGAGTCTCTTCCTTCAAAAGACTACACTCACTTTTGGCTGTGCCACTTCCTCCTGTCAATATGCGCCGGTTTCCGACTCAATGCCCTGAGATTTCTATAATCTTATATTTCACTAATAACAGTTAAAATAATTGGTAAACAAACATAATGCTGAAAATATACACTTTTACTGTATATCTCGGGCTTAAGAGGTTAACCCTGTGAGGCCCAAATTAAAAAGAAATTAGCAACTTCAGAGGCCAGAGGGTGGGACATATAAACACATTTACTATCAAATAGCATTGTGAGGCTGAACAACAGGACCAATTGACTATACATGTGCTTAAAGGGGAACTATCTTATAAATGGCTTTTTTCAGTGTTTACCATTGTTTCTTAGCTATGTGGACTTATATTAATAGGATATATGTCTCTAATTCTCATATTGACGAATTCTTCCAATTCTCCTCTCACAATATTCACCCTCACTGAACTGAGTCATCTGAAAATGTGCATATCTGTGATGTCAGAGATTTCTCAGCTGCATAATAATGTGGCAGTTGATGTGGCAGTTGGCACCAGGCCACACAGTGGTTGGAGCCCAGCCTCAAAACGGCTTAAGATCTTGAGGTAGAAAAATGCGGTTTTTAGTACTTGATTAGAAATACAAAACAATGCATTTTTTTTGAAAAAAATCTAGGTGTTCCATAGACTCACAGGAATTGTGTAAAAGTGCCCAAATAGTGAAAGAAATAGTAAAATAGTTCCCCTTTAACATTTTTTAAATAAACATTATTTTTTTAAATGGCTAAAAGTGATTTTGTAATTTTGCAACCGTGGGTCTCACAGGGTACTTTTAACCCTGTGAGGCCCAAATAAAAAAGACATTAGCAACTTCAGAGGCCAGAGGGTGAGACCTATAAACACATGAAGGGTGCCGTGACTGAAAAAAAAGGTTGAGAAACGCTGGTATATGGTGTGGCTCTTTGTGGTACCACAGTCATTTTTTTGTGGCTCTTAGTCTCTGACTGGTTGGCCACCCCTGCTCTATACAGTCTGCCCCATTGTTCTGACTAGGATTATTACATTCCTTTTGGCCTCCTTGCTGACGTGGACGAGAAACCCATCTATAGGCCTAGTTATCAAATTCTTGGTTTGCAATGGTTTTGCACCTTGTGGGTAAATAAAAACCCAGTTTTCATCTACAACTCCTGTTTCCTCATTGTCTCACTGCTTGGTCCCTAACAATGAGAAATGGGCATTCTAAACACTCTGTGCAAGGCCTCTATCTCACTTTGCCCTTGGTGAGTTTTTGGAAGTCTATTTTTTGATGCTCGTATTTCCAAAATTTTTCCTGGACTCAAGACCTTCATTCTGTTTTTTGTGTGTTCCGTAAACACTGAAGAAGTGTCGCTTTGTTTTGGTACTGGACTCTGCTTAATTACTGGACTGCCTCGTATTCCTACGTTCGATTAATGACATTCTCGGTTGTTCTGTTCCTCCCAGAGTGGATATCGAATAAGCTGCAGAGCCGCAGAGCCACAGAGCCTACTCTGCTAAAGACATTCCCCCTGAATGCTTTTACGTTGTTTTTGGCTCATTTCTGTTTGTAAATAAATACGCCCTTCGTTTTTGGCTAACTCTGAACTACCTGTCTGTGTCGTGCTGTTGGGGTTGTTTACAAACCATAACAACTTCACAGCAGAAAATACACTAGAATACATCAAATGAGCATAAAATAGACAGAATAAATGCAATGCAGAAAATAAAAATACAAGATGATAGAAGTAGATGATCGATCGTAGTGTTCTTGGGAGCATGTAGTTGAAAAGAAAATTGCCAATATAGCTTGGTCTGGTTCCATTTAGGGCTTTGTACATAAGGAGGAGGACCTTCAAATCAATTCTAAATGTTACCGGACGCCAGTGTTGAAAAAGTTGAAGTATTTTCTTCAGTCGGCTTGGAATAAAGGCATGGATCCGTTTTTCAGCATCCTTTTGATTTATAAATGGTTGTACTTTAGCTTTGTTTCTAAGGTGGAAGAATTATGTTTTTGTCACCTTGTTAATGTGGGACTTAAAGCTTACAGTAGACCTGAGTCTATGATAACCAAGACTTGTAAGCAAAGAGTAAGTTTCCCCATAATATTATTCAGCAGAATTTCTCTTGAAATTGAAATTTGGTAAATTCCAGTAAATATTGCAATTCCGAAACTCTTGAGTATCATAAATGGATTCAGCATCCCGAATAACCCCCAAAACCACTCCAACATTGTTGAAATTGATCAAGTCGTTTCTGAGATTTGTCCATTTAGGTGATTATACAAATGTAGCTAATTATGCAAATAACAAAAGTTGCCCAACATGTACAACTTAGCATCCGGCAGTTTCTAAGTGCTGGTGACCCATACTATCCATATCTATCATAAAAGTTTGGTGGTTCCAAAATTTCCGGGTTCATTGTGCAAATAGACTATAACTGACAACCAACAGGAAACAAACAATGTTTTTTTTTATGCCCTAGGAGTTCCTCAGTGTATCAGTAGTGTGTAACGGTACACAGAAGCCACGGTTCGGTACGTACCTCGGTATTGGGGTCACGGTTCGGTACAACAGAACAAAAATATTTATAATAATTATTAATTTTTTTTTTTTTTTTTGTATATTATATTTATGATAATAATAATTATTATTATTAAATAAAATTATTTTCTATAGGTTTGCCGTGGTAGTCAGTGATACTGACGTCATTCTGTGTTCAGGCATCCACTTGCCTACTGCCCCTTTAACAACTTATCCTTGCGCATCCTTAAGTTTCAGTTTCACTTCCAGAGAGAATTAACTTCACGACGAGACTGATGACATGTTACTTACAAAAATGGCAGAGGATTATTTGGATTTAAACACAGTGGAGCTCAGATGATCTGTCCGGAAAAGTATGTTTCTTTTTTTTATTTGATTGTGGGGAGAATGTTGATGTGTTTGTTGGCGTGTGTGTGTGTGTCTTTCCCTTGGTTTCATTTGGTTAACGTTATTGAGCGAACAAGAAAACGGCCCTGCAGCTGTTCCATTGTAAATGTGCCTTTCTCGTGCACTCGCCCGCTCTGAACTGAAGTCGGAGAGGGAGGGATGCGGAGCGTTTTGCGCGCGCTCCCGACTGCGTGTGTGTGTGTTTCCCCACGCGCACGGTGTGTGTGTGGGGGGGGTGCTGTGTCCCTCTCTCTCTCTCCCTCCCTCCCTCTCTCTCTCTCTCTCTCGTCACAGTCTGTATCCCGACTGTGACGGTGTGCCGCGCGCTGTTCTCGCATGTGCGACTGGTGTGTTTGTGCTGAGGCGTATTCGCCGTATGGCGCGCGTACCACACCGTGATGGCCGTACCGTAAATTCACGGGACGAATACACGTACCGTTACACCCCTACCCCTAGTAGTGTGGCATTGTATGGTAAAGGCATTCTCCAGCTACCTGTAGGGACAGTGGATGAACTGGGAAAGTGTAGAGAAGTTTACTTTATAGAATTGACCGTGCCTTGGGAGGATTCAGTTGGAGGAGGTTTATGAAAGGAAAAAGCTTATTTAACTGCCACAAACATGGTATGGCATTGTTTCATGCATTTTCTTGATAATTGACTTAATTTAATATTAATTTTGTTTGTGCGGAACGTTTATTTTAGTTTGTCACAGGGACAACTGGAGCTGAAGAAGTACGGTCTTCTTTTCACCTGTATGTGCTCTAGAGACATACACATAGATATTCTTAATGATCTTACCAGACGCTTTCATCAATGCATGGTGTGCATTCATTGCAATACGTGGAAATGTAAGACAGCCAAGATTTGATCAAGGTACAAACAAGTGCAAAAAGAGAGTTCATGGAAGCAATGAAGGATCTGGACCATGAACAGTTGAAAGCACATGGATGCAAGTTCCTAATGAATTTCCCAGCAGGTGTATGGGAAAGACAAATCAGAATGATCAGGAGCTTTTTAACTGCAATCCTTCATCAATCTGCCAAACGACTCAACAGCGCTTCACTTAGAACCTTCCTCTATGAAGTGATGGCTATTATCAATAGCAGACCTCGGACAACAGATCACTTGAATGATCCAACAAGTCTTGAACCTCTCACGCCCAATCACATTCTCATGATGAAGTAAAGTATAATATCTCCCCCTCCAGGTGAATTTGTGAATCAGGATCTATACCTTCGCAAAAGATGGCGCCAGGTAGTTTTTGGCAAATTAATCTTGGACAAGGTGGAAGGAGTAACTCCTGAATCTTCAGCACCGACAAAAATGGCAAAAGGACAAGAGAAACACAAAGATGAATGACATTGTCATCCTTCAAGAGGACAATTCCCCCCGAAGTCGATGGAGATTGGCAAGAGTAACAGAGGTGTATCCTGCACAGATGAAAGAGTCTGAAAGGTGAAGCTGTTAATCAGTGACTTTAGTTTGTGTTGCACAGGGACATTGTTATAGGTTGCACAGAAACACCTGCACAGGAAGGGCTCACACTAAAGGCTCACACCTGTTGCTAATTTGTTTGGCTCAACTCTGGTCTGAGAGGAAGATGCTTGAAGATGTGACACTAATTATGTCATTTGATGATTGTTTTTTTATTGTGTTTTAGTAGAGTTTTGTTTTCCTCAAGTGGACTCATAAGCTCATTCCCTCATGGTTATGTGCGGCCAGCGAGGTCCGTCTTACTTTTATTTGCATCATGTATTTAACATATTGGCATGCCACCGTCTACAGATGTACTTGTAATATGTATGTTACATTGTGTATATACTTTTTGTACAGTTTGACGTGTGGAATGGGGATTATTGAAGAGAAAATAAATCCACCAGTAACTGAAGAACCATGGCGTTGTGTGTTACCTGGAGGGAGTGATAGCTTAGATATGCAGACTTGGCAGCAGAAACTGAACAGTGAGGATGTAAAGCTAGGGTTTGTCCGGTGGAAGTAGGATGCAGAGGATTTATAGCACGATCGACTTCATCATTATTGGGAGAGTTGGGGATTTGTGGGCGGAGCTTGCAAAAAGCGGTAAATAAGATGTCAGAAAAAGCAGTCAGTGGATTTGGTTGAGGAGAAATGTCAGCTGGGGGCCAACGTAAACAAAGGGTAAGAGTATTCCCTTTCTTCTCCGTTGTTGCCGTTTCATGTGTAATATTGTAGGAATTTTATTTTTGACATAGGATAACATAGGGAGGTGAGGCGTGTGAATATCATGGAAAAGTGGGAGCTAGCATGGAGGGGGTGGTTCTGGGTCGCTGGAACTAACTGCTGAGCCCGAGGTTGTGGGCCTAACTTGAAGAAACACCAGTGAAGGGAGGTGCCTACTTGAGAACCCTGGTGATATGCTGACCCTTGCTGCTTTTGTTGAGCCTTCCTGAGGTGTCGTGGGCCTAACTTGAAGAAACACCAGTGAAGGGGTAGGGGTGGGACAATACATCGATCCAGATCGATATATCGATCTATTATCAATAATCAAATAGGATCGTGCAACGTAAAAAGATCGATTCATATTGCGATACTCTTATTTTGAAAATCCCTGCGAGTCATATCCGCCGGCGCCCAGTATTGTGAAACTCCGTGTAGACATTACAGCAGTGTTTGCGTCTGCTGTAAAGCACTACAGAGCGTCTATTTTGCGAGCCGATATAAGTCTGTGCAGTTTTTTCCCCGCAACGGGTCAAATGCATATAACAGGCGTTGCATCGTCGCCATTCCTTTATGCCAACGTCGCGTTAAATATCTAAATGAACGTCGCGTTGGCTGCTTAAAAGCTAAGCAGCTAACCGTGAGAGAGAACAGGAGAGTGGAGAGGGGACTTGGAAGGAGGATGGGTGGGGGCTGTGGGGGACTGTGTGTGTGTGTGTGTGTGTGTGTGTGCGCGTGCGTGTGCGTGTGTGTGTGTGTGTGTTAAAGCTCAATATATAAAAACAAAAGTGAACAGGAGTCTATTTGTATTAAAAACAATAGATTGTTTTTCATTTAAATGTCTGGAAGAGCTCAAAAATAAATACATCAATTGATATTTCCGTAGCCTTTTTTTAGTTGATCTAAATGTGACTGATTGTGTTAAATGGGCACATAATATCGCCTCATATCGATCGCAGGCACCTGAATTGAATCGTATCGCATCGTATCGTGGCAGACTTTGTGATATTGGCAAATATCGTATCGTTGTCCAAAGAATCGATATCGTATCGTATCGCGATGAAACAGGTGATTCCCACCCCTATGAAGGGGGGTGCCCACTTGATAACCCTGGTGATATGCTGGCTCTTGCTGCTTTTTATTTATTTTTGCTGGCTCTTGCTGCCCATCTATCTGCATGCTGGGTTGTGACGACCATTGGGTTTCTTCATTGAGCGTTTAGAGATTAAAATCAACATTTATAAAGTCAGAATAAAGTCATAATGTTTAGAGATTAAAGTCAACATTTATAAAGTCAGAATAAAGTCATAATGTTTACAGATTAAAGTCAACATTTATAAAGTCATAATGTTTACAGATTAAAGTCAACATTTATGAAGTCAGACTAAAGTCATAATGTTTACAGATTAAAGTTAACATTTCCATACTTGTTTCGATGCAGTCCAAAGAGCTCTTTTCCTGGTCCAGCTGTGACGGTTTCATGCAGTCCACCAAACAGACAGACAGTTCTCTCAAACCAAGGTGTGAGAGGCTATGACGGGTGGTCATATTCAGACGTAACTTGGGGGAAGATAAGGAAAGAAATATCAGTACATTTTACATTCATCCTAACAAACAACATCCTAACTTGAAATTCATCAGGAGGGGTGGGTGGGTGGGGGGCACTGTACAACTGTACAAGCAAAACAGATGCACTGCTATAGTTCTGATATATAGGCCTATGATATTGCATTTAATTTGATGCAAAACATCTGATTGGTTATTGATGCAGGCTAGGGATGCCCCCCGGACCCCGGTTTTGAACGGGAACCGGTACTATATTAGAAAATACCGGAGTATTTATAAGCTCCGACGTCCTCGGTACTGCTATCGATACTCTAGAGAAATTATTATTATTATTATTTAAAAGTTGCGAACGATCCTCTCTCCGTCTCTGCATGAGAAGCGAGCTGCAGCGAGTCATTATTACACACTCCTCGCGAGTCGCTCGCTAGTGCTACATACGGGTACTTCTTCTACATACGGGTACTCCTTAAAGAAAGTGCTGTCTCCGTGCTGAAGCGCGCTGCACACAGACACAGACGGCTCTGAGTCTGCCTGCACTGAGTCGTGATGGCGGATAGAGCGAAGCGTTCTAAAGTATGGATATACTTTACAAGGGTCAATGCCGACAACGCACGTTGCCACAAGTGCAACAAAACATTTGCCAGTAAGGGTGGCAATACGAGCAACCTATCAAAACATTTGTTGGCAAAACACGATATTAGCGTGCAGAAATGCGCCGTATTCGACTGCCTTGCGCGCAGTGGTCCATCTGCATCCACGTCCACTGCAGCCGGTAAGCCAAGATACGGAGTTGCCTAGGCTAATAACGAATTATTACAAATAGGCTAATAAACAAAATAATTGTTTAGCTACAAATACTACAATCTAAAAACGTTTTATAGATCGTCAAGCTGAGGCGTCAGCCACCATGTCCCAGCCCAGTGAGCCCAGGGCCACCACACATCCTTTCTACCTCCACCACCCAAAGTCCTTTCTCCCTAGCAGCTAGAGGAAGGATGACGGAGGATAGGGTGAACGAGTGTCACAGGGCTGTGACGTGAGTGACAAAGTTTGTTGTCAAAGGCCTGCACCCGTTCTCTACAGTGGAGTCCAAGGACTTTAGGTAACAACTAATCATTCAGTGTATATAGTTTTTTTTTGTATACATACAGTAGTTGTCTAACTTGTCTGTTGTTGTTATAAGTTATTATTGAAGCAGCTATTCCCACCACTCCACACAAATTTACAATAATTCAATAATTTCTAATCTTTACTGTAGGGAGATGACCAATGCTCTCAACTGCAAATATACCCCTCCCTGCATAAATTATATTTATTTATAATACTTATTTATAAAGTTGTATAAATAATAAAGCAATGTCGATTCTGTTCTTAATTAATTGTCTTTTTTTCTTGCAAAAAATTATCAAAAAGAACCGATAAGAGTATCGATAAAGTACCGAACCGTTAAGCAGTATCGATAAGAGTAGTAGTATCGATAAAATCCTAACGATACCCATCCCTAATGCAGGCAGCTGTTGTTTTTGGCCAATCAGATGTTTTTTTCTTCCAAGACGGTGTTTCCAGGCTCGCATTGAACAAATTAAGACCACGTCCTCGTCAGAAAGTACACTACATTAAATTAAAATACAACTAAATGCAATATCGTGGACATCTACAGAAGATTGAAAAATAATAGTTTGGTAAACTGTAGGGGTGTAAAGGTACACGTATCTGTACCGAACCGTTTCACTTCAGTACGGCTGTGTACCGAACGAATACAACGGTACGTTAACCACTAACGAACACACGTGCAGAAATGTTTTTTACGTGCAGAATTTAATTCAAAACTCCAAGTTCACCCCTTCCCAAAATATAATTTGCACAAAGGGCCGGTTGTTCATTGAAATTAACAAGTCGATTATTAATTTCAATATAGAATATTCGTTGACAGCCCTACAAGTACAATTAGTTACTAGTGCACAGCACACTACATCACCCCTGAGTGGAACGCGGAAAGGCAAACTTTCCCCCACTGTACCGAAAACCCGTACCGAACCGTGACTTCAAAACCGAGGTACGTACCGAACGGTGGTTTTTGTGAAAACTGTAAATAATACAACTTTACCATGGACTCCTAAGCCAAGCTAAGTTAGGATAATGTACATCAGATAAACAGATGAGAAACACTGCTAAGATAACATTAGTTCTGGATTTTGCTAATAATAATATAAAAGAACAGCTGGATAACAGATTTCTACAACTACTGAACAAGCCCGGATCACTGTCAGATCCTCCTCACCTCCACACCGCTTGGTAAGGACTGGAGCGCTTTCAAAACACCAGGCCACAGCAACAGCAAGCAAGCTGGCACTAACGTTACTAAGTCAACAATGTGTGTGTCTGTGTGCCCGTCTGCCAGTTCTTCATGCCAGTGGCCATCAGGCTCCACAACCGGGGGCACGGACTGCTGCCAGCAGCTGGAGAACTAACGGCTGCAGAACTATTAGGAATGTCTGACTCTTAACCACTAAACCCTGCATGGACTATAACGCATATTATGACCGATAGGTACCGACCATCATCTGCACCTTTGTGTATACTGTTTACTATTAGTAATGTTTTATATTGCCTATATTTATTGTAATTTATATTATGACCAATAGGGTATACAGACTCATATGCAACTCAGTGTATATGGTTTATTTTATTAAAAAAAAATTATAGTCAGATTAAATTGCCTAGTATATTTATTGCTCTCCTAAGGCTATTACCCTGACCAAACCTGTACCCCCCCCCCTCTCTGCTGCTATGACGACTGAATCTCCCCAAGAGGATCACTAAAGGAATCTCCTGTCCAGTCCAGAGGATAGAATGTTGTCTCCTCTGACCCGTTTGCTGCCATCTCCTCCATCCCAACCTCGTCCTAGAAGCATTAGCATAGCGTCTCAAGTATAGTCGAAACAGTGGCTGAAACAGTTGAGATGTTCGGTCATTATTAGTAACGAGCTGAATAAACGCACATTTCTCTCTATACATAGAGTCGCACCAGTTTCTGACCTAACGTCACATATTCTCCCAAACTCATAACGTGGTAGGAACGTAGCATTAGCATAGCAGCTTAGCTGTGTTAGCTGGTGCAGCTACCTCTGGTCAAGGCCCAGTCTGTATGGAAAAGTGGCAGAAACGCCCAACGGGTCAGATGTGCGGTCAGTAGATGAATAAAAGCAGAATTTACTGTAACAAAACGGAAAGGTCGATATTAACCTAATGTACCGTTGTTTACCTGAACGACGAGACTCCAGAAAGTACGTGTGGTGTAGTCGCGTGATTTTTAAACGTAGCCTATGTGTGCGAAGGCGCTCTCTGATTGGCTAGTCGCGTACAGCGAAGACCCTCTCTGATTGGTTTAGCGCCGAAGTGTCGCTTCCGCCTTGTACATTAACCTCGTTCCCAGCTTTATCTCGATTTATACATATATTCTCTGCTTCAAAGTGGGTATGCTTTGGCCCTCTTTCGAAGTGGGTTATGCCTAGAGTTAGGGTTAAGGTCAGGTCTGGACTGGCCATCTGGCATACCGGGCATTTGCCCGGTGGACCGGCCGTTATGATAAAAAAAATTATGTATACATTTTTTTTTGTCAACGACCAGACCCACTACTAGGCTGGGACAGCGGCCCATTGGTACTGACTGACACTGGGCTGGCCCAATCACATATCTTACTAAGCACCCCCACCAGTCGTGCAGGTACATGACTGAGAGGGGGGCTGGTACATGACTGAGAAGGGGCTGTGGTACATGACTGAGAAGGGGCTGTGGTACATGACTGAGATGGGGCTGTGGTACATGACTGAGAAGGGGCTGTGGTACATGACAGAGGGGGCTGGTACATGACTGAGAGGGGGCTGGTACATGACTGAGAGGGGGCTGTGGTACATGACTGAGAGGGGGCTGGTATACATGACTGAGAGGGGGCTGGCTGGGTACATGACTGAGAGGGGGCTGGTACCATGTATTGTGCATCATTGTAGGTCAAACCATTAAAAAGTTAATTTCCACAGCAGCCATTTTGGATTTTGGCCTCTCACAAATTTCCCCTGCCTTTTTAAAAAAATACACCCCGGCTGAATTTGTTTATTAACCCTCCTAGATGACAAATCCATTGAGAAACGAAGTGCCACAGATGACCCAACTACTAGGTCCATATCGTATAATATTATTTTAAAAATCATTAGGATAAGGGTTCCCTTGATAAAGATGCATGAAAAGGCTGTATAATATACAACACCTGTATCTCAACTGCAAAAACTGCTTTTTTTATTTGATTAGATTTGTATTTGGAAATTAAAAACACATCATAAAAACAATTTATCTTGACCAATTTGTATTCCTGAGGATATCACCTAAAAGCATTCATTAAAACACTTATTTCCAAGGGGGTCCTCGATGGAAGACATAAAAACACAGCACATAGCCTACTCAACTGCTAATTTTTTCTCAACTGCAAAAATGCATGCCTACTTATGTATTCGCCTACAGGGAAAAACACATTCACAACAGGCAGCAAGGTTTATTTTCAGCCAAGTATGGTAAGGTAACTATTAGGATATGGTATGGATTACTTACTCTTATAACTTATTACCATCTGTGGTAGCTCTAGTCTCCACCTACACAAATTGTTTTTGTGCTGTCTATTGATCATGCACCTTCACATGGTAGGCACATTAACTGTATAGTCAAACTCCCCAAACAAACAAGCACACCATTGATTTAATTGCCATATAAATCACATACAAAGATCTAACTATTACTCCTCTCTGAACATGAATATAAAACAAGAAGGTGATCTATTAACTGTGTAAACCTTGTGCAATATTCATCATTGATATTTGAAATCTGTATGAACTGAGTAGTTAGTATCAAATGAAATAAGATGGAACAGCTCCCTGCATTCATTGAATAAACAACTATTTGCTCATTACAGCTTTTTGCACATCTTTGTCAGGGAATTCCAACAATTCTGGACCTGAATGTACCAGTTAATTGTAATCATCTCTCTCTCCTTTTGTCTATAGTCAAGCCAGGTTGTGGAGGAGAGAGACAGGGATGAACAGGCTATAGACTACTTTGCCCATCCTGAGCCTGCTATGATCAGCTGGAACTTTATTAATAATAATAATACATCAGACTTATATATCACTTATCTTGGTACCCAAAGACGCTTAAAACACATTTGCATTCAGTACCAGTTTAACATTAATACATAATCTTACTCAGCACTAAAGTGGCAGATTCTCAACAGCTAATTCTACAGAGTCTGTAAACAATACAGTACAGCAATATCTGCATGAAAATGAGATGGGACAATATCAATAATGGAAATAGTGAACAGGACAGGACCCAACATTGATCCCCCTGGAACACATTTAGTTACCGGTAAGAACTCGGATTGGGTTAAATTGATCCCTGTTCAATCAAAACCAATCCTACGTAATCTCTCTTAAAGCAGTGAATTGTATCAAATGCAATCCAGATTGATGAAAAGAACAGCACAATGTTTTCTGTTGCCCATAGCAGATACACTATTTAAGACTAAATAACAACAGATGGTGCTTAACTCTGAAACGAACTGTTGAGAGCTCAATACAGACTACATTGGGTTGATTATTCATTACAGGATTATTGTTAGACAGTATAGTTTGGAAATTGGTCTGTTATGTTCAAATACATGACCAGCAGACCAGAAGCAAAATGTGTATTAAAGGCTAATCTCTCTCAGATATTAAACAGTCAACCCCACACGGGCCACACCAGCAATAACGACCATCTATGACTGAAATTGTTTCAATACTCTGGCTAGTGGCTACTGACTGTAGATCTGAAATAAAGGATCAACCACAAGGGGGAGCCAGTTTACCTAACATATTCTGCTCACATTCAGAATGATGTTACTGCATCAAGTCATGGACTTTTAACCCAATACTTCTGTTATAAACTAGAAGACTAAGAAATTAGTAATTGGTGTGACAAATAACTGTGCTGTCTGAAAGAGGATTGCAGTGTAACTTTGGTTCAAAATCAGATAGATTTTATTTATATTTTTTACAAAATTATAGCGTAACATGAATTGATGTTGTGAGCTCCCCTCCATCCAGGATATATACAACATAATATATAATGGGTTAACCCCAACATCTCTGGTTGTCCCCTCCATCCAGGATATATACAACATAATATATAATGGGTTAACCCTAACATCTGTGGTTGTTCCTTCCATCCAGGATATATACAACATAATATATAATGGGTGTGGGAGCTATTAACTATTTTTACATTTATTTAATATATTTATTTGTTATGTGATTTTGTAGAATTAATTTGTTTACAGCCATATTATTTAAGTTCTTATGAGTCACAGCTAAATGCTTTTACTTTGAAGGGGTTCTGGGCAATTGGGAAGCACAGCTGGGTGTATTTAGGTAATTAGAGTCAATAGCACAGTGGGCATCAGGGAAGGTATATGGTTTTTACCAGCGTCAGGAGATCATATAGTTTCAAACATAATTTTTCTGTATTCTTTGATTAACAGACAATAAATGCCACAAAACTGTCAAATGCTGTCTGGACAATGGACTTCCTGATCTGCGTGAGATTCGCTGCCCTGGTGCTTCAGTGGCTTTTTAGTTTTTATTAGTTGTTGTTGACAAATAGCCACTACATAAAGTAAAAACCCTTCCTTATTGAAGCGGACACTTTTTATTGTCGTTTTGGATTTTTGCCGTTGGACGTTTTGGACATGGAAACACCACGCTCAAACGGAGGATCATTCAGATCAGAGGACATGGATGCTGGCGCGCCAGTGTTCGGTCTGGAGATCGAAGACGATGATCAGTGACTTTTGTGAAGCTTTAATTGCCTTGGATCAACCTGTTAAAGACACAAGAAAAGAGGTCTGCAAAAATCAAACAGGCCAAGAAATACATTGAACCAATACGTACCTTGCTGAAATCTACTGACAATGTGAACTATGTGCGAGCTCATTTGAGTAACTTCATCAATTGTTATGAGGACGCTAAGGACATGCATGAGTCTTTCATAAATATGGATTTGCCTGAGGAGGTTAAAAGGCAAAATACATGTTTCAATGCAACAATAATGAAATTTTGTAATTTCACAGAGGATGTAAGGGTTTGGTTGTCTGCTGCTGGGCACCCTCATGTGGAATCAAATGCAAATATTGACAATGAAACTAATGATGTTGTTGAAACAAATGAAGATGATGAGGCTCAAACTGAACAAAGTGTTGTTATTGATGATATCAATCCTGAGGACCGTGCCTCTAATATTTCATGTACAAA
Organism: Notolepis coatsorum; assembly: GCF_963971535.1. Taxonomy (NCBI): domain Eukaryota; kingdom Metazoa; phylum Chordata; class Actinopteri; order Aulopiformes; family Paralepididae; genus Notolepis; species Notolepis coatsorum. The sequence goes on from NC_140174.1 coordinate 8,112,296, forward strand.
TGAAAAGCAACAAAAACCACACTCCAGTGTATCAAAGACATCATCCACCGCGTCTACCAGGCTAAAGGCAGAGGCTGACAAAGCATCACTACTGGAGCGGATGAAAGCTTTAAAAAGGAAACATGAGTTGGAAACAAAGCAGGATGAACTAAGGAAGGAAAAGGTACAGTTTGCTCTGGAAACTGACCTAGCTGCAGCCAATGCAAAAATCAATGTGCTGGAAACCAATTCAAAATGTAACTCTAAAAGGTCGGATGGAATTAACTCGTATCTGGACAGGAATATAGCTCAAAGAAGGACAAGCCAACTCAATCCTCAAGCTGGTAAATTTGTCCCGCAGGGAAATAACATGAAAAATGAATTTCATCCTGAGGCCCAGGCTGTCACTGTAAGGCCCAAAGGACCATCACAGACCATCGGGTTTAAAGACGCATCACAGACCATCGGGTTTAAAGACGCATCACAGACTGTCAGGCCTAAACAAATGGCAGTATTACAGACGGACCTCAGACCACTATACACTCAAGCACCAACACAAGTGGTCCATGATGCTCAACAGACAGGACGAGCATCCTCCCTGAATATGGCACGCAATAATGACACCCAAAATGACATTGTGAATATCATGCAACGCCAAACTGACATCACTACAATGTTGGTACAGCAAAATTTGGCATCTTCTCTACCGGTGAGAAATATACCCATATTTGATGGTGATCCTCTTCAGTATCATTCCTTCATCAGATCCTTTGAAAATTGTGTTGAGGTTAAAACTGACAATGCAAGTGATTGTTTACACTTTTTAGAGCAGTACACCAGGGGACAATCAAGAGACCTGGTGAAAAGCTGTCAGCACCTACCCTCTGTTCAGGGATATCAAAGTGCTAAATCTCTGCTTGCTGAACATTTTGGAAATTATTACAAAATTGCTTCTGCTTATATGGACAAAATTGATAGCTGGCCTCTTGTTAAAGATGAAGATGTAAAATCACTACAATCATTTTCTCTGTTTTTGCGAGAATGCTCTAATTTAACACAGAGAATCATGCAAATGAATGAGTTGGACATGCCATCAAACCTCAGGAACATTGTGATGAAGCTTCCTTATAAGCTGAGGGAGAAATGGAGGAACGTCGCATGTGATTTGCAGGAGAAACGTGGTTGCAGAGCACTATTTATTGACCTTGTGAACTTTGTTGAAAAACAAGTTAGAATTGCCTCTGATCCACCATTTGGAAATATTCAGGATTCAAAATTTACCAGCCGCAACAAACCCCCCATTGACAGTCAACCAAGGCAAAGGAAACAGGGCACCTTTGCCACCAGTGTCACTGCAATGAAAGAAGGAAACAACAAAAGGTACATGGATAATAAGATCAAGTCCTTCTCTGCCCAAAGTCACATCAAATGCTGTTTATTCTGCCAACGAACAAGCCACTCACTTGAAAAATGCTCACAGTTTTAAGTTAAAGATACAAAAGGACAAAATACATTTCATAAAGGAGCATGGAATTTTTTTTGGTTGCTTGAAAGTGGGACACATAAGCAAAGACTGCAGGAGTCGATTGGATTGCAGTGTGTGTCAGCAAAAGCATCCATCAGTCCTACACATTGAGCAGAAGGGTATAAGTACACCTTTTAATAAGGCAGAAGAGCCTGTGAGCCATCTGAGTGTAACATCCGTTCAGTCTCAAACATGTGGCCATATAGGGGCCGGAGATGAGGACAATGCTGTGTTTTCAATTGTTGCAGTTCAAGTGAAAAGCCAAGTGACTGACAGAGTTGTGCAGACATATGCATTTTTGGATCCCGGAAGTTCCAGTACTTTTTGCAATCATAACCTGGCAAAGAGACTGGGGCTAAGTGGCAAGCCAGCCAATATTCTATTACGAACAATGGGGCAAGAGAAAATTGTGAGCACCAATGTATTGTCTCACTTGGAAGTGTCTGGCATGGATAAGGCCTAACAAAAATAATGGTTGGTTTCAGGTTGCCGACCGACCCTGCCGATTTAGGTGCGACCCAATATATTTTATGAGTTTAAAAAAAAAATTATATATTAAAAAAAAAAAATCATTTTTTTTTTTTTTTAAGAATAAAGTTTCATAGAAATCTTAGTCAAACATTTAGTATTATGGATATTAAACATGCTGGCAGAGTACATGCATCCATGTTGTTGTGAACATTTTAACCCTTTCACTGCCACACGACAGCCGGTTAACCCTTTCACTGTGACAATACAGAAGGTTAGCCCTTTACTATCACACAACCGACGGCGATGCTCCATCATTAGCATCATTAGCTCCGCATCCGCGGAGCTAATGATGCTAATGATGGAGCATCGCCGTCGGTTGTGTGATAGTAAAGGGCTAACCTTCTGTCGTGTGGCAGTGAAAGGGTTAATTAAATAAAGAAATTCCCTATCCATAGTCGCCGTGGGAAAGAATAAAAATAAATAAAAATAAAAATAAATTCCCTACCTAACCATGGCCAAACTGACAACCAACCTGAAACCAACTATTATTTTTGTTAGGCCTAAGGAGGATTTTATTGAATTGCCCAATGTCTTAACCCAAAGAGCTATGCCAGTGTCACGTGTGAACATTCCACGACAGGATGATTTGGAAAAATGGCCTTACTTGAGTAACATAAAGCTGCACGACTTGAATGCAGATGTGGATTTGCTCATCGGAACTGATGCAGCAAAAGTAAGGGAACCATGGGAGCTGATCAACAGCCAAGGTGAAGGACCATATGCAGTCAGAACAAGAGTCGGCTGGGTCATAAATGGACCACTTAGGAGTGGAAGTAACAGCAGAGTTAAGACTGGCTGCTCTGTTGTCACAACAAATCGAATATGTGTGGAACATCTGGAAGAAATGCTCATGAAGCAATACAACCATGATTTTAATGAAAAAACATCAGAGGGGTCATTGGAAATGTCAAGGGAGGACATTCAATTCATGAAGATAATGAGAAGAACAACAGAGTTGAAAGATCGACATTATTACATTGACTTACCTTTCAGAGAAGAGGAACCGGTCTTGCCAAATAATCGCTGTGTTGCAGAGCAGCGACTTCAAGGCCTGAAGAGGAAATTTGAAAAGAACATCAAGTTTAAAGAGGAGTACACCTCATTCATCAATGCAACTCACTTCCCTCCTGAAGTGATCAAAACGGTCAATCACAACCTTTATGTAGACGACTGCCTGAAGTCTACATCCTCGGAGGGAGATGCAATTAAGCTTGTAAAGGATTTGACTCTGCTCTGTAGTCAGGGAGGATTCAGCCTTCAAAAATGGGTGACAACCAGTCGTTATGTTTTGACATCAATCCCAGGTGACATCAGAGCAGCAGAGATGAAAGAGCTGGATTTGGACAAAGATCACCTGCCTATGGAAAGAGCACTTGGACTGCAATGGTGCATTGAGTCCGACCAGTTCAGCTTTAGGACTTCATTACAGCCACGCCCACAAACCAGGAGAGGTATCTTGTCGGTGGTCAGCTCTCTGTATGACCCTATAGGATTTTTGGCTCCTTTTACAATGCCAGCCAAGTTACTGTTGCAGGAGCTTTGCCGGCAAAACCTGAAGTGGGATGAACACATTTCCCCCTCCTTCTCCAAACAGTGGTCTGATTGGCTGAGTGACCTCCAAAGGATGAGTGTATTCAAGGTGGAACGCTGTATCAAAACCCTGAACTTTGAAACATCTGTGACAGCACAAATTCATAATTTTGCTGATGCCAGTGTCGTACCTGAGACTGAAGGATAAAGATAGAGGCGATAAGGTGCATGTTTCATTTCTTGCTGGAAAGGCCAGAGTTGCACCTCTGAAGCACATCACCATTCCTCGTTTGGAACTCACAGCAGCAGTCCTTGCTGTCCGAATGGATGGCATGCTTCAAAGGGAACTACAGTGGCAACTGGAGAAGTCCATGTTTTGGACCGATAGCACGACTGTCATCAAATACATCTCCAATGAAACCAGACGTTTTCATACGTTTGTTGCCAACAGAGTCACTGTAATCAGAGAAGCTACAGATGTTGACCAGTGGAAGTATGTGGGCTCCAAGGTCAATCCTGCTGATGAAGCATCACGTGGATTGAGAGCTGAAGAATTTCTCACGCATGGAAAATGGATTAAAGGCCCAGATTTCCTGTATTTGCCTGAAAATGAGTGGCCTACACTGGAAATGGATTCAGTGATTCCCATTGATGACCCAGAGGTCAAAAGAGAAGCGGCAGTGAATGCCATTGTTAAGGATTCAGAAAATCCAACAGACCATCTCATCAGCTACTTCTCATCTTGGAAGAAGCTTAAAACGTCTGTTGCCTGGTTCCTTGAACTTAAAAGACTTCTGTTGCTTCCGAGTCAAAAAAGAAAGGAACTTAAAGCTACCGAAGATGACAAATATGCTGGAGTGAAAAGTACAGTATACCGCAGAGCTGTTTTGGAAGAGATGGACATCCGAATACTTACTTGTGATGCAGGAAAGACAGAGATGGGCAGCTCCAAAAAGAAAACTTCTCCCCAGGAGATATTGTCATTATTGCCGATGCTACAGCTCCAAGAGGATCCTGGAAGATGGGTCGAGTTTTGAGTACCAAGTCCGACTACAAAGGATTGGTCCGCTCTGTGTGCATCCAAACTAAAACCAGCGTTTTGGAGAGACCTGTAACAAAGATCTGCCTGCTGGTGGAGGCCACAGAATAATAATAATACCTGTTCTATCTATTCTCTCTTTCTATCCTGTTTTCTTACCATCTGTTTTCTTTCAGTGGCAGCAGAGAAGGAGACACAGAAGACACTTGAATAGAAAGAATAGCTCCCTTACATGTTATATATATATATATAAGGGTAATTGTGACTCACAATTAGGGGCCGGTTTGGGGGAGCTATTAACTATTTTCACATTTATTTAATATATTTATTTGTTATGTGATTTTGTAGAATTAATTTGTTTACAGCCATATTATTTAAGTTATGAGTCGCAGCTAACTGCTTTTACTTTGAAGGGGTTTTGGGCAATTGGGAAGCACAGCTGGGTGTATTTAGGTAATTAGAGACAATAGCACAGTGGGCATCAGGGAAGGTATATGGTTTTTATCAGCGTCAGGAGATCATATAGTTTCAAACATAATTTCTGTATTCTTTGATTAACAGACAATAAATGCCACAAAACTGTCAAATGCTGTCTGGACAATGGACTTCCTGATCTTTGTGAGATTCGCTGCCCTGGTGCTTCAGTGGCTTTTTAGTTTTTATTAGTTGTTGTTGACAAATAGCCACTACAATGGGTTAACCCCAACATATGTGGTTGTCCCCTCCATCCAGGATATATACAACGGACGGTGTGTCAGCAAAGCCAGCAGGATTATTAACACATTCCCTGCCACACACTTTGAGCATCTTATACCATTCTCTGCCAGCACTGTAAGTCTATGGAGATGTTCACCTTCTTTGCAGGGCTATAACTTTTTAAATTGTATTGCTAAATTGACATTACTATGGCCCATTCAACATCGATTATCTATCGTTCAGGATGTAGGAACGTTTTACTTTTTCATTCATACGAAAATACTGTCTACAATATAAATATGTTTTTATCGTTTTCTGCAGTAATTCCTAGAACGTGAGATATAGGCATAAACGCATATATAGATTATCAAATGCAGTTTGTTGCCGATCCACGCTATATAAAAAATTTCAACTGTACATGATCCTAAACGTTATGACTGATCATGCGCGGATGAACGGAGGGGGTCGTTTATAATTCCGTGATCGTCGTTAAATGCTTTATGTAGTATGGGTGATATATAGATCAGAGCAGTTTGCATGGATAATAATAAACAAACAGGCTGAAAGTAACGTCAACGTCCTCTTACCGTTGGGCGATGAGACTAGAGCAAAAAGATCCCAGTTATTTGATGGGGATTGAGTCGATCCATTTCCGGTTTGTATAATAATAATACGCCCAAATCATGTCGATTATTGAGTTATGGCAGCGATCGCTACACATGGACGTGTGTATACAGTCCCGCAACGATATGCGAGTGGCCGGACGCATTTCAGAGACTCACCGAGATCCAACCGTCCATTTCCGGTTTGGCAACTCGCCGATCATCCACCAGGGGGCAGTATTGAAGCGTTGCAGAGTTGTGCCGGCTCACACTGCATCAGACCAGGCTCCGTGAGGGAAATATGAATAACATGGCGAAAAAATTAAATATCATCTCAATAACGTCGTACGCCGTGGATTGGCAGAATTCGCATGAACTTGAAACCCGTCGTACAGCGTTTATGGCGCAGGATGTGTTAAGAACCCCAGGCATCCCAAACACAAACTGTTTCAGCTGTTGTCGTAAGGCCCGGACCAGCAGACTCAGGAACAGTTATTTGTTGTGACTGAGGAAGAATCTGTGCTATTCTATCGCTGAGAGAAAGGCTGTAGTTTACAGAGAAATATGACTTATTGGGTGCACATTATCATTAATAAGAAGGGACCCTGTGTTTACATGTTCAAATACATGACCAGCAGCAGCAACATGCTTATTAAAGGCGAATCTCTTTCATGTCAGATATTAAACAGTCAACCTCACACCAGCAATAACGACCATCTCTGACAGGACTTGTTTCAATACTCTGGCTAGTGGCTACTGACTGTAGATCTGAGATAAAGGATCAACCACAAGGGGGAGCCAGTTTACCTGACATATTCTGCTCTTATGTAGGAGAATGATGTTACTGCATCAAGTCATGGGATTTTAACCAAAGACTTCTGTTCTAAACTAGAAGACTAAGAAAATTGTAATTGGTGTGACCAATGTGAAAATAGTTACCACAAGCAGGGTTTATCACTCAAAGTAATTTTATAGGTACCTTTCTGATTAAATATTTTGCCACAAACTGGACAGCTAAATGGTCTACAATATGACTTCTTGTGCATTTTCACATTCCCTTTATCTCTGAAACCGTTCCAACTAATTAAACAACTACAGAGTTTCTCTCCAGTATGACTTCCCATGTGTCTTTTCAGAACCCCTTTATCACTGAACCATTTCCACAAACTTAAACGTCAGAGTGTGAGTCTTCATGTGAGTCTTCAAATGTCCTTTCTGTCTGAACCCTTTTCCACAAACTGAACAACTAAATGGTTTCTCCCCCGTATGAGTCATCACGTGTCTCTCTAGATCTCTTTTCTCACTGAACCCTTTTGCACAAACTGAACAAATAAATGTTTTTTCTCCTGTATGAGTCATCATGTGTCCCTCTAGATTTCTTTTATCACTGAACCCTTTTGCGCAAACTGAACAACTAAATGGTTTCTCTCCTGTATGAGTCTTCATGTGTCTCTCTAGATTTCTTTTCTCACTGAACCCCTTTGCGCAAACTGAACAACTAAATGGTTTCTCTGCTGTATGAGTTCTCATGTGGATCTTCAAATTTCCTTTCTGTCTGAACCCGTTTCCACAAACTGAACAACCAAATTGTTTCTGTCCTGTATGAGACAAACTTAATGTTTTTTGTTTCTTGTTTGATATTAGCATCTTTAAACCTGACTGAGGTTCCCCACTCTCCTTCCAATCATCACTGTCATCAGTCTCAGAACAGTCTGAAGAGAGAAGCTGGCCATCTCTAGTTGGTTCTAAATCACCAGCTGGATCCAAGTTACTGCCTGGTTCTGATACTCCACAGTTCTCTCCATCAGGTTCTGTTTTCATCTGTTCAGTTGAGGTGCTGGGTAAAGAGTAAGCTTCTCTGTTTTTCTCCATCTGGGTTTGAAGAGGCTGGAAGGACAGAGCGTTCTCTTGACCATCTTCACATTTCACTGGGTCTACTGTTATCTTGGAGAGATCAGCTTCTTCCAGCCCTTGATGTAGTTCCTCTTTAATCTGTAGGAGCTCTGGGTCCTGGGTTTGGCTGAGCAGTGAGGACAGAGTATTCTCTCCATCATGTTCATATTTCACAGGGTGTAAGGTCATCTTGGAGCCATCAGCCTCCTCTAGATCTTGAAATAGTTCCTCCTGTTCCGCTTTAATGTGTAGGGACTCTGGGTCCTGGGTTTGGTTAAACCATGAGGACTGAGGTTTCTCTTCATCATGTTCACTCTTCACAGGGACAGGATTGTACGTCAACTTCAAGATATCAGCCTCCTCCAGACCTTGAAGCTGCTCTCCCTCCTGACTGCTCCAGAGTTCCTCCTGTTCCTCTTTCATCTGTAGGGGCTCTGGCTCCTCCTGGCTCAGACTGGGGCTCCTCTCCTGCTGCTCAGGGGGGACCTCCTCTTCACAGACAGAGAGCTGTGGGGGGTCTGCAGGGAGGAATAATAATAATATAAATAACAAACATTAAGATGCAGTAGACAACTTTTCACTATTTAAGTAAAACCCTGCAACTGAGAGTAGAAACAAGTGTTTTCAATCAATTACTACTTAGCTACAAAATGTGCCTATTTAATACAGTGAGGACATGTCCTCATCACGCTGTCAATCACAACTTGGAGGTTGATCAGATGTTGTCAGGAGGTGAGAATGTAAACAAGCAGAGTGAGACTTGAGGTTCTCCAAACTAAACGGGGTAACTGTGGATAGCTGAAATACTTTGGATTGTTAGCTTGACCAATAACCTTTTACTTGAGTTGGGGCACTCCTACACTGTAAGACTCAAATTAAAGCCGAAATTCTGCACTTGAAGCACACCTTGATTTCATTTGAAGTCCATTGTGGTAGTGTACAGAGCCAGAATTGTGAAAATTGTGTCAATATCAAGCGGGCAGAAAAGTTCTTAACTAGAACTTGACGACTGCATACTTATTTTGCAAACCAAAACAACATACTTTATACTTATAGCACATGCATGAGCCTGGTCTCTTTTGAAATATGACATTCTGAAGTTTCTGATTCCAGAAAAAGAATTCACTTTTAGTGCTAACGTAATAGAGTAACATAGGTCTGAACTTGAGTTGTAGAAAAACTTGTTACTCAAGTTTTTCTGTAGTAGTTAGTAGTCCAGAGGTAGTATTTCCCCAGAAGGTGGTAGGGCTTACAAATCCAGACGGGCCATAGCCTGAAGCCTTATGTAGTACATATCCAAATTTCATAAAGATCCACTCAGAAATGAGTGATTAGGAGTGATTTTGGTCAACTGTGTACAAAGAAAAACTCAGTTTTCTCATAGACTTCAATTCATTTGGCTTCCTGTTAAAGAATTTAGTTGTTCACCTAGATCCCCGATTCACACATAGGGTATCATTGGAAGCCACACTCATTGGCTACAACGATCCACAATCATTTTCGAGATCGGATTTAGGTTGACGGAACTACTGCAGCCTGAGTCGGGAGTGGTATTTTGCGCAATACCGTGTACTTTGCACAAGCCTCAAATACCGGCATGGAACTCGAGAACCGCTGAACGGATTTTGTGGGATCGCTATCGACAGGCAACAAATAAGCCTTCAATTAGATATATATATAGTATTACAAAATATGCACACCCGAGCCACTAGGGGTCGCCAAAGTGCCGGTTGCAAAAAGTCCGAAAAACGTCCCGTTAGACTCCTGTTGCAGTCTAAGAGGTTGGTTTCTGACTATATCAGCTTCATACCCCCTTCTGTCTGGCCTGCAGTGCTGAACCTTACCTGCTCTGCCCTGACCAATTCTGAGTGGTTCCTCCTGCCCTCCGGGGCATATGGCCCTGAGCCATTGTCTTGCATCGCATCCTGTATACAAACACTTGCAGTAGTTCTTAGTTCCATCTATTACTCAATTTCACAATTTTCTTATATACTTTGATTCTACTGTCACCATGTATCCATATGCTCACTACATGTATTTATTGCTCCATCTCTGCCCACTACAAACATGGGAACTCTCTAACCCCTGTCCCCATCTCTCTGAGTGGTTGTCTCGTAGTGTTGACCAAGGTGGTGGATGTCTTGGCTAAGGTTGCAGTGACTGTTCTACGTGCACCACCGAGGCCATGGATCAGCTTCTTACAGTCTTCTGTCCGTGGTTCGTTAACGTGGTTTAGACATTGAGTTCATTGCTGGGTTAAGTACTTCTATTCTATTCACATAATATGCTTACTACATATATCTATTCTATTCACATTATATATATATATATATATATATATATATATATATATATATATATATTTTCTTTTAGCGTTTATCGCTTTTTCTGGTCAAGCATGACCGACAGATACAGGGTGAAACGGGATATAGAGCAGGGGAAGACATTCGGCAAATGACGGCGGGTCCGGGAATCGAACTCGGAGTCAACCAGATCTGTGACGCAGCACGGTTTTCCCCGACGCAGAAATAGCGCCGAGATATGCGGTGAGCTACTGGAGCCCCCCCTCACATATATGCTTACCACATCTATTATCTATTGCTATGTCCGCCCATCACAATCACACAAACTGTCTAACGCCTGTCCCGTCTCCCTGTCTCCCGCAGCGTCGCCTGTTATTTTTCTTGAACGTGTTTCGATCGGCGCCGTTGGAATTGCTGTTTCTTGTTTCTTTCCACTCTTTTTCTTATCCTTATCCATGTTGTCTTTTGATATAGTTAGTAGAAGGTCTTATCAATACATACGATGTGGTTTAATCTCTTTTGGTATTGTCCAAATAAGGTTTTTAAACGAAATTAACGTTAACGGGAGCGGAGCTATAACCAAATGCGTGCGCTACATATTGCAGCTAAACCGGAAGTACAGCTCCTTATACATCAACTTCATCGATTTCGAACAGGCCTTTGACAGTTTAGATAGGAACAGTCTGTGGCACCTGATGGAGCACTATGGAATCCCACCGAAGTACATCAACATCATCAGAGGATCATATGACAGGATGACAAGTAGGGTACTGCACAGAGGGGAGCCCTCAAACCCGTTCGAGACAAGGCTGCCTGCTGTCCCCCTAGCTCTCTTATCACACAGTCACCAGCAAATGCAACAAACTAAAGGAAACAGCCTCAACTCTAGGAATGAAGATCAATAGGGTAAAAACAAAGATTAAAAAGATCAACATAAAGTGCCAGCAAAACATTGAACTAGAGGGAGAGGCCATGGAAGAAACTAACTCCTTCACCTACCTTGGGAGTGTAGTAGATACAGCGGGTGGCACAGAAGAAGACATCAAAGTGCGATTCGGAAAAGCAAGAACGGCATACAACCTACTTGGTCGAGTATGGAGGTCTCGCGAAAAAAACAAAGCACAAAGCTGAGAATCTTTAACTCCAATGTTAAATCAGTCCTCCTGTATGGCTCGGAGACCTGGAAGACAACTGTAGGGCTGAAGCAAAAAGTAGTCCTTCATAAATTCCTGCCTCCACCGCATTCTAAGAGTGAGATGGCCAAATGTCATTACAAATCTGGACCTGTGGGAGCGCACAAAACAACTACCCCCGCCAGAAGAAATAAAGAAGAGAAAGTGGATGTGGATAGGCCATACCCTGAGAAAGGAAGACAGACATCACCCGGCAAGCCCTACGATGGAACCCACCTGGAAAGAGGAAACACGGCAGGCCTCGAGACACCTGGCAACGTTCTTGGGAAGGGGAAATGAAAGAGGCTGGACTGGGATGGCACAACATCGTTCGGGAGGCCAAAAACCATGCAACATGGAAAGAAATCGTCAGTGGCCTATGCTCCACAGGGAGTGCAAAGGCTTAAGTCAAGTCAAGTAAGTCACGTAGGAAACCCATCTGTGCTAATGAAGCAATCTGACAGCAGCAGTTCACAAGCTGGAAACGCAACCCGAACGAGAAGACGTCATGGCATCACACTTGCCAACAATGAACTGGGCCGACCCGGATCAGGCTGAGGATATTTCATTGTTTAAACAAAATGTATCGTTACCTAGAAGATGAGGAAATAGTTGGCGATGCCAAACAGGCACGGAAAATATGTCGTGGCATTGGAGATGAAGGACTGAAACGGCTGAATGCTAGTGGACTCAGTGATGCTGACAAGAAAAAGCCAGCCAAACTATGGGAATTCTATGAAGGTCAGTTAAAATTGAATGTTAACTTTAGAATCCATAGGCTCCAACTAATGCAATATAGACAAAAACAGATGAAAGCATTGATGATTTTGTGACCAGAGCCAGAACATTACCTCAAAAATGCCAGTTTATTTATGAAGAGCTCAATGAACGTCTAATGGAGCTGATCATTGCCAACACACTAGTGGTCTGCAAGGGCCTTGAAATGAAGCCCGTACCCAGCCCGAGCCCGTGAACTTCAGGCCCTGCCCGAAAATAAGCCCGACTGTAAATAATATTTTAGGCCCTAGCCCGCGTGAAAACCTGATATTTTTTTTATTATTTATTATTATTATTATTTTTTTGTATTTGTTTTAAATATTCGAAACACGGTTTTATATGAACTTAATAAATAAACAAAAACGAAAATGTTCAATAGGTCTACCTAAATAACAGCTAGTGAAAACAAAAGAAACATTAATATATATATTATAACATATAGCCAAAAATTATTAAATTTTTTTGTTTTAAATATTCTAAACACTGTTTATATATTAACTTAATAAATAAACAAAAACGAAAATGTCCAATAGGTCTAACTAAATAACACATATGCTGAAAACTAACAACCATTATATAGCCTTTTTTCGCAAATTCTATTTCCCAGCGAGTCAGCCTCGTAAAACTCGTAATTTGAAGGCTATATGGAATCTTCTTTGACACACACACACACACACACACACACACACACACACACACGACGCAATAGCCTACTCAGTCACTGTACAAACAAACAGAAAACATAAATCAGATTTCGAGCAGAGCAACATTTATATAATGAAAGCGCAACAGAACAGGGCAGCAGCGACGTCACCCCACACACCAGCAAATAATAATAATCAAACTCACCACTTCGCTGTGTTGATGTCAGCAAGGCGTTGAACAACGTTAACATCCAAGAACAAATTAAAACATTCGCCAACTGGCTATATTCCAACTTCAACCTATGCCGCTTCGGTCTGGTTAATTTGTTCATCATCCACCTGAGCCGCGCGCTCCCCTCGAGTTATCCCTGCAGGCTGCGGAGGGAGACATCCAAATGTTTCCAAAAATGCAACTTTCCCTTGACTATTTTATCTGTTAACCTATACATCTGGACTCCTCAGACACGAGGCTTTCACGCTCTGATGACCGCACTACGTTACGCGAAAATGAAACAGAAACTTAAGGTTATCCTATAACCCTAGTTATATGAGTATAGCGAGCAAAAAAAAAAAAAAAAACGCAATAAAAATTTTTTTTTTAAAGAGGGCACTGCCCGGCCCGGCCGAGCCCAAATTATTTATTTAAAAACAAAGCCCTACCCAGCCCGAACCCGTCGGGTCGGGTAGGGCCCCGTCGGGCTTGGGCAAGGTTGCAGCGCACTACAACACACCCCACGATGCTCTGAGAAATGACCTGTACAGCAAACCCAAAGGCCATCCTCTACAAGAGGTACTAAAAGAGGGGCGGAAATATGAAGCCCTATCAGCAGGCAATGAACAGTTACACCAACTGGGTATGTCACATGGTGAGAAAATCCATGCAGTGGACAGAGGGCGAATATGCCAAAACTGTGGCAGGAGCCATTGGTCAGACTACTGCTTGACCTTACTCCTAGAACCCACCTCACCCCTGCCCACTTTGACAACCTAGGATGGCTTAGAGTAGACGACAGAGTACAGCAACTTGCAATGGGCCTGGTCTACAAGATACACTACACGACTAAGGTACCCATGTACATGTCAAAATACTTCCCAAAGGTCAGTGAATACCATGACCACAACACCAGAGGGAGCTCCACAAATCATGTTAAACCCAGATTCGGCTCAAACAAGGGACTAAACACGTTTCACAATTATGCCACATCAATGTGGAACGCCCTACCCACAGCTGTAAAGGAATGTGAATCACTACCCACTTTTAAAACCACTCTCAAGGAGCACCTACGGGAGACTGCAATTCGAAACTGGCCCCTGTAAATGTCCTAACCCAACCCCCTCCAATGTACAGTAAATGTCCTAACCCAGTAATACACGAGACCCTCTTCTTGGGACCAAGTAAGGTTTCGTCGATAATCCAATGTACAGTTACCCCCCCACCCCAATTATTATTATCATATGGGGACATTTAGTTGACACATTGACTGTGACTGCTAGATAATTGGACACAGTCAATGTCCTGCATTCAACGATGAATGCTCTGCCTGTGGTACCAGAGGCCACTGGGCGAAGTGCTGCAGGAAAAGCAGGCGGCAGGGACAACAGCGCTTCGGTCGAGGCCAAAGAAGCAAGTCTCCCCCACCACCACAAAGACAGGACAGACAACAGGCCTCCAGGAGTTACCACAGACAGTGGGGTGAGTCCCACTTCAATGCTATAGACAGCACAGAGGCTGATGAAGAAGGGAGTACCAAACCAAATTCTACTCAATCACCATCAGTGAGAAATGCATGCACAGTAGGGCTGGACGGTATGGTATAAAATGTATATCACGGTATAATTTGAAGCATAGATGGTAACAGTATATATCACGGTATATTAACTTATCTTAAAATGTCTATATAAATGCTTCTGAAGGGGTAAAACACTGGTATGGCAGCTATTACTGTACTCTTGTATTACTAGGACATATTTCACATAGTACAAAGGTATTTTAAGAACATTTATTGTGCAAAACTGCAATAGAAAAATGCAAAACCTTTTCTCAAGTGTCTGCAGGCAGGTAACTCGTATCTTGGATCCAGTGCTTTGACCATGTCTTTAATAAAGCCCTTTCGATCGACAGTTTGAAAAGGAACAATGTCCTTACACAAGTAAACAGTGACAGCGTTCGTTATGTCAGTCCACCTCTGGCTTTTTTTGTCATTGTTAACTTAAAACGTAAATAATCTAAAATAAATTTTTTCTGTTACAGCTGCTGAGCTATACTATAGCTAATGTCCATCAATATCTTCCTTTTTAATTAAATAGTTTCAAGAATCGAATCAGGATTGTTAGCAGAGAGAGAGGGATGGGGGAGACAGAGTGAGAGAGAGAGAGGGAGGGAGGGAGGGGGCTGCTAGAGTGGAGCTAACGTTAGCTTGCTGAGGCTACATCAACAGGCTGCTAGGAGTGGAGCTAACGTTAGCTTTCTGAGGCTACATCAACAATTAACATTACATAAGGTTTTAGCGCGACGTGGGCATTCCAGAATGGCGAGGATGCAAAGCATGTTAGACGATTGGACCCGTCGCAGAGTTTACATTTCACATAGAAACTGTGCGACTCACAAGAGAAGTCATACAGCCTTCAAACGCAGGGTGGAAGAGCTCGTTTGCTTCTAGAATTGAAGGTCCGCTCTGCTCCGTGTCTATTATGAAATTACAATTGCGCGTTGACACGCCCACTGCGCAAAGCCTCTGTGCTCCTAAATTATTTTTTCCAGTTCACACATATCTATTTTTAGGGGCAAATGAGTGAAATAGTCGCACTGTAGAGCCCTGGCTGTGGTTACGTGACGTCATTGCTATTTTAGAGCTGCTCTACCGGTTACAAGGTATAGTCAAATTCCATACCGTAGCGTAAATTCATACCGTTTATACCGTATACCGTTTATACCGTCCACCCCTAATGCACAGCATTGAGAGCAAGCCACCCAGAGAAGAGGCATACACAACACTGAACGTGAGACCACCTGACCTACCAGGCCACAGACATACACTCCATCTAAAAATAGACACAGGGGCATCAGGCAATACTCTTCCACTACACACCTTCAGACAGATGTATGGCAAGGATGCGTGTGCGCAGGAAAAGCTGAGGGAAAATTACAGGAGGCAATCTACAGATGGCATTACTACAAGTCAGAGCGACGCCATCACGAGCAGAATTGATATTTGGGAGACCTGTCACCACCCTGCTGCCAAGTTGGGCAGAGCCAGGCAGGGAGGAGCATAGGATTCACATGGAACAGAGAACAGCTGACCTAAAAGAGCATCACGACCGCAGCTGCCGCAGAGAATTACCCCCACTCTGCCCAGGACAGCATGTGACTGTGATGAACAAGGATAGAGGAACATGGCATCCAGCTATCATTGTACAAAAATGCAATGAGCCAATAAGCTATGTTGTACAAACATCAAATGGCAACCAGGTCAGGCGGTGCAGGAGCCACCTGCGTGAGCTATACATCCCACAGATGCAGAGAAGTCCAAAACAGACACACTTTGCTGAGCCACAGCTTCAAGAGGACACTCACGAGGGCCCACCGGAAACACCTACAATGCAGAGTGACCCACCGGAAACACCTACAATGTCACACTGTACCACACAGGTGCCCAATAGCCCAGGACCAAGACGCACAAGATGTGGGAGGGTTGTAAACAGACCAGATTATTACAAAGACTATGTGACATGAGCACACAATATTGCACAAAAGATGCCCACTACAGAGGGCCAGGACAACACCAGGAGCACAAGTCTAAGTCATCATGGGGACTCTGTTACTTTGTTATCATTATGGTATTGAAGGGTGAATGTAAAAACAAAAGGGGAGGATTTGCACTACTTGGTGATGTGATTTCAGTGGAGTAGACTATTGACATAGAGTGTTGTTCTACATATATGTTCCGCTAAGGGAGGTTCGGCATTCTGGGAAAGTATATATGGGGCAATACTGCTAAACAGGGGGGATGTAGTGATATGCAGTAGGTACTATATAATGCCGGGGTGCGACCCGGACGATATATATGGGTGCACCAGTATGTATGAGCGTCTATATCAAACTAAGTCAACTTGAGTCCAGTCTGCAACTAAGTGTCTTCATTGTCACGATAACACTTCATGGTGACAGCGGTAACAGTAGTGGATTGCCTACAAGCAGGACGGGAGATTGTCCGCGGATAATTCTGCATCTGCACGTAGGAAACCCGTCAGCGCTAATGAAGCAATCTGACAGCTGACAGTAGCAGTTCACAAGCTGGAAACGCAACCCGAACGAGAAGACGGCATGGCATCACACTTGCCAACAATGAACTGGGTCGACCCGGATCAGGGTGAGGCTAATTCATTGTTTAAAGGAAAACTCCAACATTTTGGGAAATTTGCTTATTTGCCATCTACCCTGCAGTTAGACAAGAAGATACATACCTTTTTCTTCTCTGTGCATGCAGTAGGAGTAGGAAGACGTTGGGAACTAGGCTAATGGAGGAACCTACTTCCAGTGACTGACGCTAAGCTAGGCTAACGGTGCGCGTCTTCCTACTCCTACTGCATGCACAGAGAAGAAAAACGTATGTATCTTAACACTCCAACATTTTGGGAACCCTGGAGTTAGACAAGAAGATGCATACCCTTTTCTTCTCTATGCATGCAGTAAGAGTAGGAAGACGTTTGGAACTAGGCTAATGGAGGAACCTACTTCCAGTGACTGACGCTAAGCTAGGCTAACGGTGCGTGTCTTCCTACTCATGCTGCATGCACACACAGAAGAAAAAGGGTATGTATCTTCTTGTCTAACTCCAGGGTAGATGCCAAATAAGCTAATTTCCCAAAATTTTGGAGTTTTCCTTTAAACAAAAAATTTCTCTTTACCTAGAAGATGAGGAAATAGTTGGCGATGCCAAACAGGCACGGAAAATATGTCGTGGCATTGGAGATGAAGGACTGAAACGGCTGAATGCTAGTGGACTCAGTGATGCTGACAAGAAAAAGCCAGCCAAACTATGGGAATTCTATGAAGGTCAGTTAAAATTGAATGTTAACTTTAGAATCCATAGGCTCCAACGAATGCAATAGACAAAAAACAGATGAAAGCATTGATGATTTTGTGACCAGAGCCAGAACATTAGCTCAAAAATGCCAGTTTATTGATGAAGAGCTCAATGAACGTCTAATGGAGCTGATCATTGCCAACACACCCCACGATGCTCTGAGGAATGACCTGTACAGCAAACCCAAATGCCATCCTCTACAAGAGGTACTAAAAGAGGGGCGGAAATATGAAGCCCTATCAGAAGGCAATGAACAGTTACACCAACTGGGTATGTCACAATTTGTCACATGGTGAGAAAATCCATGCAGTGGACAGAGGGCGAATATGCCAAAACTGTGGCAGGAGCCATAAACCCTGTCAATGTCCTGCATTCAACGACGAATGCTCTGCCTGTGGTACCAGAGGCCACTGGGCGAAGTGCTGCAGGAAAAGCAGGCGGCAGGGACAACATCGCTTCGGTCGAGGCCAAAGAAGCAAGTCTCCCCCACCACCACAAAGACGGGACAGACAACAGGCCTTCAGGAGTTACCACAGACAGTGGGGTGAGTCCCACATCAATGCTATAGACAGCACAGAGGCTGATGAAGGAGAGTACCAAACACAGACCGAGCTCTGCGCTCATCATGGCGGAGAGAACAAAACGAAAGTCTGGGTACACTTTACGAAAGTCGATGCGGACAACGCACGCGCACGTTGCCACAAGTGCAATAAAACATTTGCAAGTAAGGGTGGCAATACAAGCAATTTGTCAAAACATCTGTTGTCAAAACATAACATTAGTCTGCAGAAATGCGCTGTTTGACTGCTTTGCTTGCATTGTTCCATCTCCATCCACTGCAGGTAAGCCAAGATACGGAGTTAGCTAGGCTAATAACAAATTATTACGAATAGGCTATTAAATAAATATATAATTGCTTAGCTAATTGTTTAGCTACAAATATATTTGAAAGTTGACAACTTTTTTTTTTGTATTTTATTTTTTTATTAAACAAGCACATAAACAAACATGAGAACACACGATTAGATATACAAGCATTGTTAACAGTGCACATCAATTTAAATCATCGTTTTAGATAAATGTCTTATAAAAGATATACCCCTAATACCTGCCATCTATTCCCCTACACACATATGCTCTTGCTCGCACCCCCCACCCTGGACCCCCCAATGGATAATCCATCCATTATCATTCGCTCCTAACCAGACACTACCATTATTCTCTTTTTATTCTCTCCACCACTTCTAACCACATTGTCAATTTGGATTCATTGAGACCCAATATTCTTGCTGTAGATATTTCTAGATAAATCACATCGAGATATGTAAGAATCCAGACCTTTCGGCAAATTTTTTCCGGTTGAAACGATCGTGATGCTATCAGTGTTTTTTTTTTATCCACTTTTTCTCTCATTTTCTATATTTTCTCCCATCCCAATTTCGTATCATCCAATTCAACCCTCCCCTGTCACGAACGCTGTTTCTCGCCTCCCACAAGCCGGCTGCAATGTTGTGGACTAAGTCATACATAGCACAAGTCCCCTCCGGTACTTGAGGTAACAGCAGTCGCATCTTTTCACCTGCGCAGCTCGATCTCTCAGTGGCGAGGAGTAATGCGTGGGAGGCTCACGCTGCCCCCGACACTTCCTGATTCTACTGCGCAGGCGCACCAACCGACCTGTAGGAGTCGCTGTCCACAACGCCCGATCCCCACCCATCAGTTTCCCACCCCCTAATACGGCCAATGTGTATTAGTATGAACGACCAGCTAAACTGAAAGCAATGTGGAGCGCTGGGCTCGAACAGGCAAGCCCAGCGTCTCCGTCATTCGTGGCGAGCGCCTTGCCCACTACGCCACGTAGCCGCCCGTGATGCTATCAGTGTTTTAGCCACTGTAATACCAGATAAAACCAATCTCTTTAGCTGTATAGGTACTGCACACTCAAAAACATCATTCAGCAGTAATATAGAGGGGTGTACAGGTATATTCAGAATTAAGAGATTTTATAATTGCTGGGTCACTTCTTTCCAGAATATCTTAACTGGTGGGCAGTCCCAGTACATGTGCATAAATGTCCCCTTGTCCCCATTTGTACATAAGGAGCATTTGGAGTCTTGTTTAAGACCCATTCTGTTCAGTCTTATAGGAGTCAAGTATGTCCTATGAATATAGTTAAGATTGATTTGTTGATGGTCCGGGTTCCTTGATGAAAGTCGAACATTTGCCCAGGCTTCTTGCCAATCAAAATCTTTCTCCAGGTCTGGTATATCCCTCCTCCAAACAGAGTCTAGGTGGAGGGTTTCATACGAGGCCGTTAGTAATTGATGATAAAAATCTGATACAAAACCTCTCGATGTCTCTCTTTCATAGAAAAATGTGTGGTATCTGTGGTGTGCAATTGGTATCCTTAATGGAACACTGTGAGCCTTCAAACATAACAATAATTGTGCGTAAAAATAATATGTGGAACCGGTGAGGTTAAATTTTCTTTCTATTTCATCATAACTACAAATACCCTGTTTGTTGAAAACATCTCCTAATGTATGTATGCCTTGCTTTTCCCATCTAGGGAATCGTATAGGTCGTTTTCCAATCAGGAGTGCATTGTTATTGAATAAGGGAGTATGATTATGCCATTTATGTGGGTTAGAATATTTTTTTTGTGTTTCACGCCATATCCGGATCGCATGAGTAATTATGGGGCCATATTTCAGTTCGCATTGCTTAATTGATACTTTGGTGTATACTATGTCCTGCAGTCTCTGTGGTGCTACTATATTTACTTCTAAATTTCTCCAGGATACTGATGTTTGGGGTTCAAACCAGGTCGTCAGTGGTCTTAAAGTGTACGCCTTAAAATAGTGGAAACATTTTGGAAATCCCATCCCTCAGTCTGCTTTGTCTCTCTGTGCGGTGGATCTTTTTATACGTGGTGGTTTGTTATTCCAAATAAATGTATATGCGGAAGCGTGTACATTTTTCCAGTAACCATCTGGAGGGGGTAACGGAAGCATTGAGCTGATGAAGTTGATTCTAGGTAAGACATCCATCGTAATTATTGAAACACTTGCCTGTACTGAGTTTAAGTTTTGACCACCTGTCCAAGTCGTATTTTATTTTGGATTTCTATGTAATTGTGTTTCACCGTTTGGCTTATGGTAGGGAATACTTCAACTCCCAAACATCTAAAGTGTTTAACCATTGGTATTTCTTCTGAATACTTGTATTTTTCGCAGGGGCGTTCAGTGGAAGGAAAGCCGACTTTGGCCAATTTATCTTAAATCCCGATAGGTCGCCAAAGTCATCAATCAACTTGAGAAGATGAGGCATTGCGGTGTTAGGGTTTTGCATGAACAGTATTACGTCGTCCGCATATAGACACATTTTGTGTTGTGTGCCCTTGATTACGATTGGTTCTATGAGTTGGGATTGTCTTATATATTGTGCTAAAGGTTCTAGTGATAAATCGAATAGTCCGGGACTAAGAGGGCAACCCTGTCTAGAAGAGCGTGATACCGGAAATATTCCGGAGGTGATTATACCTGCCGATGGGTCTTTGTATAATACTTTAATCATATCAATGAAACCTTTTCCTAACCCCATCCTTTCTAATACTGCCCATAGATACGACCATTCCAACCTATCAAAGGCTTTCATTGCATCCAGGGACAGCATCGCCTTAGGTGTGGTGTCGTCCTTGCTGGCATCTAGTACGTATAGTAATCGTCTTATGTTGTCAGTGATCAAGCGGTTTCTTATGAAGCCAGTTTGATCCGGATGAACTAAAGACGTCATATGCTTTTGAAGTCTGATGGCTAATACCTTAGAGAACAGTTTGATATCGGTTCCGAGGAGGCTTAAGGGTCTATAACTACCGCACTCGGCTTTGTATTTTTTGAGGAGAACTGTTATGAGTGCTATATTGTCGTTCTTATGAAAGTTCCCCTCCGGTACTGAGTATAAAATCATATTAAGTAATAGGGGTCCAATTATGTCCCAGCATGAGAGGTACATTTCTGGTGGGATACCGTCTCTTCCAGGAGCCTTACCACTTTGCATTTCGGATATGGCCTTCCTGAGTTCCTCTAGTGTGATTGGTGTCTCTAACTGTTTAGCATCATCCTCTGAAAGTTTGGAGAGGTTAATTTGATTAAGATATGTGTCCATTTTGTTTTGATCGAAGGTCGTTTCTGATTTATACAAGTTGGAGTAGAATTCTTTGAATGTCGCGTTTATTTCTTTGGTGTCTGTTACAAGTCCTTGTTGTGCTTTAATGGAAGTTATATCTGCAAATTTTGCGTTAACTCTTAATCGCGTAGCTAGTAGGTGACTTGGTTTGGAACCTTGAGAGTAATGCTGTTGTCTAGTGCTACGTATTTGTACTTCAGATTGTTGTTTATAAATGGCGTTAATCTCTATTTTTAGTAAATTAACTTGAGATTCCAGTCGAACCGAGTCGTTATATTGTAAAGAAGTAAATAACATAGAGTAAAGCGTTTCTAGTTCCGCCAGTTTTGAGCATCGATTCTTGCGTATTTTGGATAAAAAGCTATTAGTGAAATCCTTGATCATTCCCTTTAACGACATCCATAATATTCTAGGGTCCGGCACCGAGTTCACATTCTCTAGTAGGAATACTGAAAGAGCTTCTTTGAGTTGTGTAATGAATTCCTTGTTATTCAGCAGTGTCGTGTTAAAGCGCCATCTTGGGGCTCGGGATGATAGTACACCAAATGATCCTTTTAGGATTAAATAACAGTGATCTGATAATGCATTGGGTACCATCTCCACTTCATAGTTATCAAATAGTCTCGGGGTTGCGAAAACTTAATCTATTCTGGAGAGTGTTTTATGTCTTGCTGATCGACAGGAGTACTTCCGGATCGTGGGGTTGAGTGATCGCCATAGATCATTTACACCTGTATTTTTTGTCCAATCCTTTAACGCCTTAGATGACTTTTTTTGTTCGTTGGAAAAGTTGAGATAAGATTTATCCAACCCAGGGTCCCAAATGGCATTAAAATCCGCACCGATTATAAATGAGTATTCTGGAAGGTTTAACATTTCCCTAGTGAGTGCAGTGTAGAAATTAGTTTCGTACAGATTTGGGGCATATACCGCTACAAACGCTATTTTCCTATTCTTGTGTATAATCTTAGCTATGGTTATCCGACCATCTGAAAGTTGACAACTTTTTATAGATCGTCAATAGTCATCAGGCTGAGGCTGCAGCCACCATGTCCCCCTCCTCCCTCTACCACCACCGGTCTCAGCCAAGCCCAAAGTCCCTTCACCCTAGCTATAATATTTATTTATAACGTTATATAAAAGAACATTGCTGCTGCTGTTGAAGAAATTATATTTATTTATAATATTTATTTATAAAGTTATAAATAATAAAGCAATGTTGATTTTGTTCTTAATTAATTGTATTTCTTTCTTGCAAAATAATCAAAAAGAACCGATAAGAGTATCGATAAAGTACCAAACCGTTAAGCAGTATCGATAATAGTAGTATCGATAAAATCCTAACGATACCCATCCCTACCCACCGGAAACACCTACAATGTCACACTGTACCACACAGGTGCCCAATAGCCCAGGACCAAGACGCACAAGATGTGGGAGGGTTGTAAACAGACCAGATTATTACAAAGACTATGTGACATTAGCACACAATATTGCACAAAAGATGCCCACTACAGAGGGCCAGAACAACACCAGGAGCACAAGTCTAAGTCATCATGGGGACTCTGTTACTTTGTTATCATTATGGTATTGAAGGGTGAATGTAAAAACAAAAGAAAAGGGAGAGGATTTGCACTACTTGGTGATGTGATTTCAGTGGACTATTGACATAGTGTTGTTCTACATAATTGTTCCGCTAAGGGAGGTTCGGCATTCTGGGAAAGTATATATGGGGCAATACTGCTAAACAGGGGGGGATGTAGTGATATGCAGTAGGTACTAGTGTTGTCAAAAATATCGAAGTATCGATACATATCGATACTGAATATTTAAAACGGCTTCGATACTCATTTCCCGAAATACCGATACTTTCTGCAGTATCGGTACCAGCTGGCGAGTGTTCTACAGCAAGTTGTTGACGCGCTGTTCCGCCTACTCCGAGTCCAGCCCTCCCCTCACAGAGCAGTCTTCAGTTTGTATTTGTAAACAAGAGCTTTTAGCTGAAAATGATGGCAAATGCAGAGCCTCCGCAACTTGTGCTTGTGGATAAAGAAAACAGCAGAAGTGCTGTTTGGAGGTACTTCGGGTTTGAAGTAAACAACGAAGGACAAGCTAAAGCTTCCCCAATGCTATTTGCAAGCGGTGTTAGAGCAGTGCCAGCGCGGATCTCCATAAAGAAATGAAAGAGGTTCGTGACAGCTGCTCTTTCAACGTCACTGTGACTGAAGCATTAAACCATTAACTCTAGTTTAATACATGATACGTTGTCTACTGATGGCGCATAATATCAACAGCTGATTCGTTGTAACGTTACAGCTACCAGCTAACGTTAGCTACTGCTAGCAGTTAGCTCCCTTAGCTTAGCTGGCCACCGTTATAATTACTGCATGGAAACGGAGTAACGTTAACGTGTAAATGTTATGTCGAGGTCATACAATACTACAGTCGACATAAGGTTAACGTTACCCCGTTTCCATCAAGTGTTTAAATAGCAGCAATCTTGTTGAAAATGTAACGTTACTAAAATGCTCCGAGCATAGCCTCTCTCTCTCCGTCTCTCTCTCTATCTACCGCTACCTCTCTCTCTCTCTCCTCTCGCTTGCTCTCGTTATCTTTAAATAAAAATCGAAACTGTTACTAACTGTTCAGTTTGTGAGGTACATGCAACACAGATTACAATGTTTACTGCTTGAGAAAATACCATGTTCTGCATTTGCAATAAAAATGATTGAAGTGAGATGAACAGTTATTTTTAAATGTGTGATCTAAAGATAAAGGGTTTTAAAAGTGTTATATTTATCTTCTCTTATAGTACCAGACTCGAAGCTGAGGAGAATCAACCAGCAACAAAAGCTAAATTTGTTTATAAAAAAAAATATATATATATATATATATTTTTTGGGTATCGAAATGGTATCGAAGTATCGATACTTTTCAAGGTATCGTATCGAAGTCGAAATTCCAGTATCGTGACAACACTAGTAGGTACTATATAATGCTGGGGTGCGACCCGGACGATATATATGGGTGCACCAGTATGTATGAGCATCTATGTCAAACTAAGTAAACTTGAGTCCAGTCTGCAACTAAGTGTCTTCATTGTCTCGATAACACTTCAATATCCAAAAATGGGGGACCCTGATGTAAACAAGACGAAAGTCTTTCTCTGGTCTGCATCCCCTTAACAATTGTGTGTATTGAGCTGTACTGTATTGTACCCATTCTGCAATCTGTTAATAAAGTTTTCAATCAATCAATCAATCCCTCCTGAATGTAGAAGGTAAGATTTTCTTTACTGTACTGGCACAGAGGCTAGCAAACTACCCAGAAAGGAATTGTTAAATAGACACAGCAGTGCATAAAACAGGGATCCCAGGGTTTGCCGGATGTATAGAACACACAAGCATTATATGGCACCAGATTCAATCAGCCAAGATAGAGGAAAGAGATTTACAGGTGGTATTTTTAGACCTGGCAAATGCATTTGGCTCGGTACCGCATAGCCTTATTTGGTGCCTGCTGTGATTGTAAACTTGATAAAAGCATACTTCCAAGATATTAGAATGTGCTTTAGTACTACAGAGTTTACAACAGCATGGCAGAGACTAGAGATATGTGCACCATTTCACCACTAGCATTCACAATGGCAATAGAAGTAATAATTAGAGCCTCAAAATGGGCGGTAGGTGGGGAGAGACGGCAGGGCGGGCTGCACCTCCCACCTATTAGGGCTTACATTGGATGACATGACACTAGTGACCAGTGCCTTGTACAAAAAGGTTGCTAGAGAAGTTAAATGATCATCTCAAGTGGGCTAGGATGAAGATTAAACCTAGTAAATCAAGAAGCATTTCATTGACCAGATGGAAGGTAGTAGAGCATTATATAATTAGAGCCTCAAAGTAGAGAGAAAGTTTTACATAGATGAGGATGAAATTCCATCTATAAAGGGACAAGCCAGTGAAGAGTTTTGGTATAATGAGGAGTTGAATGATGGTGAACAGATAGAGCAACTTAGGAAAGATGTTGTAGAGAGGATAGGAAGGATAGAGAAGTCATGGCTTACAGGCAAGTTAAAGTTGTGGTGTTTCAAAGGTAGAGTTGGTTCATTTGTACATTAGGAAATGGCTAGGAGTTCCTCAGTGTATCAGTAGTGTGTAGGGGTGTAACGGTACACAGAAGCCACGGTTCGGTACGTACCTCGGTATTGGGGTCACGGTTCGGTACAACAGATTTTTTTTTTTTATAATTATTTAAAAAAAATATATATATATATATATATATTATATTTATGATAATAATAATTTTTTTTTTATCCACTTTTTCTCCCATTTTCTATATTTTCTCCCATCCAAATTTCGTATCATCCAATTCAACCCTCCCCTGTCACGAACGCTGTTTCTTGCCTCCCACAAGCCGGCTGCAATGTGGACTAAGTCATACATAGCACAAGTCCCCTCCGGTACTTGAGGTAACAGCAGTCGCATCTTTTCACCTGCGCAGCTCGATCTCTCAGTGGCGAGGAGTAACGCGTGGGAGGCTCACGCTGCCCCCGACACTTCCTGATTCTACTGCGCAGGCGCACCAACCGACCTGTAGGAGTCGCTGTCCACAACACCCGATCCCCACCCATCAGTTTCCCACCCCCTAATACGGCCAATGTGTATTAGTACGGACGACCAGCTAAACTGAAAGCAAATGTGGAGCGCTGGGCTCGAACAGGCAAGCCCAGAGTCTCCAGATTTCGTGGCGAGCGCCTTGCCCACTACGCCACGTAGCCGCCCTTGATAATAATAATTATTATTATTAAATAGAATAATTTTCTATAGGCTTGCCGTGGTAGTCAGTGATACTGATACTGTCATTCTGTGTTCAGGCATCCACTTGCCTACTGCCCCATTAACAACTTATCCTTGCGCATCCTTAAGTTTCAGTTTCACTTCCAGAGAGAATTAACTTCACGACGAGACTGAATACTACAGAACAGAGATGACATGTTACTTACAACGGAAAAGTATGTTTCTTTTTTTTATTTGATTGTGGGGAGAATGTTGATGTGTTTGTTGGCGTGTGTGTGTGTGTGTGTCTTTCCCTTGGTTTCATTTGGTTAACATTATTGAGCGAACAAGAAAACGACCCAGCAGCTGTTCGATTGTAAATGTGCTAGTGATGCACGATATATCGGCCGCCGATATAATATCGGCCGATATGGCCGTTTTTTTACACATCGGTATCGGTCCGATATCAAGATAGGGCCGATATCCGATATTAAATTATTATTTTTTTTTTATCTTTTTTTTTACATGTTTTGGCCTTAAATAGTTTCAAAATATCAGTCATTTCTGAAAATAAGTTACAAAAGTAAAAAAATTATGAGTTTTGGAAAATAGCTCTTTATTTGATTATCATAAAAAAGTGTTTTCTATACAGAGATATCGACATCGGTAAATATCGGTATCGGCCAGAACAGCAATATTAATATCGGTTATCGGTATCGGCCACAATTTTCACATCGGTGCATCACTAAAATGTGCCTCTCTCGTGCACTCGCCCGCTCTGAACTGAAGTCGGAGAGGGAGGGATGCGGAGCGTTTCGCGCGCGCTCCCGACTGAGTGTGTGTGTGTTTCCCCACACGCGCGGTGTGTGGGGGTGGGGGGGGGTTCTCTCTCTCTCTCTCTCTCTCTCTCTCTCTCTCCCTCTCCCTCCCTCTCTCGCCACAGTCTGTATCCCGGCTGTTCTCGCATGTGCGACTGGTGTGTTTGTGCCGAGGCGTATTCGCCGTATGGCGCGCTAGGGCGGGCCATACTTTTTTTTTTTTGGAAAATCAATGGAGTGGGGTGTCTAAAATATGTGTTTTCTTGTGGGGAATTCAAATATGGGATTATTTTTCTAATCGGATAACTCCTACCTACATTGTTTTGGATTTCAAAATGGCCGATTTGACCATTTTTCACCCCTTGGCCATACATGGATGCCAACATGAATCTGAAGGAAATCCTAACATGCAAGGTGTCTAAATTATGTGTTTCTTAATGGGGAATTCAAATATGAGTTAATTTTTGGCATAGGATAACTAACCTACATCATTTTGGATTTCAAAATGGCCGATTTTACCATTTTTCACCCCTTGGCCATACATGGATGCCAACATGAATCTGAAGGAAATCCTAACATGCAAGGTGTCTAAATGATGTGTTTCTTAATGGGGAATTCAAATATGAGGTCATTTTTGGGATAGGATAAATATAACCTGCATAATTTTGGATTTCAAAATGGCTGATTTTACCATTTGAACCCATTGGTATTGTATTACAAATTTGCAAAGATAGAAAATATATGGGAAATCATTTATAATGACAAAGCCATCAAATTTATTAACAAGTGAACTGTATATAACTGGATACAACTCCAAAGATCAATAATAATAATACTAACAATAATAAATTGTATTTGTAATGCACACAAACACCTAAGTGCTAAATCTCGATCTCCTGACTTCTTGAACTTTGCCAGGTTCCAATATCTTGATTGGACTCATTCTTGGATGGCAAGATCTCCTACTGTACTGCTTTAGCCACCAACCTACAAACACAAACTTAAAGTCAACGTCAGCCATAAATAGGTGAGCTCTTTCCAGAACTACTCAGCAGAAACCTCTGTAACCATTTTAACAAACGTCTCAATGTATTGAGAAAATCCATGGGCCTCCATCAATCCTCTATCTTCTTAAATTTGATCAGGTTGCACAAGTCCTGCTTGGATTCATTCTTGGACATCAGCCTCCTGCTGGTCTCCTGAGCCCTGATCCCTCCATCCCTTTTTTCTTGTGAAAAGTACTTAGCAGAGGCCTCAGTCACCATTTTAACAACCCTCTCGATGCTTTGTGTGTGGCAAGGCCAGTCGAGAACCTCCATGGGGGTGTTGATTAAGTTCTTCACCTCGGAGGTGCTTAGGGAGCAGGTGAGAGGTGGCTCTGACAAATCTTCTGACCAGCTGATTAAGCCACCAATGCTGGAAGCGTCACTATTGATGTGAGGTGTTCTTCTGATCCTAACACAGGAGTCTCCCAGCTGAGTGTCTGGATCCCCCTCTCCCCTGATGGCCAGGATTCTCTCCACCCCCTCAATTCTCTCTTTTTGATCCTCAGAGCACAGCAGTGTTTGGAGGATGGCTTCACTGTGGGCATACCAAGCAGATCTTCTCACAGTTGGCATCACAACATCCAGCACCTCCTTCCTCTGAGACTTGAGGCAGTCCAGCTGAAACAGGATGTGCCTAGGCCCTTCGATCCAGGAGTGCTTGACCTTCATGTTGAACCAACATGGATAATACACTCCAATGATGAATTCCACAATGCATTGTAGATTATTCAGGTTCTTTCTTTTAAGTTGATGCTTTGACACCCAGAGCCTGAGGAGTCTGTTTGCTGTGGTGAGCCAGCGGCTGTGGTTTACCGGTCCAATCTCCAGCAGAGCCAGCCTTGCAGAAAGCACTCCATCCCTGATTGCACAGACCAGCTTATAGCCATAGTGTTGATCAGTTGAGAGATCTTGAATGAACTTCTCAGGCAGCTTGATCAGCGGAGGGCCAAGAAAGATCCTGGTGAAGTTAAGATTGATCTCCAAGTCTGTAACAGAATCAAGGAGCTGTCCTATTGGCCCAGACAATTTGTTGTCTGACAGAGTAGCCCCATCAACTTCAACAATGAGACGGCGCAGTGGAAGTTCACCAGTGTGCAGGTTGCACACCAACCAGACCAGCTTTCTCCCCAGGTGCAGCTCCAGCTTCCGCATTACACCTGCCTTCACTCCAGTGTTGACATTGGTCGAGTCTCCTCCAATGGCCCACAAGGTCTTATCAGAACCTCTCTCTTTCAGCCAGGCAAACAGGACCTTAGCAATCTTCTCTGCATGGGACTCCTCTTTAGTTGCTTTCTCTGGTGTAAAGTGGAACAGATAGTTGCTGCCAGGCTCACTAGCAACACTATAGTGTTCTTCCTTGATCTTTGCAGGAAAAGATTGGTCACTGCCCTCAGCTTCCATCATCACATTGGTCATGTCAATCCGGCCATCAAAGAGGATACAGGAGATCCCCCCCTCCTCCCTGCACTTCTCCTCAAACTCTTCCCCCAGCTCTTGCATCAACTTTTCTTGTGCTCTCTTAACCTTGTTCTTATCAATCACTTTACTTGTGTCATCTTCTAAGATGAGTCCTGCATCAATCAGAGCTGCAGTTGCTATAGCTGCAGTTGGCCTTAGACCTATGCCATACCTTACACTAGCAAGGGCGATGTTTGGAATCTCATCATAATCTTTCCGTAGCTTTGCTGAAGCTGCAGGGTCAGTTTCAGGAATGAGCTCAACTTCAGGGATTGTAAGGAAGCTCTCAACATCCTTCCTGGCAACCTTGTCTGCTGCTGCAAAGCTTTCTTCTTTGCCCCTTCTCCTTTTCTCTGCCTTCTTTTCCATCTCCTGCCTTTCCAATGTTTTAAGAAGATAGAGGATTGATGGAGCCCCATGGATTTTCTCAATACATTGAGACGTTTGTTAAAATGGTTACAGAGGTTTCTGCTGAGTAGTTCTGGAAAGAGCTCACCTATTTATGGCTGACGTTGACTTTAAGTTTGTGTTTGTAGGTTGGTGGCTAAAGCAGTACAGTAGGAGATCTTGCCATCCAAGAATGAGTCCAATCAAGATATTGGAACCTGGCAAAGTTCAAGAAGTCAGGAGATCGAGATTTAGCACTTAGGTGTTTGTGTGCATTACAAATACAATTTATTATTGTTAGTATTATTATTATTGATCTTTGGAGTTATATCCAGTTATATACAGTTCACTTGTTAATAAATTTGATGGCTTTGTCATTATAAATGATTTCCCATATATTTTTTTATCTTTGCAATTTTGTAATACAATACCAATGGGTTCAAATGGTAAAATCAGCCATTTTGAAATCCAAAATTATGCAGGTTATATTTATCCTATCCCAAAAATGACCTCATATTTGAATTCCCCATTAAGAAACACATCATTTAGACACCTTGCATGTTAGGATTTCCTTCAGATACATGTTGGCATCCATGTATGGCCAAGGGGTGAAAAATGGTAAAATCGGCCATTTTGAAATCCAAAATGATGTAGGTTAGAGTTATCCTATCCCAAAAATTAACTCATATTTGAATTCCCCATTAAGAAACACATCATTTAGACACCTTGCATGTTAGGATTTCCTTCAGATTCATGTTGGCATCCATGTATGGCCAAGGGGTGAAAAATGGTCAAATCGGCCATTTTGAAATCCAAAACAATGTAGGTAGGAGTTATCCGATTAGAAAAATAATCCCATATTTGAATTCCCCACAAAAAAACACATATTTTAGACACCCCACTCGATTGATTTTCCAAAAAAAAAAAAGTATGGCCCGCCCTAATGGCGCGCGTACCACACCGTGATGGCCGTACCGTAAATTCACAGGACGAATACACGTACCGTTACACCCCTAGTAGTGTGGCATTGTATGGTAAAGGCATTCTTCAGCTACCTGTAACAAGTCTAACAGAGGAGTTTATGTGTTTATCAGGGAGCAAACATACAGTAGTTAGTAAGTTGGTCCCAAATCCAACTAAGGAGGAAATGGAAACCAAGACAGGCAGTACAAGAAGTAGAGGCAGCACTTAGGCATACAGATGTAGGTAAGGTGCAACAAGGCCGGGGGGGGGGGCTCAGCTTAGGGAAACCAACATGGCGTAAAGCAGGTCCCACAGAAAGAAGGAAGCTGGTAGTGGAGCAGGTACAGCGACAAGAGGAAGTAGTGAGGTGTACAAAGGCTGTGGCCCAGGCTAAGCAGGGACAGTGGATGAACTGGGAAAGTGTAGAGAAGTTTACTTTATAGAATTGACTGTGCCTTGGGAGGATTCAGTTGGAGGTTTATGAAAGGAAAAAGCTTATTTAACTGCCACAAACATTGTATGGCATTGTTTCATGCATTTTCTTGATAATTTACTTCATTTAATATTAATTTTGTTTGTGCGGAACGTTTATTTTAGTTTGTCACAGGGACAACTGGAGCTGAAGAAGTACGGTCTTCTTTTCACCTGCATGTGCTCTAGAGACATACACAGATATTCTTAATGATCTTACCAGACGCTTTCATCAATGCATGGTGTGCATTCATTGCAATACGTGGAAATGTAAGACAGCTGAGATGTGATCAAGGTACAAACAAGTGCAAAAAGAGAGTTCATGGAAGCAATGAAGGATCTGGACCATGAACAGTTGAAAGCACATGGATGCAAGTTCCTAATGAATTTCCCAGCAGGTGTATGGGAAAGACAAATCAGAATGATCAGGAGCTTTTTAACTGCAATCCTTCATCAATCTGCCAAACGACTCAACAGCGCTTCACTTAGAACCTTCCTCTATGAAGTGATGGCTATTATCAATAGCAGACCTCGGACAACAGATCACTTGAATGATCCAACAAGTCTTGAACCTCTCACGCCCAATCACATTCTCATGACGAAGTCAAGTATAATATCTCCCCCTCCAGGTGAATTTGTGAATCAGGATCTATACCTTCGCAAAAGATGGCGCCAGGTAGTTTTTGGCAAATGAATCTTGGACAAGGTGGAAGGAGTAACTCCTGAATCTTCAGCACCGACAAAAATGGCAAAAGGACAAGAGAAACACAAAGATTAATGACATTGTCATCCTTCAAGAGGACAATTCCCCCCGAAGTCGATGGAGATTGGCAAGAGTAACAGAGGTGTATCCTACACAGATGAAAGAGTCTGAAAGGTGAAGCTGTTAATCAGCGACTTTAGTTTGTGTTGCACAGGGACATTGTTATATGTTGCACAGAAACACCTGCACAGGAAGGGCTCACAATATAGGCTCACACCTGTTGCTAATTTGTTTGGCTCAACTCTGGTCTGAGGGGAAGATGCATGAAGTATTGAAGATGTGACACTAATTATGTCATTTGATGATTGTTTTTTTAATGTGTTTTAGTGGAGTTTTGTTTTCCTCAATTGGACTCATAAGCTCATTCCCTCATGGTTATGTGCGGCCAGCGAGGTCAGTCTTACTTTTATTTGCATCATGTATTTAACATATTGGCATGCCACTGTCTACAGATGTACTTGTAATATGTATGTTACATTGTGTATATACTTTTTGTACAGTTTTACGTGTGGAATGGGGATTATTGAAGAGAAAATAAATCCACCAGTAACTGAAGAACCATGGCGTTGTGTGTTACCTGGAGGGAGTGATAGCTTAGATATGCAGACCTGGCAGCAGAAACTGAACAGTGAGGATGTAAAGCTAGGGTTTGTCCGGTGGAAGTAGGATGCAGAGGATTTATAGCACGATTGACTTCATCATTATTGGGAGATTGGGGATTTGTGGGCGGAGCTTGCAAAAAGCGGTAAATGACATGTCACAAGAAGCAGTCAGTGGATTTGGTTGAGGAGAAATAATGTCAGCTGGGGGCCAACGTAAACAAAGGGTAAGAGTATTTGTAACTGAGGGGTACAATTCCCTGACTGTATTACTAGATATGATACTTACTACCACTACCTTTGTACTTAATATTCGGCCACCCAGTACACGGCATAAATATATTATCATAAACACTCTCACGTAGATGAAACGGATCCAACACAAATGTACGAAGTCGAAACAGGTCTTTATTTCTACACAGCGATGGTGTGTAGAACAAGCACTTAATCACTTAATTACATTTATGAATTGAAATAGTATGCACTTTTATGGCAAAGAGTATTCGTCGGTATATCAATAGAGAATGTCCAATCTCTGAAGGCGCAGGTGGTAAATATACGACCTGGAATAGTTAAGGAATAACAGCAATGATACTTTAATGATTATATACTAGATACACTAGAGGGGGTTAATCCGGTCGTTGTAAGCCGACAGGAGTAGGAGGGGGGGGGGGGGGGTAGAATCCGGCTGCCTCGTCCGGCCAAGGGTATCCCAGGTGAACCCACTGTAGTGCCGTTCAATGCGCCGGCGATCCTTGGACCACAGATGAAAGCAGGTGGACTCTTTGTGGGCCGGCTCTCTCCGGTCCACGGGGGAGAGACGTGAAGCGACCTCGTCTTGCAGAGCGTCTCCTCACCTTGCGTCCTCTCCAGGGGGGGGGGTTCCAACACACGGCAGTGTCGGGGGTCTTTATCCATGGAATAATCAAAGTATACAAAGCATAATCCGTGCCTGGGAAGGCGGGCTGTCGTCGGTAGAATAATCCGGTATACAGGTCCACTCGCTCGTCGGCTCTGGGGCTCCTCGGGTGCAGCTTCACATGGGGTCAACCACCCTGGGTAAGCAGCCAGTTCTCTGCCCGAAACGATGGGCTACTGACTACGGTAGTATTCTCACCGCACGAAGCACTATATATTAACAGACTATTATTAGCTTAATAGACTACGTCCAACTCGACGATATAGTGCCAAATATGACTATTCAAATATTAATATACACGATGTCTCAATACCGATGGTAGGCGAACTTGGCCTTACTCCCACACGTGGCGTCGCGGGGAGGCTTTACGTCTGTGACTCTATTGGAGGGTAAGAAACTGGACTGAAAAGAAAGTCCTACTTTAGTAGCGCAGTATATATACGCACTATGAACAAATAGTCCCATTAGTGGTGCGGTAGCCAGATTCCTACGCGGAACTAGGACTTGTTCGTACATGTGGAGCGGTACGTTTGAACTGGGTCTGAGGGGTATGGCAGCCTGGCACCAAGGTCTCGACCAATAGTAGAATGGAGACTATTATGGGATGTTCAGTAGGCTAGAATGGATATTCAATGCATATTGTACAAGGAATATACAAGGGATATCAGGGAATATTAGAGAATATACAAATACAATTAAATATATATATATAAATAAATATATATATTCGGTTTAATCTGGCCCTTCACAACAGCCACCCCCTGAATAGGTCCCAGACCTAATCAGTTAAACAGAGACAGATTAATCGCGTTGTCTATTTACACATAAGGGTTTGCTGTAGGGGTCAGTCAACTTCACAAAGTCATAGGGTTGTAGGGTCATGGTCATCATCGATTGTGTCTGGGAGTCGAGGCAGTTCTATGAGCCTTGCCACGGGACGGGTGTAAGTGCGACCCTGGACGAGCACTTCAGCTGCTCGGACCTTGCCGTCGGCACCGGTGATCACTTTGCTTACGCGGCCGGCCGGCCACATAGCTCTGGGCAGTGATTGATCAATAATCATGACGACTGTTCCTTCTGTCAAATTGTCTCTCTCCTTTACCCACTTCTGGCGGGTCTGTAGAGACGGTAGGTAGTGCAGTAGGAAACTGTTCCAAAACTTGTCGGCTAATACTTGGCTGTACCTCCACATTCGTCGGCCGTTCGCTTCTTCAGGCCGGTACATTGTCTGGGGTAATGCAGGATCTAGCCGCACCATCAGGAGTGTGTTGGGGGTAACTGGGTCGATATCCGCCACATCACTGGAGACATATCCGAGGGGCTTCGAGTTAAGTACTCCCTCAATCTCCGTGAGGACTGTCATTAGGACTTCTTCCGCCACAGTCTGGGCCCCAAGTACTGCGTACAGGGCTGTCTTTATGGAGCGCACTTCTCGTTCCCAAGTGCCACCGAAGTGGGGTGCGTTTGGGGGGTTGAATTGGAAATCAACCTGTGCTGGAGCGAGGTGGGTCTTAAGTTCTGGGCCCATAGCTTGGAAGCTCTCTCTCAGCTCTCTTTCGCCGCCTTTGAAGTTTGTCCCATGATCGGACAATAGGGTAGACGGTCTTCCTTTCCGTGATGTGAATCTTCGGAAGGCCATAAGGAATGAGTCTATGCTCATGGTCGGGAGAAGCTCGATGTGTATCGCTCTGGTGGTCATGCATTTGAATACAATACCCCACCGCTTCTCGGTTCCTCTTCCTTTCTTTATGTGCAGCGGGCCAAAGCAGTCCATACCCGTTGAGTGGAATGGCTTGTCACCGATTCGGAGGCGACATGGAGGAAGGTCAGCCATCCTTGGTATGCTGGGCTGCGCGCGCCACTTGCGGCAGTCTAGACATGTTCGCTGGAAGCGTCGTACCGCCTCTCTTCCTTGTAGGATCCAGTAACGACGTCTGATTTCCGCGAAGACTCTTTCTGCTCCTGCGTGATGTACATCCTCATCGTATTTCTTTATAATCAGCTCTGTGACCTTGTGTCGGCTGTTCAATACGATCGGGTATTTAATGTCATCCGGTAGATTGGGGGCTCTGCGTAGGCGACCACCCACTCTAATGAGGGTATGAGCGTCGCTCTCGGGGGCCAGGTGAATTAATCTGCTGTCGGATGGGACGGGCTTTCCTCCCTGTAGACAGGCCAATTCATCGGGGAACGAGTCTCTCTGGGCTCGCTGCAGTAGAAGCAATTCTGCTTCCTCGTAGTTAGCTGCTGACATATCAGCGGGGGACTTGCACTCCGGGTGGTACCGCAGGAATGTTCTTTGTTGTGCACTCTCTATGGACGTGCAATCGTCTATGTTAGGGTCGGTGGAGGCTACGGTGCTCAATCCACAGAACACAGACTTCTTATTTTCCACCTCCTCTGGACTTGCTTCCCTCGGGATAGGCATGGGCCACTGTCCTTCCGGGAGTCTTAGGAATGCGGGGCCGTCACTGTAGACATTGCGACGGGTGAGGTCATCCAGGGGCATCCCCCGGGTGATGACGTCAGCTGGGTTCTGTTTTGTATCAACGTAGCGCCACTCTGTTTCTCCGGTTAACTCTTCGGTTAAGTCTTGAATCTCGGTGACTCTGACTCCCACGAAGACTTTGTACTTGCATGAGTCCGATTTGATCCAGGCGAGTACCGTCGTGGAATCTGACCACAGGATTGTTCTAGACACCGGTATGGTGAGCTCACGTTGGATGAGCGTGGCTAGGTGCGCTCCGGCTAGGGCTGCGCAGAGCTCTAGACGTGGGATAGATTGTTGCTTGCGTGGGGCTATTCTCGAGCGGGCGAGGACAAATGCTGTGTAGATCTCTCCCCCCTGGTCTTGGGCCCGCAAGTAGGCTACTGATCCGTATGCGACCTCTGAGGCGTCACTGAAGACGTGTAAGTCCATTTTACATGTCTCTGGCCTCACCGTGGGTGGGAAGTAGCTTCGGCGCATATTAACGCCTGGGAGTGAGTGGAGCTCCATCTCCCACTCTCTCCAGGTGGATGCAAGGTGTGCGGGAATGGGGTCGTCCCAGCCCTGGTCCTTGTCCCACAATGCTCGTACAATCATTTTTGCCCTGGTGGTGTACGGTAGAATACATCCTAGCGGGTCATATTGTCGGGCGAGTGTTGTGTACACACTCCGTCTGGTGGTCGGCGCCGCCGCCGGCCTTCCCTGCTCCGTAGTCAGGGGCTTGTGTCTGTAGTGAAGCGAATCTGTTTTGAATCGCCACACCAATCCCAGGGTCATCTCCTGGGCTTCTCCCGGGATTGTAGCCATCCAGGTCTCGCTGCTGGCTGCCTTGTCCTCGGAGGAGAGGCTGCGCAGTACTTGCGGATCGCTGCTGGCCCACTGCCTGAGATCAAAGCCGCCTTTGATCAATGAGGCGCGGAGTTTAATCAGGAGAGCCTCGGCTTCTTCCTGGGTTGAAAGGCTTTGTAGACAGTTGTCTACGTAGAAGCTGTTCTTTACGCTGTGTCGGACCTCTTCGTCCGCTGCTGGGTCCTCTGCTACATGTTTCTGTAGTGCAAATGTCGCACAGCAGGGGCTGCACGTCGTTCCGAAGGGGAGGACTTCCCATTGGTAGATGGCTGGGTGCTCATCTCCTGGCTTCTCTCTCCATAGGAACCGTAACAGGGGCTTGTCCGCCTCTACTAATCTCACCTGCAGGAACATTCCTTTAATGTCCCCGCTGATGGCCACCTTTTCCTGGCGGAAGCGGAGTAGAACGCCGAGTAGGGAGGGGCCGAGTGTGGGACCGGGCAGTAACTCTTTATTCAGATTTTGGGATCCGATCTGGTAGCTGCAGTTAAATACTATGCGGTCTTTACCGTTGTGATGGACCTTGTGGTGGGGCACGTACCACGATTCAGTGGTCTGGTCAGCCTCTTTAATGTCCATCTTTGTGACGTGTCCCGCTGTGATGAGCTTCTCAATCTCAGCGCGGTATACACTCTCTTGGGCGGGGTTCTTGGCTAAGCGCCGCTCCGTGTTCAGCAGGTACCGTTCTGTGGCGTCTGTCTTGGCGTGGAAAGTAGGCATTCCTTCTCGCCGCAGGAGTGGCGTGGCGTATCTCAACACGCCGTTGACCGGGACTCTCTTGGTCCCTGTCTCGAGGAGGTGAATGGCGTAAATGTCATCTTTAGAGCGAATGTCTTTCTTTCCGTTCTTAAAGGGCATTTGTTCCAAGGTCCATAGCCGCTCTACGTGTTGCAGGAGTGCGGTTTCTCCCTCTGTGACTCGGGAGTGGAGACATCTAGTGGCTGTACTTCGGTTGAGAGATTTGGCGAGCGGGCCTTGGAGAGTCCATCCCAAACGGGTCTCGACTGCTGCAGGACAGCCTCGGGGTCCGGTATGAACCCGGTCTATCGGGACAATGAGGTCTGCATGGTCGGAGCCTATCAACAGGGTCGGCATAGCATTGTCTATGAGCGGGATCGGTAACTTGCGCAGATGTGCATATTTCTCCATCAGCTTGGCGACGGGGTATGTGTACCGCGACAGTCCTATTTCTTGGCTGGTGAAAGCGTCTGCAATCTGGTACCGTCGCTCAGGCTGGCCGCTTGCTGCGATAGAGAATGAGACATTCTCGCCCTTTATCGTCTTCAAATCTCGTCTTATTGTCCGAATTGTCATTTGGGTTTCGCTTCCCCGCAGCCCTAGCTGGGCCGCAGCGGAGGCGAGCAGCAGGGTCTTCTCTGACCCGTCATCGAGGACGGCGTAAGTGTCCAGGACTTTATTCTGGTAGCTTAGTGTCACACGCACTACTTTTAGGAGTACTCGGGCTCCACTGCTGCTGGCGGGATCGATGTACATGACGCTCGCTTTGCGGCTGGATGGTGCAGGTGAAGGGCGCCGTCTGTTACTGTCGTGAAGTATGTCCAGATGGGCTCCATCGCACTTGGTGCACCTTTTCTTTAAGCGGCATTCGGCTGCCATGTGTGAGCGCGCACAGCGAAAACAGCGCTTGTTGGACTTTATCCATTGACCTGCTTCCTCCGCGTTCAGCTTGGGGAAGGAGTCACATTGCGCTAGCCAGTGTTCTTTCTCACAGTAGGGGCACACTATCTTCCACTTCTCCGTTCTGGAGGGGGTACTGTGGCTCCTGCTGCTCGGTACTGACTCCGATTGGTGCATCACAGTCACCGATCTTCTTCCATCATTTAGTCGTCTGGTTCCTTCTCTGGAGCCAGGGGTGCTCCGTCCGAATGTATCTAGCCGTAGGCTGCTGACTTCTCTCGCCAGGAAGTCTGCTAGATCGAGGAGGTTCGGTTCGGGGCCATTCGGGTCTCTGTGGTCCCTCTGCCGCCTAAAGCGCTCCTGACGAGCGGGCAGCAGCTTCTCCAGGATCCTTTCCACATTTGAGTTGGCGTAAAGTTCATGCCTCCCCTTCTCTCTTTGCGCTCCCAACATCCCTACCAGGGACTGCACTCTGATGGACAGGTCGTCCAGTGCTCGATTGTCTATTGCTGGGGGTAAGCGGTCGATGTGTCGGATCTCCTGGATCACGTAATCCCATATGCGCCCATACCTCTGGTCCAATGCTACCAGCGCTGCTGTGTATGGGGTGGTGGAAGTCGCGTAGGCGAGCGCTATATTATGTGCGCGGGGCACCTTTAAGTGCTTCAGTAGGATGGCGTATTTGTGGCGTTCATCCAATACATCCACCAACATGGTCTCCAGACACATGCGGAGTTCTGTATACTGGGCCCGGTTCTCTTGGGTGAAGTCGGGTACCATAGGCGTGCCAATGTATGACGCTGACTGTGGATACATCGGCGAGCGTTGGGGGAGAGGCCTCCTAGGCGAGTCTCCTCCCGCTCCTTGGTATGGGCTGGTACCGGCAGTGTACCATGGCCCGCTTGTCCAGGTGCTGTTCCTCGGTGCGGGTCGTGCGTCGTGCTCACCCGTGTATAGAGTCGGGGGTCTGTAGCGCAGCTCCGCGGGAGTATAGCCTGGGCTGTACCGGGCCTCCTGGTCCGGTAGAGTACTGTGCTGTCTTCGGGCGTGGTTCTCCTCCTCTTCCTCTTCGTCTTCAGTTAGGTCATCCAGTGCTTGTAGTCTCTGGTTTAGCCTCTCCACAGGATATGCTGCTCCTTCCCGGTTGCTAGGTCTCGCTTGGACCGGTGGGGGGAGGTGGTCTGTGGGGGGTATAGACCTCGTCTGTTGGTCAAGTTCAGGGTTGTTTACTCGGCTAGGGGATGCCGCCCTGGAGGTGTGTCTAGACGAGTTCCTGGAGCCTCTGGCGGAGGGAGAGGGTGTTGTCCGTCTGATCAGCTGTTCTATTAGTTGCGACTGCTGTCTGTCGCGCGCTGCGTCCCGTTGAGCACCGGCTCGTTCTCGGGCCACATTCTCTTCCATCTGAATGCGTCTTATTTCTAGACGTATCTGCTCGTGTTCGCTTCGCTGCTGGATCTGCAGTCGGTCGCGTTCAGCAGCGGCGTTCAGGCTGATGAGGAAGGCCTGCTGTAGGGTCCTCTCTGCCTCGCTGGGAGAAGGCGGTTGTATAGGGGAGCCTTCCCTCGGGGTACTCCTTGCGGAGCCTTGGAGTTCTATCTCCACGGTGCTCTCCCCGTCTTCTTCCGTGCCGAGTTCTCTCTCGGTAGCGTTGTATTCCTCCCGGGACTCATCGGGGACTACTTCTTCAGTACTGGCGGGGTGTGAAGTCATGTCTGGTTCCCACTGGTCCCCACCGTGAACTTGGTCAGTTACATTAGAGCCCGTAGGGGCCTCTATGGTCGGGGTAGTCTGGGCGTTGGGGTTAGACATACTTTTACTTTCTAGTTTTACCGCGTTTACTGTTAGTAGAAGACTAGGTTGTTGACTGACAGCGTAAGCCTCTAAGTACTGAGGGAGCCGTCGTTCGCGCTGCGGGCGTTGGTTAGGAGGATCGTTTCGTGGAGTGTTCATCATAGGCCATTTCAATATTAATAACACTATATTAATATTACACTAATTACCATCCGGCTCGAAGGACCAATTGTAACTGAGGGGTACAATTCCCTGACTGTATTTGTGCGGGAGCTTAGAGGACTGTATATAATTATCACCTTAGGGGGTGTGGTAGGATGCCTTAACTCTTAAACTAATTGTACCAAATACACAACTGAGTGAATAACTTAAAATGGAGTCACCTAAACTAGAAAGAGCGAGGAAACTGTTTGAAACATAATGCTTTTATATAAGCAAAAAGGGGAAAAAGGATACATACAAAATATTGTTATCACATTACACAAAGCCTAATTAAATACTATTACTAAATTTAGATGGGCGCCCAAATAGTTCTAATAAAGTGTTCTGGCCAAACGTTGCCGCGGTTACCACTGTGACAGAGGAACAATTCCCTCTGCAGGATGAGAGAGATGGAGGTGATGAGGAGTAGTAGACCGCTGCGTGTTGATGAGGGCGGGAAGACGCTGCCCGGTCCAATAGGCGCCACTAGTCTGCTCCTGCAGACCAGATGCTCCGCTGTGGTGGTCCGAGTGTCTCGCTCCGCTCCGTGGTGCTGCACGGCGCACGCCGACAGCTGCTGCAGACACGCTGGTCCCCTCTGTACCACAGGTTACTGCTATGGCTACTTCTCAGGACTAGTTGTGTCCCTTTACAGCGACACAGACCTTATCTAAATGTTCTCTGGTCTGTGTTATATATCGACTGATATGTCCAGTATAGAGCAGCTATCGAAGCATGAGCCGAAGCTACTTTAGGTATTAGCGCCGAGCTAGCTAGCTTCGGCTAACTGGTAACGATAGATGAGGAATACTATAGTCTGCTGTAATATGCTAATCCCAGACGTTTACTAAACATCAAATTAGCTGGGTACTAAAACTCACTCTCTCTTGGTGGTATAATGTCCGCTTGGTAAGCCACTTTACATACTTGGTCACCGTCAAACTATAACGTTAACGAGAGCAACGCCGTGTGTACGTCCGCTCTCTTCCGTGTCCGGTCAAGTTCAACGTCACAAGCTCATAGAGAGGAAGTGACGCAGATACGAGGGAACACTAAACCACCTCTGGCCCACTAGATGGCAGCACCGTCATATAACCTGAGATGCAATCAATAGGCAGACAGTGTAACATTATGTGGTAAATAATAACTTAACTCCCACATATTAACTTAAAGGGGGATTATTTTAGGTCTAATTTTACCTAATTGCAGACCCTTCAGCACAGCCGCCCCCTGATTTGCGGCGCTAATCAGTACTGAGGTCTGCTGAATGTCTAGTAGTCACTCAGGCTGGTCAGAGTCAGAGTACGGGGGTAGTCGGATCAGTCGAGCCACTGGTCTGTGGTATGTTCTTCCTCCGACATCCACGATAGCCGAGCGGACTCTTCCGTCTTGCCCTTTTACCACACTCTTCACCCCTCCGGTGAGCCAGCGGGCTCGGGGAAGCGCCTGATCCACGATCATGACTGGGGTTCCTGGTTCTAGGTTGCCTCTTTCAGTGTTCCACTTGCGGCGGCCTTGCAGCGATGGGAGATATTCGGTGGTGAACCTCTTCCAGAATTGGTCGGCTAGAGCCTGACTATACCTCCATTGTCTTCTGCCGATGATCTCGGTGGAGGCGTAGACCGCAAAGGGAAGGGCCGCGTCTCGCCGCCCCATCAAAAGGCTGTTGGGTGTTATGGGGTCGAGATCGGCCGCGTCGCTACTGACGTACCCCAGTGGCTTGGAATTCAGAATGGCTTCAATCTCCACCAGCACGGTGTTGAAGACCTCTGCCTTCGGAACCTGTCCTCTGAGCGCGGCTGCTAGAGCAGCCTTTACTGACTTGACCTCTCTCTCCCACGTTCCACCGAAGTGGGGTGCATTTGGAGGGTTGTAGGAGAAGGTGACCTGTTGGGAGGCCAGCTCGTCCCTCAACTCCTCACTCATCTGGTGGTAACTCTTGATGAGTTCAGCTTCTCCTCCCTTGAAATTCGTCCCATGATCAGACCATAAGGTATGGGGTCGCCCTCTCCTTCCAGTAAATCGAAGGAATGACTGGAGGAAGCTGTCTGTTGTCATTTCAGCCAGCACCTCGAGATGGACGGCTCTCGTGGTGAGGCACTTGAAGATGATTCCCCATCTCTTAGCAGTTGCTCTCCCGATCTCCGCCTTGATGGTGAAGGGCCCGAAGCAGTCCATGTCCGTGTTGTGGAAGGGCGCTTCTTGGAGACGGAGGCGGCAGGATGGGAGGTCAGCCATTCGTGGCATGATGGGTTGGGCTCTGAGCTTCTGGCAGTCTGTGCATGACCGTTGGTAACGCCGCACAGCCTCCCGGCCGCGAAGTATCCAGAACCTTCTCCTGAGCTCCGCGAAGAGCCGCTCCGCTCCAGGGTGATACAATTTGGTGTCATAGTGACGAATCACCAAGTTAGTCACCGGATGCTTCGAGGGGAGTAGGATGGGGTGTTTGCTGTCCTCAGTGAGGCCCTGAGCCCGTCGTAGGCGGCCTCCGACACGTATGAGGTCTTTCTCGTCCAGTTCGGGGGCCAGTAGCCTCAGCTTGCTGTCTCTTGGTAGCTCCATCTTCCGTCCCAAGCACGCCATCTCGATCTGGAAGACCTCCCGCTGCACCCTCTGCAGCAACATGATCTCAGCTGCGGCGTAGTCGTCAGCGCTGAGAGGGGTCGGGTCTCCGGGACCGGGGTTCCGGTGGTGGAAGGTACGTACTTGGAGCTCTTCTAGGGTCTGGCAATCCTCAACCTTGGGACCGTCAGTATTTGAAGGGTCTTGGAGTCCAGTGAGGCCGCAGAAGATGGACTTCTTAAGTTCCACCTCCACCTCTGCGTTCTCCAAGTTCGGAGGAGAAGGCCAGTCTTCTTCTGGCTTGCGTAGGTAGTCGGGTCCACGGTGGTAGAGGTTGGGACGTGCCAATTCCTCGAGGGTCGCACCTCTGGTGATCACGTCCGCCGGGTTGACATCTGTCGAAACGTATCGCCAGCAGCTGATCCCCACAAGCTCTTGGATCTCTGTCACCCTTGTTCCTACGAATACTTTATATCTGCACGAAGTCGACTGGATCCACTGGATGACTGTTGTGGAGTCAGACCACATCGACACCG
This sequence comes from Notolepis coatsorum, assembly GCF_963971535.1. Taxonomy (NCBI): domain Eukaryota; kingdom Metazoa; phylum Chordata; class Actinopteri; order Aulopiformes; family Paralepididae; genus Notolepis; species Notolepis coatsorum. Next base: position 8,156,529 of record NC_140174.1, read on the forward strand.
CGTGAAGGGGGAGGTGCAGCTCTTCCTTCAGCATCTTTCCCAACTGGGCTCCACTTAGAGCTGCGCAGAGCTCCAGCCGGGGAATGGATTGCTGCTTCTTGGGTGCAACTCTTGAGCGTGCAAGAATGAAGGAGACGTGGACTGTGTCGTCGGGCTCCACCGCGCGCAGGTACGCTACTGCACCATATGCCTTCTCAGACGCGTCACAGAATACATGAAGGGAGAGCTGGCTGCCGGTCAGACTGACGCTCGAGGGAAAGTAGCTCCTGGGAAACTCGATCTGTTGGAGGGTGGGGAGCTCTTCTTCCCACTTCTTCCACTTCGCCCCGAGTGTCTCTGGTAGGGGGTCATCCCATCCCTTCGCCTCAGTCCACAGCTCGCTGACCAGAGCCTTGGCACGAGTCGTGTAGGGGTTGATGTAACCCAACGGGTCATATTGACTCGCCAGAGTACTGTAGATCGACCTCCTGGTTACGTAATGGCGAGTTTCGATTTTCTTTTGCCGGTAACACAGGGTGTCAGACTTGAAACGCCAGAGGAGACCCAGAGTCATTTCCTGGGCGTCCTCACTTGACTGGGAGAGCCAGGTCTCGCTGCTGTCAGCCTTCGCTTCGTCTGGGAGGTCTCGGACGACCTCAGGGTTGTTGGTGGCCCACTGGCGGACCTCAAAGCCAGCGGTGGCCAGGAAGGTGCGTATGTCATGCACCAGCTTGTAGGCCTCTTCCGCGGTCTCCACGCTGTGGAGGCAGTTGTCCACATAGAAACTGTGGTGGACAGCATCGGAGACTCCGGGGGGTGCGGCGCCGTCGTCGACATGAAGCTGCAGGGCGTAGGTGGCGCAACACGGGCTGCAGGTCGTCCCGAAGGGCAGCACCTCCCACTGATAGATGGACGGTTCCGGGTCGTCTGGGTTTTCTCTCCACAAAAACCTCATGAGTGGCTTATCTTCGTCGAGCAAACACACCTGATGGAACATGCGTTTGATGTCGCCACTGATGGCGGTCTTCTGTCGTCGGAAGCGCACCATGACTCCGAGGAGAGGAGGGGTCAGAGTCGGACCGGGCAGGAGATAGCGGTTGAGGTTCTGCTGGCGCACTTGAAAGCTGCAATTAAAGACCACTCTGTTCTTTCCGTTGTGCTTAACGTTATGGTGTGGAAGGTACCATGACTCGGTACTCCTTTCCGCCTCCTCAGGCTTCAGCCTCCTGACGAGTCCAGACTCTATGAGCTTGCTCATTTCTGTGGCGTAGGCGGCAGCCGTCTCGGGGTCTCTGCTGAGTCTTCTTTCAGTGCTAAGCAGACACGGCTTCGCTACTCCTGGGGGAACCTTGAAGGTCGGCATGGGCTCTCTTCTCAAGAGCGGTGTGGCGTATCTGAGGACACCGCGCACGCAGACACGCTTGGTCTTGGCTTGGAGAAGATCCATCGCCGCCTTATCTTCTTTGGAGCGAGTGTGTATCTTCTCGTTTTTGTATGGAGCAATGTCCAGCCGCCATAACCTCTGAACATTCTCCAGCAATGCCTCGTCTTCGTGCCCCGCTCCAATGAAGAGGCAGTGGGTCTGACGGGCGTTCAGATTTCTTAGACTGATGGGGCCCTGCAGGGTCCAGCCTAGCGGAGTCTCCAGGGCGACGGGACATCCGGGTGGACCCGGGATGATGTGCTTGGGTAAAGTGAGGTTCACATTATCGGAGCCGAGCAGGAGGGTGGGCTTCACCTCCATTGCAGCGTTGATCCCCAGATTACGGAGATGTGGGTACCTCTTCATGAGGGACTCCATCGGGTAGCCGTAACTGGAGAGGCACAACCCGGCAGCTGTGAATACGCGGCTCACTTTGAAGACTTCCTTCGGCCGTCCGGCCGGTGTGAGGGTGAGGGCCACACTTTCTCCTCGAATAGTGGTGCGCCCTGGTTGGATGGTGAGGAGATCCAGCTCCTCTGCGTCGCCCACGAGTCCAAGGGCGATGGCAGCCTCACGCATCAGCAGCGTGCGCTCCGAGCCATCGTCAATAACCGCGTAGGTCTCCAGAGTCTTGTCGCGGTTCCGCAGGACCACCGGCACAATCTTCAACAGCACGCGGGGAGTGCTGCCTCTCACGGGGCCCACGTAGTAGTTGCGTAGCTCTCTAGAGGGCTCATCACGGACTTCCGCCACATAAGGCTTAGCCTTGTCGTCTCTATTGTTGAGGTCGTGGAGGGCCGTGAGGTGGATCTTCCCGCACCCGCTCTGTCTGCAGGGTCCCTTGAGGGTGCAGTCCTTTGCTCTGTGCTCACGGGCGCACTTCCAGCACCGCTTATTCTCTATTATCCACTGTTTCTTTTCCTCTGTAGTCTTCTCCTTGAACACGGGACAGTTTTCTAGCCAGTGGACCTCTGTGCAGCACTGGCATGGCGGCGGAGTCTTCTTCTCTCCTTTCTTCTGGGAGGAGAAGCCTCGTTGGCCTTTCGGGGGCCCTTGGTGCTCCTTTGATGTGGTTTCATGTACGGTGGTCAGCACCCTAACGGGCCGCCCCGTTCGGTCGGACTTGTCTCGTCCACTGCCTCTCGGCTCTTCCCGCTTGGGGAGGCGGATGTGCCTCATCTCCGACTTCAGGAACTCTGAGAGCTCCATCAGGGTAGACAGTGGCTGTTGGGGGTGGAGACGCTCGTGTTCCCGTCGGAACCTCTCTTCCCTTTCCTTTGGAAGCTTCCTGACGAAGCGTTCTACGTTGGAGCCTGCATAGAGCTCAGTGCGGCCGGCGGCTCCTTGGAACGTCAGGAGGCTCACCAGAGCCTGTACCTTCAAGGAGTATGCGTCCAGGGCGTGGTCGTCCTTTATGTCTGCCATTTCTCCCAGCTCGTGGATCTCCTCCACTATGTGGTCCCACGGGCGTCCCCAGCGCTCGTCCAGGGCCTGGATAGACGAAGTATAGGGGGTGGGGGAGTATGCGTTGGCAGTGCATATGAGCTTGGCCGCAGGCAGCCTACAGTGCATAGACAGCTCGATGAACTTCTGTTGCTCGCTGTGGTTGGCGGCGCCCAGGAGGAACTCCAGACACATCCTCATGTCATGGTACTGACTTCTAGAATTGTCTTTGAAGAATGGGATGGCGCTCCCTGGTGGGCGCTGTGGGAGCGGGTCGTACCTAGGGGCCGGTGCAGTTACGGGCCAATGTTGATGGGATCTGGAGGTTGCTTTGTGTGTGGCGGGTAGCCGCTCACATTGAGAGCGGGGTGGCGCCTCTCTTGGTGCCGTATATTCCTCCTGCAGACGAGCCAGTCGCCTTTCCAGGTCTTCGGAGTCGGCCTTGTCCCTTCTTCGGGGTCGGGGATACGTAGGCGGGTGCTCCTCCCTTTCAGGCTGGCGGCGCTGGGGTGAGTTATTCCTAGTGGATGCTCTTGATGATTGCCTGGAGGCAGAGGCCGATTGCAGTTGGGCGGTAGCGAGCCGGGTGTACTCCAAGGCCTGGGCTGCCGCTCTATCGTGCTCCCGCTCCAGTGCTTCCGCGGCTCTTCTCTCTCTGTCGAGCGCATCTCGTTGGAGCCACTCCTCTCTTGCGAGTGCATCTTGGCGTCGTTGAGCCTCTCTTGCGAGCGCATCTTCGCGTTGTTGTTGCATGCATTGGAACATGAATTCTGTTTGGCTTGTAACGCTCCCTCTGCTTTGTGCTCTGCTGGGGGGCCTACTAGTTCTGCGAGTGTCTACGAAGAACTCTCCCGGTTGGAAGTGATTGAAGTCCTGCCTGCCGCGTGGCTCCACTCTGTCTGGGGGATTGATATCCTCTCCAGGTTGCGAGTCGTTTTCAGCGGAGTCACTCTCCTCTTCTTCTTCAGACTCATCTTGCTCATCATACTCATCTTGGTTGGCGGTATCCAGTGGCGAGAAGGTAGTTATGTCTTTACTACACGAGACTGCCACCTGGTGTCTCTTCTTCTCTTCAGGCCGCTGGGGGGTGTCAGTCGGGTCTGACTCTGTTCTCAGAGTCTGATCTAACTGCGGTGTGGCAGCAGCACCCTCTACTAGCTGGGGTGTGCCTGCCGTCTGATCTAACTGTGGTGTGGCAGCAGCACCCTCTACTAGCTGGGGTGTGCCTGCCGTCTGGGTTGTAAAGTCCCCTACTGTCCGGTCAGCTGATGTGTTTAGCATATGCTGATTGCTCTCCGAACTAGGGCTACTGGGTGTACCCAGGACACAGTCATCTAGTCGGGAGGGTAATCTACGCTCCCTAGGAGCACGTGTCTTCCCTTCAGGGAAGGGGGGGGGGGGACCCTTTGAACCTACCTCGCTCTTTTGTGACATCCTATCTGGTTTAACTCCGGCTCGAAGGACCAAATTGTGCGGGAGCTTAGAGGACTGTATATAATTATCACCTTAGGGGGTGTGGTAGGATGCCTTAACTCTTAAACTAATTGTACCAAATACACAACTGAGTGAATAACTTAAAATGGAGTCACCTAAACTAGAAAGAGCGAGGAAACTGTTTGAAACATAATGCTTTTATATAAGCAAAAAGGGGAAAAAGGATACATACAAAATATTGTTATCACATTACACAAAGCCTAATTAAATACTATTACTAAATTTAGATGGGCGCCCAAATAGTTCTAATAAAGTGTTCTGGCCAAACGTTGCCGCGGTTACCACTGTGACAGAGGAACAATTCCCTCTGCAGGATGAGAGAGATGGAGGTGATGAGGAGTAGTAGACCGCTGCGTGTTGATGAGGGCGGGAAGACGCTGCCCGGTCCAATAGGCGCCACTAGTCTGCTCCTGCAGACCAGATGCTCCGCTGTGGTGGTCCGAGTGTCTCGCTCCGCTCCGTGGTGCTGCACGGCGCACGCCGACAGCTGCTGCAGACACGCTGGTCCCCTCTGTACCACAGGTTACTGCTATGGCTACTTCTCAGGACTAGTTGTGTCCCTTTACAGCGACACAGACCTTATCTAAATGTTCTCTGGTCTGTGTTATATATCGACTGATATGTCCAGTATAGAGCAGCTATCGAAGCATGAGCCGAAGCTACTTTAGGTATTAGCGCCGAGCTAGCTAGCTTCGGCTAACTGGTAACGATAGATGAGGAATACTATAGTCTGCTGTAATATGCTAATCCCAGACGTTTACTAAACATCAAATTAGCTGGGTACTAAAACTCACTCTCTCTTGGTGGTATAATGTCCGCTTGGTAAGCCACTTTACATACTTGGTCACCGTCAAACTATAACGTTAACGAGAGCAACGCCGTGTGTACGTCCGCTCTCTTCCGTGTCCGGTCAAGTTCAACGTCACAAGCTCATAGAGAGGAAGTGACGCAGATACGAGGGAACACTAAACCACCTCTGGCCCACTAGATGGCAGCACCGTCATATAACCTGAGATGCAATCAATAGGCAGACAGTGTAACATTATGTGGTAAATAATAACTTAACTCCCACATATTAACTTAAAGGGGGATTATTTTAGGTCTAATTTTACCTAATTGCAGACCCTTCAGCACAGTATTACTAGATATGATACTTACTACCACTACCTTTGTACTTAATATTCGGCCACCCAGTACACGGCATAAATATATTATCATAAACACTCTCACGTAGATGAAACGGATCCAACACAAATGTACAAAGTCGAAACAGGTCTTTATTTCTACACAGCGATGGTGTGTAGAACAAGCACTTAATCACTTAATTACATTTATGAATTGAAATAGTATGCACTTTTATGGCAAAGAGTATTCGTCGGTATATCAATAGAGAATGTCCAATCTCTGAAGGCGCAGGTGGTAAATATACGACCTGGAATAGTTAAGGAATAACAGCAATGATACTTTAATGATTATATACTAGATACACTAGAGGGGGTTAATCCGGTCGCTTGTAAGCCGACAGGAGTAGGAGGGGGGGGGGGGTAGAATCCGGCTGCCTCGTCCGGCCAAGGGTATCCCAGGTGAACCCACTGTAGTGCCGTTCAATGCGCCGGCGATCCTTGGACCACAGATGAAAGCAGGTGGACTCTTTGTGGGCCGGCTCTCTCCGGTCCACGGGGGAGAGACGTGAAGCGACCTCGTCTTGCAGAGCGTCTCCTCACCTTGCGTCCTCTCCAGGGGGGGGGGTTCCAACACACGGCAGTGTCGGGGGTCTTTATCCATGGAATAATCAAAGTATACAAAGCATAATCCGTGCCTGGGAAGGCGGGCTGTCGTCGGTAGAATAATCCGGTATACAGGTCCACTCGCTCGTCGGCTCTGGGGCTCCTCGGGTGCAGCTTCACATGGGGTCAACCACCCTGGGTAAGCAGCCAGTTCTCTGCCCGAAACGATGGGGTACTGACTACGGTAGTATTCTCACCGCACGAAGCACTATATATTAACAGACTATCATTAGCTTAATAGACTACGTCCAACTCGACGATATAGTGCCAAATATGACTATTCAAATATTAATATACACGATGTCTCAATACCGATGGTAGGCGAACTTGGCCTTACTCCCACACGTGGCGTCGCGGGGAGGCTTTACGTCTGTGACTCTATTGGAGGGTAAGAAACTGGACTGAAAAGAAAGTCCTACTTTAGTAGCGCAGTATATATACGCACTATGAACAAATAGTCCCATTAGTGGTGCGGTAGCCAGATTCCTACGCGGAACTAGGACTTGTTCGTACATGTGGAGCGGTACGTTTGAACTGGGTCTGAGGGGTATGGCAGCCTGGCACCAAGGTCTCGACCAATAGTAGAATGGAGACTATTATGGGATGTTCAGTAGGCTAGAATGGATATTCAATGCATATTGTACAAGGAATATACAATGGATATCAGGGAATATTAGAGAATATACAAATACAATTAAATATATATATATAAATAAATATATATATTCGGTTTAATCTGGCCCTTCACAACAGTATTCCTTTTCTTCTCCGTTGTTGCTGTTTCATGTGTAATATTGTAGGAATTGTATTTTTTACATAGGATAACATAGGGAGGTGAGGCGTGTGAATATCATGGAAAAGTGGGAGCTAGCATGGAGGGGGTGGTTCTGGGTCACTGGAACTAACCGCTGAGCCCGAGGTTGTGAGCCTAACTTGAAGAAACACCAGTGAAGGGGGGTGCCCACTTGATAACCCTGGTGATATGCTGGCTCTTGCTGCTTTTTATTTTTTTTGCTGGCTCTTGCTGCCCATCTATCTGCATGCTGGGTTGCGACGACCATTGGGTTTGTTCATTGAGCGTTTATCCTTATCATTAGGGCACAAGTATCTTGTGTTTTATTATAATATAAATAATGATTAGATTAAAGTAAACATTTATAAAGTCAGAATAAAGTCATAATGTTTAGAGATTAAAATCAACATTTATAAAGTCAGAATAAAGTCATAATGTTTAGAGATTAAAGTCAACATTTATAAAGTCAGACTAAAGTCATAATGTTTACAGATTAAAGTCAACACTTATAAAGTCATAATGTTTACAGATTAAAGTTAACATTTCCATACTTGTTTCCATGCAGTCCAAAGAGCTCTTCTCCTGGTCCAGCTGTGACGGTTTCATGCAGTCCACCAAACAGACAGACAGTTCTCTCAAACCAAGGTGTGAGAGGCTATGAGGGGTGGTCATATTCAGACCTAACTTGGGGGAAGATAAGGAAAGAAATATCAGTACATTTTACATTTCAGTTGAAATTCATTAGGAACACAGAAATCCAAGCAAGAACCACCAGTCCTTAACCAGCTATACAGGTAGCGCTCTTTTCCAAGGCTAACAGGACGATTTTCATAAGAACTGAAAAACACATGGGTGTATATAGACAGATTGATTGATTGAAAACTTTATTAACAGATTGCAGAATGGGTACAGTACAGTACAGCTCAATACATACAATTGTTAAGGGGATGCAGACCAGAGAAAGACTTTCGTCTTGTTTACATCAGGGTCCCCCATTTTCAATTCATCATAACATATATGACATACATGACAGTACTGCTACATCTATACATTTATGACATACCGGATTTGCAAATACAGTACCGTTTGTGATACAAAAAGAGTCCAGAAAAGAGTATATACATTTGACGTAGAAACTGTACATTGGAGGAGGTTTGGTAGGTGTGGTGGGGTTGGGGGGGACTGTACATTGGAGGCAGTTGGGGGGGGGGGGGGGGGGGTTGGGTAGGAGGGGTGAGTGGGTGGGGGGCACTGTACGCAAAACAGATGCACTGCTATAGTTCTGATCTATGAATATAAGCCTATGATATTGCATTTAATTTGACTGTGTGGCTCAGCGGAGTAACAACACAATCATCAAATTTGCTGACGACACAGTAGTGGTAGGCCTGATCTCTGCAAACGACGAGAGGGCCTACCTGGAAGAGGTCAAGGTCCTGGCGGGATGGTGCCAGGAGAACAGCCTCTCCCTGAACGTCAGCAAAACAAAGGAGATGATTGTGGACTTTAGGAGGTCAGGGGTCAGGGACTACAGCCCCCTCAGCATCGACGGGGCACCGGTTGAGAGAGTGAACAGTTTTAAGTACCTCAGAGCTAGGGCTGGGCGATATGACGATATTATATAAATATCGGGTACAGTTCATTAACAATACACTTTTTTAACGTATCGTGGATATCGTGATGTTTTGCCCAAGAGGATTGTGTCGCGTCAATCTGGTCCACCCCGTTCAAACTTTTGAACAACGCCGCTCCCACACACACATTACTGCATCAAAGTTAGTACTTATGATTAACAAAGGCATTCGTTTTGTGGCATCAACATTATATAGTTACACGTTATATAGTTACACATCAGCGTATTTACCCAAACATAGCAACGTCCGATGACGACACATAGATAGCAAGCGTTACTGTTCATATCTCAGTCCGTGCCGAGTTGTGCGTGCCCATTCTGCTGTCTGTTAATAAAGTTTTCAATCAGACAGATGTATGGAACGGCTTTTATTATAACATTTGTTGCAGTAAAATCATTATGCCTCGTTGTTATGCTGCGGTGCGCTAGTAATCACTCGTCGGCTGCGGTGAGCTGTTGTTGTCGTTGAGCTGAGCTCTCGTTAAAATCAAAGGAGGGCATTCAGGAATGTAAAAAAAGAATAGCGCTGCTTGCCGATTGGTGCTAAGAACAGCAGGGCGGGTACAAGCGGTGTGACGTAATTGGCAGACTCGACTGTCAATCAAAATTATTCTGTTGCCGGCTGAATGATTGAATGAATGAACGTTATTAACGATTGCAGAATGGGTACAATACAGTACAGCTCAATACAACAACAGTGGACTGACTGGAGGATGAAGACCAGAAAAAGACTTTCGGCTTTTTTACATAAGGGTCCTCCATTTTCAATTCATCAAAACATTTAGAGACATACAAATATACAGTAGTTTCATAAAAATGCTAAAATCCTATTGATTGAATGATTGATTGATTGATTTAAAACTTTATTAACATATTGCAGAATGGGTACAGTACAGCTCAATACATACAATTGTTAAGGGGATGCAGACCAGAGAAAGACTTTCGTCTTGTTTACATCAGGGTCCCCCATTTTCAATTCATCATATTTCATATCTAAATCATATAATATCTTATTGCTAAATATATGCAATATATAATCTAATAATCCAATAATCTAAATCTAATATATAATATAAAAATGCTAAATGCATGGGTATTTTATTTTGTCTTTAATGTTAGCTTGCAAACTCAAATACTGTCTTGGTAAGCCTCATAATGAATTGTTTGGGGAAAAAAAGAAAAACATCGTGATGCGTATCGTGTATCGCCGAAAGGTCAGAAAATATCGTGATATCATATTTAGGCCATATCGCCCAGCCCTACTCAGAGCCCACATATCCGAGGACTTGACATGGACCACACACATTGACAGTGTTGTGAAGAAGGCACGACAACGCCTCTACTTCCTCAGGCGCCTAAGGCATAATAAAAAATATTGTTGGTTTCCTGTTGGTTGTCAGTTTGGCCATGGGTATTTTATTCTTTCCCACGCCGACTATGGATAGGGAATTTCTTTATTTAATTAAAATGTTCACAACAACATGGATGCATGTACTCTGCCAGCATGTTTAATATCCATTATTTTTGTTAGGCCTAAGGAAGTTCCAAGTCAGTCAGAAGATCCTTAAGAACTTCTACTCATGTACAATAGAGAGCATCCTGACTGGCAACATCACCTCCTGGTTTGGGAATAGCACTGCACAAGACCGAAGCAGACTACAGAGAGTGACACATTCAGCCGAACGCACAATTGGAGGGGGGCTTCCCACCCTCCAGAACATTTACAACAAGCGGTGCAGGGGTAAGGCTAAGAGAATCATCAAGGACTCCAGCCACCCAAACAACTGCCTCTTTGAACTGCTGCGGTCAGGCAAGCGTTACCGGAGTCTCAAGGCAAGCACAGAAAGACTCAGAAGAAGCTTCTATCCCCAGGCCATCAGGCTGCTCAACGAACAATAAACACTATGCAACAACCATCAAATGCACACAGCACACACATCCACACACTCACTTTAAACAAACAACACACTGCAGCACCCACTCTCCACACTTTAGATCACCTAAACACTTTATATTTATTGGTAAAGGATTTGCACTACAACTCGTACACCTTACTGTAAATTGTACCTCATCCCATTTCTGCTTTGCACTATATAGTATTGTATATTAGTACATTGCATAGTATATTGTATATTGTATGGTAACTCAGTTACTTCTATTCTGCATCGGACATTGTACATATGTCTATACTGAACACTGTGACCTCTATTTTACTTCTATTTATCCATCTATGCTATACTATTTTATTTCATACTTATCTTGCACAGTCTGTGGAGCGTAACAGTAGGAAGCATTTTGTATAAAAGTATTCTGTACTTCTGTATGACAACTATTAAAGAAACTTGAAACTTGATGCAAAACTTCTGATTGGTTATTGATGGAGGCAGCTGTTGTTTTTGGCCAATCAGATGTTTTTGTCTTCCAAGACGGTGTTTCCAGGCTCGCATTGAACAAATTAAGACCACGTCCTCGTCAGAAAGTACACTACATTAAATGAAAATACAACTAAATGCAATATCGTGGACATCTACAGAAGATTGAAAAATAATTGTTTGGTAAACTGTAGGGGTGTCAGGGTACACATATCCGTACCGAACCGTTTCACTTCAGTACGGCTGTGTACCGAACGAATACAACGGTACGTTAACCACTAACGAACACGCGTGCAGAAATGTTTTTTACGTGCAGAATTTAATTCAAAACTCCAAGTTCACCCCTTCCCAAAATATAATTTGCGCAAAGGGCCGGTTGTTCATTGAAATTAACAATTATTAATTTCAATATAGAATATTCGTTGACAGCCCTACAAGTACAATTAGTTACTAGTGCACACTACATCACCCCTGAGTGGAACACGGAAAGGCAAACTTTCCCCCACTGTACCGAAAACCCGTACCGAACCGTGACTTCAAAACCGAGGTACGTACCGAACCGTGGTTTTTGTGGAAACTGTAAATAATACAACTTTACCATGGACTCCTAAGCCAAGCTAAGCTAGGATAATGTACATCAGATAAACAGATGAGAAACACTGCTAAGATAACGTTAGTTCTGGATTTTGCTAATAATAATATAAAAGAACAGCTGGATAACAGATTTCTACCACTACTGAACACGCCCGGATAACTGTCAGATCCTCCTCACCTCCACACCGCTTGGTAAGGACTGGAGCGCTTTCAAAACACCAGGCCACAGCAACAGCAAGCAAGCTGGCACCAACATTACTAGGTCAACAATGTGTGTGTCTGTGTGCCCGTCTGCCAGTTCTTCATGCCAGTGGCCATCAGGCTCCACAACCGGGGGCACGGACTGCTGCCAGCAGCTGGAGAACTAACGGCTGCAGAACTTGAGAACTATTAGAATTAGGAATGTCTGACTCTTAACCACTAAACCCTGCATGGACTATAACGCATATTATGACCGATAGGTACCGACCATCATCTGCACCTTTGTGTATACTGTTTACTATTAGTAATGCTTTATATTGCCTATATTTATTGTAATTTATATTATGACCAATAGGGTATACAGACTCATGCAACTCCGTGTATATACGGTTTATTTTATTAAAAAAAGATTATAGTCAGATTAAATTAGTTTTATTGCCTAGTATATTTATTGCTCTCCTATTACCCTGACCATACCTGTACCCCCCCCCCCCCCTGCTGCTATGACGACTGAATCTCCCCAAGAGGATCACTAAAGGAATCTCCTGTCCAGTCCAGAGGATATAATGTTGTCTCCTCTGACCTGTTTGCTGCCATCTCCTCCATCCCAACCTCGTCCTAGAAGCATTAGCATAGCATAGCGTCTCAAGTATAGTCGAAACAGTGGCTGAAACGCTCAACAGTTGAGATGTTCGGTCATTATTAGTAACGAGCTGAATAAACGCACATTTCTCTCTATACATAGAGTCGCACCAGTTTCTCATCTAACGTCACATATTCTCCCAAACTCATAACGTGGTAGGAACGTAGCATTAGCATTAGCATAGCAGCTTAGCTGTGTTAGCTGGTCCAGCTACGTCTGGTCAAGGCCCAGTCTGTATGGAAAAGTGGCAGAAACGCCCAACAGGTCAGATGTGCGGTCAGTAGATGAATAAAAGCAGATTTTACTGTAACAAAACGGAAAGGTCGATATTAACCTAATGTACCTTTGTTTACCTGAACGACGAGACTCCAGAAAGTACGTGTGGTGTAGTCGCGTGATTTTTAAACGTAGCTTATGTGTGCGAAGACGCTCTCTGATTGGCTAGCCGCGTACAGCGAAGACCCCCTCTGATTGGTTTAGCGCCGAAGTGTCTCTTCCGCCTTGTACATATATTCTCTGCTTGATTGATTGATTGATTGATTGATTGAAAAACTTTATTAACAGATTGCAGAATGGGTACAATACAGTACAGCTCAATACACACAATTGTTAAGGGGATGCAGACCAGAGAAAGACTTTCGTCTTGTTTACATCAGGGTCCCCCATTTTCAATTCATCTGGACATATATGACATACATGACATACAGATAGTCAGTACTGCTACATCTATACATTTATGACATACCAGATTTGCAAATACAGTACTGTTTGTGATACAGAAGGAGTCAGGAAAAGGGAGTATATACATTTGACGTAGAAACTGTACATTGGAGGAGGTTGGGTGGGGGGGGGGGCACACTGTATATACAAGCAAAACTGTACATTGAGGGGGGGGGGGGGGACACTGTACAAACAAACAAAATTGTACATTGGACTATTGACAAAACCATACTAGGTAAATGACTGTACATTGGAGGGGGTTGGGTTAGGATATTTACAGGGGCCAGTGTTGAATTGCAGTCTCCCGTAGGTGTCCCTTGAGAGAGGTTTTGAAAGTGGGTAGTGATCCACATTCCTTTACAGCTTTGGGTAGGGCGTTCCACATTGATGTGGCATAATTGCGAAACGTGTTTAGTCCCTTATTTGAGCCGAATCTGGGTTTAACATGATTTGTGGAGCTCCCTCTGGTGTTGTGATCGTGGTATTCACTGACCTTTGGGAAGTATTTTGACATGTACATGGGTACCTTGGTCGTGTAGTGTATCTTGTAGACCAGGCCCATTGCAAGTTGCTGTACTCTGTCGTCTACTCTAAGCCATCCTAGGTTGTCAAAGTGGGCAGGGGTGAGGTGGGTTCTAGGAGTAAGGTCAAGCAGTAGTCTGACCAGTTTGTTTTGAGATGTTTGTAATTTTGTTTTTAGCGCCTTTGAGGTGCTTTGGTACCATGAGGTGCAAGCATAGTCGTAGTACCCCTGAATGAGTGCTCCTGCCAGAGTCTTCAGGGTATTCTTGTTTACCAGAGAGGAGATCCGGTACAAGAATCGAGTTTGTTGGTTGACTTTTTTTATTACATTGGATGCCATTTTGTCACAGGAGAGATTAGCCTCTAGGATGGAACCCAGGTAGGTAATTTCATCTTTCCTTGTGACAATATTGTCACCCACTGTAACTGAGAAGCCGTCGGTCTTGCTGAGTTTGTTATTTGAACCGAAGAGAATGGACTCTGTTTTGCCCATGTGTAATGATAGTTTGTTATCAGAGAGCCATATGCAGATTCTGCCTAGTTCCGAGCTGAGGGTTTTTTCAACCTGTAACTTGTTCTTGTCAGAGACCAGCAGGGCTGAGTCATCCGCAAACAGGAACAAGTTGCAGTCACAAGCTGACGACATGTCATTTGCATAAATTAGGAACAGTAGCGGTCCTAGTATGCTTCCTTGTAGAACACCACAGCTCACTGTGAGGGGGGGGGATAGGGTACCGTTTACCTCCACCATCTGTTCCCTCCCCTCAAGGTAGGATTGCATCCAGCTCACTGATAGACTATCAAAACCAATTGCTTTTAGCTTGGCAATCAGAATGGAGTGATTGACCGTGTCAAAGGCCTTTTGTAGGTCCAGCATGACCATGCCGCAGTATTTGCCTGCGTCCACCTCTTGTTTGATGTGGTCATTCAAATAGAGAAGGCATGTGTCAGTGGAGTGGGATGTTCTGAAGCCAGATTGGAATTCGTAGATTCGATTTTTTTCCGCTAGGTACTTTTCGACCTGTTCGTAGACTATTTTTTCCATGACTTTCGAGATGGAGGTGAGAATAGAAACAGGGCGGTAGTTGCCTGGGTCTAATTTGCTGCCCTTTTTGTGCAGAGGGGTCACCCTCGCAATTTTGAAGTCCTTGGGGACGTGTCCCTGTTTTATGGAGAGGTTTATTATGTGTGTGATGATTGGGGTGATGGCGGCTGCTGAGTCTCTGAGGAATTTGGAAGGGATGTTGTCGTGGCCAGTGGCCTTGTTAGGTTGGAGGGCGCTCAGTTTATTGAGTACCTCATCTGTTGTTACCATTTCCAGCTTGAAGTCGTCCTTGCGGACCCCTAGGTTTTTGTAGTAAGCTACTATGTGTTCTACCCCATAAAGCCCTGAGTGGGAGGGTAGTTTGTTTACCAGTGTTGTGGCTATGTTTGTGAAGAAAATGTTTAAGTAATTGGCTACATCCAGCTTGTCTGTGATGAGCGTGTTGTCAGTTTTTATGTTTATGTTTGAGAATCTGGTTTTAAGTTTTTTACTGCATCCTAGTTGATTATTGAGTAATTTCACGTGGTTTGTTTTTGTTTTCCTCAGTTTTGTCATTGATGAAATTCTTTTTTGCAGTTTTGATCATGGAGTTTACGTCGTTTCTTAGTCTGTTTCTTTCTAGTTTGAGTTCAGTCACGTGGGCTTGGAGTTCACTGCTCGTGCTTTTAGTAAGCTTTGACTGACTTTTACGAAACTCAGAGCATTTTTTGTCTCTGGTTTTCATAGCGGCCAGTATTTCGGAGTGCATCCACGGCTCAGCGCGATTTTTTACCCTGGTGGTTCTTAGGGGGGCCATGTCGTTTAGTATTGTTGAGAATTTGGTTTTGAAACCAAGCCATGTTTCTTCAACCAGTGTACCATTGAGTTCATCTGACCAGTCCAGACTCTCCAGTTCAAGGTTGAAGGCCTCGCTAGAGTAGGTTTTTAGGTCTCTAGATGTGACTGTTTTGTGGCAGCCAGCCTTTTGTTTTAGTTTTTTGCGGGTACAGCATATCATATAATGATCACTTAACCCGCATGCTATAACCCCTTTATTGGAGATCTTGGACTTGTCGGAGGTCAGAATGAGGTCAATGGTAGTCTGAGTTGATTCACATACACGTGTGGGTTGGGTGATTAGCTGGCTGAGGCCGTGCAGATCACAAAACCTACTGAATGACTTGAAGACGGGTGCATCTTTTCGTTGCATATCCGTGTTCCAGTCTCCAATAAGAATTTTGTCTACATCCTCAACTCCAGCTAAACACCCATCCAGTGTATCATAAAAGCCACTATGATCTGGCGGCCTGTAGACTGTGCCAACCAGTAGGGATTTCGCCCTTTCGAATAGGATTTCCACCCATACAGTTTCAATTGATTTATGATTCAGGTCATTTCTGTTGATGAATTTGGTGTCCTTGTGTATGTACACACAGACACCACCTCCATGTTTGTTTCTATCATTCCTGATTATTGAGTAGTTCTCAATCTCTATCTCTGGATCTTTTACAGAATCGTCAAGCTTAGTTTCTGAGAAGCACAGTATGTTTGCCTTACCATTTATGAATAATTGTTTGATTTCATCCAATTTGTTTTTTAAGCTGTTAATGTTAATGTGAAAAATGTTCAGTCCATTGGCGTTGGTTATTTCATTGATGTTGGCAGGTTCGAAGTATTGTTCGTTTGTGATCTGTTCCACTGTGTGGGGCTGGGGGGCTTTGTTGTTGTGGGTGGGAAGGGGGGAGGGGGGGGTCGGGTCCCGCGCCGTGCTGGAACAACAAAGAAGGGGGGAGGGGGGGTCGGGTCCCGCGCCGTGCTGGAACAACAAAGGACTCGTTCCTGGATGTTTTCGTTGTTAGCTCTGCTAGCTAGCCGGCTATCGGGCGTCGAGATGTTTAAATCCCGCGTCGAGTTGGTCGTCATGGTTTCGACCCTCGGTTCACCTCCTCTCGTCTTTGCCTCACGTGTGCTTGTCTGCTGCGGCGTCATTGGGGGAGAATCGCCGCCCGCGCTTTGGATGTAGCCACAGGTTGCGTTGTTGATGTTGTTGTTGGTCGCGATGGGAACCTCCATCGCTTCTTGCGTTGCCAGACCAAGTCTTCTAGCCTGAGTTCTGGTCATAACCGGGCCTGGGTTTAGATGAATGTCTCCCGAAAGTAGCAGAACCAGGATGATCATGGTCCTACGGTCCAATCTGCCAGTCGGGGGTAAGTTTTTCCGTACAGGGCTCGCTGTTAGTAGCGTGTGTATAGCCGCTGTTCCGACGTCTATGTGTTTCTTTTCCGAGCCATTGAGAAGGTAGAAGTCACTGTGGGTCTCGTTAAAAGTTCAAAGTGGTTATGCTTTGGCCCTCTTTCGAAGTGGATGCCTAGAGTTAGGGTTAAGGTCAGGCCTGTACTGGCCATCTGGCCGTTATGATTCGAAAATATATATATATATATTATGTATACATATTTTTTTTTTAACTTTTATTTTTTTTTAACGACCAGACCCACTACTAGGCTGGGACGGCTGGCCTAGCTGCCCATAGGTACTGACTGACACTGGGCTGGCCCAATCACATATCTTACTAAGCACCCCCCCACCAGTCGTGCAGGTACATGACTGAGAGGGGGGCTGGTACATGACTGAGATTGATTGATTGATTGGAAGCAAAACTGTACATTGGAATATTGACAAAACCATACTTGGTCATTTACTGTACATTGGAGGGGGTTGGGTTAGGACATTTACAGGGGCCAGTTTCGAATTGCAGTCTCATGGGGCTGTGGTACATGACTGAGAAGGGGCTGTGGTACATGACTGAGAGGGGGCTGGTACATGACTGAGAGGGGGCTGTGGTACATGACTGAGAGGGGGCTGGTACATGACTGAGAGGGGGCTGGTATACAGGACTGAGAGGGGGGCTGGTATACATTACTGAGAGGGGGCTGGCTGGTACATGACTGAGAGGGGGCTGGCTGGTACATGACTGAGAGGGGGCTGGCTGGTACATGACTGAGGAAGCTGGCTGGTACATGACTGAGAGGGGGCTGGTACCATGTATTGGTACTGACTAACACTGGGCTGGTCCAATCACATCTCTTACTAAGCACCCCCCCCCCCCCCCCCGCCAGTCGTGTGGTACATGATTATTGATTATTCATTACAGGATTATTGTTAGACAGTATAGTTTAGAAATTGGCTTGTAATTATTGAGATAACTTCTATCTTCACCATTATGTAAAGGAATGAGTCATGACTTTCAAAAACCTACAAACTATGCCAGATTAAATGATTAAATAGGTGTTATTTACTCTGTAATCAATGGAGCAGATAGATTTAGAAAAATTATCAAAGTTCTCCTCTTATAAATGGCTTGCACTGCCTCAATAACAGTAGGAGAGAAAGGCTGTACAGCTTACAGAGAAAAATTACTTATTGGGTGCACACTATCATTAATAAGAAGGGACCCTGTGTTTTCATGTTCAAATACATGACCAGCAGACCAGAAGCAAAATGTGTATTAAAGGCTAAGCTCTCTCAGATAGGACTCCCTGGAAGAAGAGATCTTGTATCTCAATGGGACATTCCTGGATAAATAAAAATATTAAACAGTCAAGTCAAGAGTTTTATTTGTCATGATATACAAGTATACAATGAAATGCGGGGGGTCTTGCCCACAACGATGTGCATAATACAATAGTAATATATAATAGAATCCAATAGAACGACATTGTGCAATAAAACAAGTAAACAGAGTAGGGCATATCGGTATATGTACATGAGTTATTTATAGAGCATGGTAGGACATGCTAGGTCCTGTGGTAGTGCAATACACTGTTAGCTACGGATGAGGCACTGGATCTTTATGTACATGCTATATTATTATATTATATACAGTCAACCTCACACCAGCAATAACGACCATCTATGACTGAAATTGTTTCAATACTCTGGCTAGTGGCTACTGACTGTAGATCTGAGATAAAGGATCAACCGCAAGGGGGAGCTAGTTTACCGGACATTCTGCTCATATTCAGAATGATGTTACTGCATCAAGTCATGGACTTTTAACCCAATACTTCTGTTATAATCTAGAAGACTAAGAAATTAGTAATTGGTGTGACAAATAACTGTGCTGTCTGAAAGAGGATTGCAGTGTAACTTTGATTCAAAATCATCAGATAGATTTTATTTATATTTTCACAAAATTATAGCGTAACATGAATTGATGTTGTGAGCTCCCCTCCATCCAGGATATATACAACATCATATATAATGGGTTAACCCTAACATCTGTGGTTGTCCCCTCCATCCAGGATATATACAACATAATATATAATGGGCTAACCCTAACATCTGTGGTTGTTCCCTCCATCCAGGATATATACAACATAATATATAATGGGTTAACCCTAACATCTGTGGTTGTTCCCTCCATCCAGGATATACACAACATAATATATAATGGGTTAACCCTAACATCTGTGGTTGTTCCCTCCATCCAGGATATATACAACATAATATATAATGGGCTAACCCTAACATCTGTGGTTGTCCCCTCCATCCAGGATATATACAACATACTATATAATGGGTTAACCCTAACATCTGTGGTTGTCCCCTCCATCCAGGATATATATAACAGACGGTGTGTCAGCAAAGCCAGCAGGATTATTAAGGACCCCAGGCATCCCAACCACAAACTGTTTCAGCTGTTGTCATAAGGCCCGGACCAGCAGACTCAGGAACAGTTATTTTCGGCTTGTGACTAAGGAAGAATCTGTGCTATTCTATCGCTGAGAGAAAGGCTGTAGTTTACAGAGAAATATGACTTATTGGGTGCACACTATCATTAATAAGAAGGGACCCTGTGTTTACATGTTCAAATACATGACCAGCAGAAGCAACATGCTTATTAAAGGCTAATCTCTTTCATGTCAGATATTAAACAGTCAACCTCACACCAGCAATAACGACCATCTATGACTGGAATTGTTTCAATACTCTGGCTAGTGGCTAGTAGTGACTGTAGATCTGAGATAAAGGAACAACCACAAGGGGGAGCCAGTTTACCTGACATATTCTGCTCTTATGTAGGGTAATGATGTTACTGCATCAAGTCATGGGATTTTAACCAAAGACTTCTGTTATAAACTAGAAGAAAATTGTAATTGGTGTGACCAATGTGAAAATAGTTACCACAAGCAGGGTTTATCACTCAAAAAGTAATTTTATAGGTACCTTTCTGATTAAATATTTTGCCACAAACTGGACAGCTAAATGGTCTACAATATGACTTCTTGTGCATTTTCACATTCCCTTTATCTCTGAACCCGTTCCAACTAATTAAACAACTACAGAGTTTCTCTCCAGTATGACTTCCCATGTGTCTTTTCAGAACCCCTTTATCACTGAACCATTTCCACAAACTTAAACGTCAGGGTTTATCGCCTGTATGACTTCTCATGTGAGTCTTCAAATGTCCTTTCCGTCTGAATCCTTTTCCACAAACTGAACAACTAAATGGTTTCTCCCCCGTATGAGTCATCACGTGTCTCTCTAGATCTCTTTTCTCACTGAACCCTTTTGCACAAACTGAACAACTAAATGGTTTCTCTCCTGTATGAGTCTTCATGTGTCTGTTCAGATCTCTTTTCTCACTGAACCCTTTTGCGCAAACTGAACAAATAAATGGTTTCTCTCCTGTATGACTTCTCATGTGAGTCTTCAAATTTCCTTTCCGTCTGAACCCTTTTCTGCAAACTGAACAACTAAATGGTTTCTCTCCCGTATGAGTCATCACGTGTCTCTCTAGATCTCTTTTCTCACTGAACCCTTTTGCGCAAACTGAACAACTAAATGGTTTCTCTCCTGTATGAGTCTTCATGTGTCTGTTCAGATCTCTTTTCTCACTGAACCCTTTTGCGCAAACTGAACAAATAAATGGTTTCTCTCCTGTATGACTTCTCATGTGAGTCTTCAAATTTCCTTTCTGTCTGAACCCTTTTCTGCAAACTGAACAACTAAATGGTTTCTCTCCCGTATGAGTCACCACGTGTCTCTGTAGATCTCTTTTCTCTGAACAACTAAATGTTTTCTCTCCTGTATGAGTCTTCATGTGTCCCTCTAGATGTCTTTTCTCACTGAACCCTTTTGCGCAAACTGAACAAATAAATGGTTTATCTCCTGTATGAGTTCTAATGTGGGTCTTCAAATTTCCTTTCTGTCTGAACCCTTTTGCGCAAACTGAACAACTAAATAGTTTCTGTCCTGTATGAGACAAACTTAATGTTTTTTGTTTCTTGTTTGATATTAGCATCTTTAAACCTGACTGAGGTTCCCCACTCTCCTTCCAATCATCACTGTCCTCAGTCTCAGAACAGTCTGAAGAGAGAAGCTGGCCATCTCTAGTTGGTTCTAAATCACCAGCTGGATCTAAGTTACTGGCTGGTTCTGATACTCCACAGTTCTCTCCATCAGGTTCTGTTTTCATCTGTTCAGTTGAGGTGCTGGGTAAAGAGTAAGCTTCTCTGTTTTTCTCCATCTGGGTTTGAAGAGGCTGGAAGGACAGAGCGTTCTCTTGACCATCTTCACATTTCACTGGGTCTACTGTGATCTTGGAGAGATCTGCTTCTTCCAGCCCTTGATGTAGTTCCTCTTTAATCTGTAGGAGCTCTGGGTCCTGGGTTTGGCTGAGCAGTGAGGACAGAGTATTCTCTCCGTCATGTTCATATTTCACAGGGTGTAAGGTCATCTTGGAGCCATCAGCCTCCTCTAGATCTTGAAATAGTTCCTCCTGTTCCTCTTTAATCTGTAGGGACTCTGGGTCGTGGGTTTGGTTAAACCATGAGGACTGAGGTTTCTCATCATCATGTTCTCTCTTCACAGGGACAGGATTGGACGTCAACTTCAAGATATCAGCCTCCTCCAGACCTTGAAGCTGCTCTCCCCCCTGACTGCTCCAGAGTTCCTCCTGTTCCTCTTTCATCTGTAGGGGCTCTGGCTCCTCCTGGCTCAGACTGGGGCTCCTCTCCTGCTGCTCAGGGGGGACCTCCTCTTCACAGACAGAGAGCTGCAGGGAGGAATAATAATAATATGAATAACAAACATTAAGATGCAGTAGATAACTTTTCACTATTTAAGTAAGACCCTGCAACTGAGAGTAGAAACACAAGTGTTTTCAATCAATTACTACTTGGCTACAAAATGTGCCTATTTAATACAGTGAGGACATGTCCTCATCACGCTGTCAATCACAACTTGGAGGTTGATCAGATGTTGTCAGGAGGTGAGAATGTAAACAAACAGAGTGAGACTTGAGGTTCTCCAAACTAAACAGGGTAACTGTGGATAGCTGAAATACTTTGGATTGTTAGCTTGACCAATAACCTTTTACTTGAGTTGGGGCACTCCTACACTGTAGGACTCAAATTAAAGCTGAAATTCTGCACTTGAAGCACACCTTGATTTCATTTGAAGTCCATTGTGGTGGTGTACAGAGCCAGAATTGTGAAAATTTTGTCAATATCAAGCGGGCAGAAACGTTTTTAACTAGAACTTGATGACTGTATACTTCTTTTGCAAACCAAAACAACATACTTTATACTTATAGCACATGCATGAGCCTGGTCTCTTTTGAAAGATGACATTCTGAAGTTTCTGATTCCAGAAAAAGAATTCACTTTTAGTGCTAACGTAATAGAGTAACATAGGTCTGAGCTTGAGTTGTAGAAAAACTTGTTACTCAAGTTTTTCTGTAGTAGTTAGTAGTCCAAAGGTAGTATTTCCCCAGAAGGTGGTAGGGCTTACAAATCCAGAGGGGGTCATAGCCTGAAGCCTTATGTAGTACATATCCAAATTTCGTAAAGATACTCGGAAATTAGTGATTAGGAGTGATTTTGGTAAACTGTGTACAAAGAAAAACTCAGTTTTCTCATAGACTTCAATTAATTTGGCTTCCTGTTAAACAATTTAGTTGTTCACCTAGATCCCTGATTCACACATACCCACATGGGGTATCATTGGAAGCCACACTCATTGGCTACAACTAGGGATGCCCCGATCGATCGGCCGATAATCAGTATAAATATGCGACCGGTGATCGGTGATAATGCTTTATTTTCGCCGATCGTCAAAACCGATCTCACTCGCTGAGTTCTGTCTCAGACACCGGGTGGTGCTGCGTCTGCTCCTCCCTCCAGCCCCTCCCACACGCATGTAAACACGGGTCTAGTCTAGTCTAGTGCGACGGGAGGACGGCGTCTCCCTGAGCTAACGTTAGCTACCGTTACAAAATGACCCAGTCAACTATTCACTTTTAGTTTAATACATGATGAGGCATTGTCTAACCGAACGGTATCTAGCCGGCTAGCTACTGATAGCTCCTGATATCAACAAATGCTCCAGCAATAGTCTAATAGAGACGTGTATGATACCCGTTAGCTCACGTTAGCGCAAGTTAGTTCACTGTTCAAAACGAAATGTCCCATTGAACTAAAATATACTAAATATTAACGTTATATATCCGGCTAGCAGTAGCTACAGATAGCTCCTTATATCAATGTCTTATAACACTGATTCAACGCGTATTCGAGCTGAGGGCATGTTGAATGTGATATGACCAAAGCACAGTAACGTTATACCAATAGGGCTAGCTGCAGCGCAGGAGAATCCTGGCCGTAGCTCGAGGCTACTCGAGTATAGGGTCAGCTGCAGCTCCGGAGAATCCTGGCCGTAGCTGGAGGCTACTCGAGTACACACAGACAGTGGAGCTTGTTGCGTGGTGGCGATGTCTCGCAGATAATACAAATACAAGTCTAATTATATAATATATATATTTTATAAAAAAAATATATATATATATATAAAATAATTAAAAAAAAATGTAATCAAAAACTATCGGTATCGGATCGGTATCGGCCGATATGGCTCACGACGATCGGTGATCAGTATCGGTGGCAAAAAACGTGATCGGGGCATCCCTAGCTACAATGATCCACAATCATTTTCGAGATCGGATTTAGGTTGACGGAACTACTGCAGCCTGAGTCGGGAGTGGTATTTTGCACAATACCGTGTACTTTGCACAAGCCTCAAATACTGGCATGTAACTCGAGAACCGATGAACGGATTTTGTCGGATCGCTATCGACAGGCAACAAATAAGCCTTCAATTCGATATATATATATTGTATTACAAAATATGCACACCTGAGCCACTAGGGGTCGCCAAAGTGCCGGTTGCAAAAAGTCTGAAAAACTTCCCGCCGGCAGGCTGTTGCAGGCTAAGAGGTTGGTTTCTGACTATATCAGCTTCATACCCCCTTCTGTCTGGCCTGCAGTGCTGAACCTTACCTGCTCTGCCCTGAACCAATTCTGAGTGGTTCCTCCTGCCCTCCGGGGGCATATGGCCCTGAGCCATTGTCTTGCATGGCATCCTGTATACATACGCTTGCAGTAGTTCTTAGTTCCATCTATTACTCAATTTCACAATTTTCTTATATACTTTGATTCTACTGTCACCATGTATGCATATGCTCACTACCAGGGTTTCCGTTAGAAAAAATTGTTGCCGGCCTCAGTGTCCGGTAGATTTCAATCTACCGGTCAAATGAGAGAAATTCCGGTCAGAGTTTATTGAGCTTAAAAACAATTGATAGGCAAAAGAATGACAACAAAACAAAAGAATGACATCATCAAGGCATGTAGATTTATAATATTTTTACTTAAAACTAGGCTACTTTTGCGTATATAGTCATTATATTCCAAATAAAATAAGTCCCGAGACTCCGTGCTGCTGCCGACTTTAAATCAAATAGGTGTATGTGGGCAGTCGCCCGACATTAATAAACAGCAGTCTGTTATAATCACATTTTTATGAGCTAACGAATTCCGTTATATTGGACATTTGTATTAATTATATCAAGCGAAGAACTGGGAAATTTGGCAGAGAGAGACGGCAACATTATCGTGGGTTTGCGTGACGACTCTCTCTCTCTCCACCTCCCAACGACTTATTTGCGAGAGTATGTCGATGCAGAGCAGCAGATTCAGCTGTTTTCTGGCTCTATCTGGGGACCGCTCAGCAGCGCCCCCCACCCAACAGGTGAATTGCCAATGGCTGAATTGGAGTACTGCACTGTGCCGTTGCTGCTCCGGCTCTGCAGCTGCACATGCACTCGCAGACCCAGCACTAAGCTCTCGCTGACAACGTCGTTGTCATTATTAGAAGCAACGATGAAACAAATGTAATGATTGTTTCGTTCATCGCATAGGCTATTTAATTTGAGCCTATTTTAATACAATTCAAATAATCAAATTGTGCTTAGAGGGAATTATTTTCACCGGACATTAAGACCGGAGAGATTAAATATGTCGGACTTCAACAGATTTTGCCGGTCAAATACCGGTAATTACCGGCTAACGGAAACGCTGCTCACTACATGTATTTATTGCTCCATCTCTGCCCACTACAAACATGGGACCTCTCTAACCCCTGTCCCCATCTCTCTGAGTGGTTGTCTCGTAGTGTTGACCAAGGTGGTGTCTTGGCCAAGATTGCAGTGACTGTTCTACGTGCACCACAGAGGCCATGGATCAGCTTCTTACAGTCTTCTGTCCGTGGTCTGTTAACGTGGTTTAGACGTTGAGTTCATTGCTGGGTTAAGTACTTCTATTCTATTCACATAATATGCTTACTACATATATCTATTCTATTCACATATGCTTACCACATCTATTATCTATTGCTATGTCCGCCCATCACAATCACGCAAACTGTCTAACGCCTGTCCCGTCTCCCTGTGAATGGCTGTCTCATGGTGATGACCGGAATGGCGGACGTCCCGTGATGATGACCGTGAGGATGCGACCCTCTCTGCGCCGCCCCCATGCCTCAAATAGATCCGCCATCAGCTCTAATTTTCAATCTTTTAAAATGTTCAGTTGCTATTGCATGCACTTATCTGTGTTTCATTACACATGTGTGCATGCTTACCATGTGTATCACCTGTTTTATTGCAACACTAATATCACCGACATCTACGAAGGGAGATCCCCCCCCTTGAACGGCCCTTCTAAGGTTTCTCTCCTCCACATTGCCTGTGGTGCATTTTTTCCTATTGCTAGGTTTTAGTGAGTTTTTCCTTACCTTCGCATGGGGTATGTCTGGGAGTGTTGCATTCATTTATTTAATTTATTTAAAGGGGACATGCATTATAAATGGCTTTTTTCAGTGTTTAGCATTGTTATATAGTAATAGGAGTTAGTATCAATGGGTCTGTGTCTCTAAATACCATATTGGCGGATTGCTCTCATTCAGTTGCGACAATTTCCTCCTCCATTTAATTAGGTCATTCTGATTTGACTCGCAAGGTGACGTAACGAGGCGCTGGTGGAGCTGATTGTGATCCGATTGGCTCTGTGGTTGGAGCCAATGCCCGCCCACAATTTTCATTTTCATTGTAACCCGACACTTCCTCAAACGGGGTTACACAGGCAGAGAACAGCGAGAGGGAGAGAGACGGCGGGAGGGACTGCAGAAGTGTGTGTGCGCCATCTCTCTCCCTCGTCGGGGACACACGCATACACAAACTTGACTGCGTGTGTGTCTGGGATCTCTCTCTCTCGTATGTATCACGCTGTGTGGGTGACTCACTGAAAGCGCTTATGGGCGGAGCCCATCCAATAACAGGCTGAAATCCTGAGGCTGGAAAATTATGCTTTTGAGTACTCCATTAGAAATATAAAACAATGATTTTCTTTAAATAAACCTTACAGATGTCTTCCATAGACTCACAGGAATTGTGTAAAGTTGCCCAAATAGTGCAAGGAATAGCAATGCATGTCCCCTTTAAAAAAATTTGGACTTCATGGTGTTTTTGTTTTGTTCTTGATTTATTGTGATGTTTCTTATTGACTTGTTTAACTCATTCAACGCCAGTCTACTATTCCTAATTTATGCAAATGACATGTCGTCAGCTTGTGACTGCAACTTGTTCCTGTTTGCGGACGACTCAGCCCTGCTGGTCTCTGACAAGAACAAGTTACAGGTTGAAAAAGCCCTCAGCTCGGAACTAGGCAAAATCTGCATATGGCTCGCCGACAACAAACTATCATTACACATGGGCAAAACAGAGTCCATTCTCTTCGGTTCAAATAACAAACTCAGCAAGACCGACGGCTTCTCGGTTACAGTGGGTGACAATATTATCACAAGGAAAGATGAAATTACCTACCTGGGTTCCATCCTAGAGGCTAATCTTTCCTGTGACAAAATGGCATCCAATGTAATAAAAAAAGTCAACCAACGAACGCGTTTCTTGTACCGGATCTCCTCACTGGTAAACAAGAATACCCTGAAGACTCTGGCAGGAGCACTCATTCAAGGGTACTACGACTATGCTTGCACCTCATGGTACCAAAGCACCTCAAAGGCACTAAAAAACAAATTACAAACATCTCAAAACAAGCTAGTCAGACTACTACTTGACCTGACTCCTAGAACCCACCTCACCCCTGCCCACTTTGACAACCTAGGATGGCTTAGAGTAGACGACAGAGTACAGCAACTTGCAATGGGCCTGGTCTACAAGATACACTACTAGGGGTGGGACGATACATCGATCCAGATCGATACATCGATGTAATTATCAACGATCGAATCGGATCGATGCAATGTAATAATATCGATTCATATCGATACTCTTATTTTGAAAATCCTGTGGCGAGTCTCATATCCGCCCAAGAACAACAGCAGTAGCTCCGTGTGTGTAGACGTTACAGCATAGCATTCTCCCTTTCTGTGTGTGTGCGCGCGTCTTTGGAAAGACCAGATGAGGTCAGAGGAGTTTGATGTTTAAATGTTATTTAAACATAAACAATATAATACATAATAAATGTAGGCCTATACATGATCATGCAACATCAACAAATTGTTGTAGGAACAGTTTGGGAGAGGAAGGTAGGGAGGGGTTTTAGGTTGAGTTTTGAGTTCCAAAAAATGGAGCTTAAAGTTTAAAGCTCAATATATCAAAACGTGGCACTTTACAGTGAACAGGAGGTCTATTTGTATTAAAAACAATAGATTGATTTTCCTTTAAATGTCTGGAAGAGCTCAAAAATACAAATGTCAAATGATATTTTCGTAACTTTTTTTTAGTTGATCTAAATGTTACCGATTGTGTTAAATGGGCATATATCATCTCATATCGATTGCAGGCACCTGAATCTAATCTAATCGTATTGTATCGTGAGAGACTTTGTGATATCGGCAAATATCGTATCGTTGTCCAAAGAATCGATATCGTATCGTATCATGATGAAACTGGTGATTCCCACCCCTATACACTACGCGACCAAGGTACCCATGTACATGTCAAAATACTTCCCAAAGGTCAGTGAATACCACGATCACAACACCAGAGGGAGCTCCACAAATCATGTAAAACCCAGATTCGGCTCAAACAAGGGACTAAACACGTTTCGCAATTATGCCACATCAATGTGGAACGCCCTACCTAAAGCTGTAAAGGAATGTGAATCACTACCCACTTTCAAAAACACTCTCAAAAAACACCTACGTGAGACTGCAATTCGAAACTGGCCCCTACAAATGTCCTAACCTAGTTGTACAGTAAATGACCAAGTAAGGCTTTGTCAGTATTCCAATGTACAGTGTAAAATGTGTGTGTGTCCCCTACCCAACCCCCCCCCCCCCCCCCACCTCCAATGTACAGCCCTCACCCAACCCACCCAACCTCCTCCAATGTACAGTTTCTACGCCAAATGTATATACACTCCTTTTCTGGACACTTTTGTATCACAAACAGTACTGTATTTGCAAATCTGATATGTCATAAATGTATAGATGTAGCAGTACTGTCTATCTGTATGTCATGTATGTCATATATGTTATGATGAATTGAAAATGGGGGACCCTGATGTAAACAAGACGAAAGTCTTTCTCTGGTCTGCATCCCCTTAACAATTGTATGTATTGAGCTGTACTGTACTGTACCCATTCTGCAATCTGTTAATAAACTTTTCAATCAATCAATCAAACCATACCTGTACCCCCCCCCCCCCCCTGCTGCTATGACGACTGAATCTCCCCAAGAGGATCACTAAAGGAATCTCCTGTCCAGTCCAGAGGATATAATGTTTTCTCCTCTGCGTGGGCGAGACCTGTTTGCTGCCATCTCCTCCATCCCAACCTCGTCCGAGAAGCATTAGCATAGCGTCTCAAGTAGTCGAAACAGTGGCTGAAACGCTCAACAGTTGAGATGTTCGGTCATTATTAGTAACGAGCTGAATAAACGCAAATGTCTCTCTCTATACATAGAGTCGCACCAGTTTCTCACCTAACGTCACATATTCTCCCAAACTCATAACGTGGTAGGAACGTAGCATTAGCATTAGCATAGCAGCTTAGCTGTGTTAGCTGGTGCAGCTACCTCTGGTCAAGGCCCAGTCTGTATGGAAAAGTGGCAGAAACGCCCAACAGATCAGATGTGCGGTCAGTAGATGAATAAAAGCAGATTTTACTGTAACAAAACGGAAAGGTCGATATTAACCTAATGTACCTTTGTTTACCTGAACGACGAGACGAGACTCCAGAAAGTACGTGTGGTGTAGTCGCGTGATTTTTAAACGTAGCCTATGTGTGCGAAGACGCTCTCTGATTGGCTAGCCGCGTACAGCGAAGACCCCCTCTGATTGGTTTAGCGCCGAAGTGTCGCTTCCGCCTTGTACATATAATTATTCTCTGCTTCAAAGTGGTTATGCTTTGGCCCTCTTTCGAAGTGGATGCCTAGGGTTAGGGTTAACTAAGATCAGGACTGTACTGGCCATCTGGCATACCGGTGGGCCGACGCATATTTGGGCCGTTATGATTCGAAAAATATATATATATATATTATGTATAATTTTTTTTTTTCAACGACCAGACCCACTACTAGGCTGGGACAGCGGCCCATTGGTACTGACTGACACTGGGCTGGCCCAATCACATATCTTACTAAGCACCCCCCACCAGTCGTGCAGGTACATGACTGAGAGGGGGGCTGGTACATGAATGAGATTGATTGATTGATTGGAAGCAAAACTGTACATTGGAATATTGACAAAACCATACTTGGTCATTTACTGTACATTGGAGGGGGTTGGGTTAGGACATTTACAGGGGCCAGTTTCGAATTGCAGTCTCATGGGGCTGTGGTACATGACTGAGAGGGGGCTGTGGTACATGACTGAGAGGGGGCTGGTACATGACTGAGAGGGGGCTGGTACATGACTGAGAGGGGGCTGGTACATGACTGAGAGGGGGCTGGTATACAGGACTGAGAGGGGGGCTGGTATACATGACTGAGAGGGGGCTGGCTGGTACATGACTGAGAGGGGGCTGGCTGGTACATGACTGAGAGGGGGCTGGCTGGTACATGACTGAGGGGGTTGGCTGGTACATGACTGAGAGGGGGCTGGTACATGATTGAGAGGGGGCTGGTACCATGTATTGGTACTGACTAACACTGGGCTGGCCCAATCACATCTCTTACTAAGCACCCCCCGCCAGTCGTGTGGTACATGATTATTGATTGATTGAATTATTGATTATTCATTACAGGATTATTGTTAGACAGTATAGTTTAGAAATTGGCCTGTAATTATTGAGATAACTTCTATCTTCACCATTATGTAAATGAATGAGTCATGACTTTCAAAAACCTACAAACTATGCCAGATTAAATAGGTGTTATTTACTCTGTAATCAATGGAGCAGATAGCTTTAGAAAAATTATCAAAGTTCTCCTCTTATAAATGGCTTGCACTGCCTCAATAACAGTAGGAGAGAAAGGCTGTACAGCTTACAGAGAAATATTACTTATTGGGTGCACACTATCATTAATAAGAAGGGACCCTGTGTTTTCATGTTCAAATACATGACCAGCAGACCAGAAGCAAAATGTGTATTAAAGGCTAAGCTCTCTCAGATAGGACTCCCTGGAAGAAGATATCTTGTATCTCAATGGGACATTCCTGGATAAATAAAAATATTAAACAGTCAAGTCAAGAGTTTTATTTGTCACGATATACAGGTATACAATGAAATGCGGGGGGTCTTGCCCGCAACGATGTGCATAATACAATAGTAATATATAATAGAATCCAATAGAACGAAATTGTGCAATAAAACAAGTAAACAGAGTAGGGCATATCGGTATATGTACATGAGTTATTTACAGATCATGGTAGGACATGCTAGGTCCTGTGGTAGTGCAATACACTGTTAGCTACGGATGAGGCACTGGATCTTTATGTACATGCTATATTATTATATTATATACAGTCAACCTCACACCAGCAATAACGACCATCTATGACTGAAATAGTTTCAATACTCTGGCTAGTGGCTACTGACTGAAATAAAGGATCAACCACAAGAGGGAGCCAGTTTACCGGACATTCTGCTCATATTCAGAATGATGTTACTGCATCAAGTCATGGCCTTTTAACCCAATACTTCTGTTATAAACTAGAAGACTAAGAAATTAGTAATTGGTGTGACAAATAACTGTGCTGTCTGAAAGAGGATTGCAGTGTAACTTTGGTTCAAAATCATCAGATAGATTTTATTTATATTTTCACAAAATTATAGCGTAACATGAATTGATGTTGTGAGCTCCCCTCCATCCAGGATATATACAACA
Organism: Notolepis coatsorum; assembly: GCF_963971535.1. Classification (NCBI taxonomy): domain Eukaryota; kingdom Metazoa; phylum Chordata; class Actinopteri; order Aulopiformes; family Paralepididae; genus Notolepis; species Notolepis coatsorum. The sequence continues at coordinate 8,187,847 of NC_140174.1, forward strand.
TCATATATAATGGGTTAACCCTAACATCTGTGGTTGTCCCCTCCATCCAGGATATATACAACATAATATATAATGGGTTAACCCTAACATCTGTGGTTGTTCCCTCCATCCAGGATATATACAACATAATATATAATGGGTTAACCCTAACATCTGTGGTTGTCCCCTCCATCCAGGATATATACAACATAATATATAATGGGTTAACCCTAACATCTGTGGTTGTTCCCTCCATCCAGGATATATACAACATAATATATAATGGGCTAACCCTAACATCTGTGGTTGTTCCCTCCATCCAGGATATATACAACATAATATATAATGGGTTAACCCTAACATCTGTGGTTGTCCCCTCCATCCAGGATATATATAATGGACGGTGTGTCAGCAAAGCCAGCAGGATTATTAAGGACCCCCAGGCATCCCAACCACAAACTGTTTCAGCTGTTGTCGTAAGGCCCGGACCAGCAGACTCAGGAACAGTTATTTTCGGCCATCTACCGGCTTGTGACTGAGGAAGAATCTGTGCTATTCTATCGCTGAGCGAAAGGCTGTAGTTTACAGAGAAATATGACTTATTGGGTGCACACTATCATTAATAAGAAGGGACCCTGTGTTTACATGTTCAAATACATGACCAGCAGCAGCAACATGCTTATTAAAGGCTAATCTCTTTCATGTCAGATATTAAACAGTCAACCTCACACCAGCAATAACGTTAGGTTATGACTATAACCAAGTTCTGTTAGTTAGGGGCGATGCTTGGCATCGCCTTCTGCACTATCTCGCGTACGTGCACGCGTACTGAATAAACCACAAATGTACCTCTAATACCAGTATTAGTCTGACCACACCCCTCATCAGCTTACCTTCATAAGCAGGTGTGTGGTCACCTGCTCTCCTCCTTCCCAAGCTTTCACCACAAGGTGAGGACAAGGGCTGCAGCGGCGTCCGATGCCAAGCATCGCCCCTAACTAACAGAACTTGGTTATAGTCATAACCTAACGTTCTGTATCGTTAGTGGCTTAGCTTGGCATCGCCTTCTG